>NW_028270150.1:58930636-59237199 GCF_037043375.1 Chiloscyllium plagiosum
CCGGAGCAGCGAGGACAGTGAGACCTAGAGCAGGGAGGACAGTGAGTTCTGGAGCAGAGAAGACAGTGAGTCCCAGAGCAGCGAGGACAGAGAATCCCAGAGCAGCGAGGACAGTGAGTCCCCGAGCAGCGAGGACAGAGAGTCTCAGAGCAGCGAGGCCAGTGAGTCCCGGAGCAGCGAGGACAGTGAGTCCTGGAGCAGCGAGGGCAGTGAGTCCCGGAGCAGCGAGGACAGTGAGACCCGGAGCAGCGAAGACAGTGCGTCCCAGAGCAGCGAGGACAGTGAGTCCCAGAGCAGCGAGGACAAGTGAGTCCCAAAGCAGCGAGGACAGTGAGGACAATGAGTCCTGGAGCAGCGATCACAGTGCATCCCGGAGCACCGAGGACAGTGGGACCCGGAGCCGCGAGGACAGTGGGTCCCAGAGCAGCGAGGACAGTGAGACCCGGAGCAGCGAGGACAGTGAGTCCCAGAGCAGCATGGACAGTGAGACCCGGAGCAGCGAGGACAGTGAGTCCCAGAGCAGCAAGGACAGTGAGACCTAGAGCAGGGAGGACAGTGAGTTCTGGAGCAGAGAAGACAGTGAGTCCCAGAGCAGCGAGGACAGAGAGTCCCAGAGCAGCGAGGCCAGTGAGTCCCGGAGCAGCGAGGACAGAGAGTCCCAGAGCAGCAAAGACAGTGAGTCCCGGAGCAGCGAGGACAGTGAGTCCCGGAGCAGCAAAGACAGTGAGTCCCGGAGCAGCGAGGTCAGAGCGACATGGAGCAGCGAGGACAGTGAGTCCCCAAGCAGCGAGGACAGTGAGTCCCAGAGCAGCAAGGACAGTGCGACCTAGAGCAGGGAGGACAGTGAGTAGTGGAGCAGAGAAGACAGTGAGTCCCAGAGCAGCGAAGACAGTGAGTCCCGGAGCAGCGAGGGCAGAGAGTCCCAGAGCAGCGAGGACAGCGAGTCCCGGAGCAGCGAAGACAGTGATTCCCGGAGCAGCGAGGACAGAGCGACATGGAGCAGGGAGGACAGTGAGTCCCTGAGCAGCGAGGACAGTGAGTCCCAGAGCAGCAAGGACAGTGAGACCTAGAGCAGGGAGGACAGTGAGTTCTGGAGCAGAGAAGACAGTGAGTCCCAGAGCAGCGAAGACAGTGAGTCCCGGAGCAGCGAGGACAGTGAGTCCCAGAGCAGCGAGAACAGTGAGTCCCAGAGCAGCGTGGAAAGTGAGACCCGGAGCAGCGAGGACAGTGAGTCCCCGAGCAGCGAGAACTGAGAATCCCGGAGCAGCGAAGACAGTGAGTCCCGGAGCAGCGAGGACAGTGAGTCCCAGAGCAGCGAGGACAGTGAGTCACAGAGCAGCGAGGACAGTGAGTCCCCAAGCAGCGAGGACAGTGAGTCCCAGAGCAGCAAGGACAGTGAGACCTAGAGCAGGGAGGACAGTGAGTTCTGGAGCAGAGAAGACAGTGAGTCCCAGAGCAGCGAGGACAGAGAGTCCCAGAGCAGCGAGGACAGCGAGTCCCGGAGCAGCGAAGACAGTGATTCCCGGAGCAGCGAGGACAGAGCGACATGGAGCAGGGAGGACAGTGAGTCCCTAAGCAGCGAGGACAGTGAGTCCCAGAGCAGCGTGGAAAGTGAGACCCGGAGCAGCGAGGACAGTGAGTCACAGAGCAGCGAGGACAGTGACACCCCGAGCAGCGAGGACAGTGGTCCCAGAGCAGCGAGGACAGTGGGTCCCGGAGCAGCGAGGACAGTGAGTCCCAGAGCAGCGAGGACAGTGAGTCCCAGAGCAGCATGGACAGTGAGACCCGGAGCAGCGAGCACAGTGAGTCACAGAGCAGCGAGGACAGCGAGTCCCGGAGCAGCGAAGACAGTGATTCCCGGAGCAGCGAGGACAGAGCGACATGGAGCAGGGAGGACAGTGAGTCCCTAAGCAGCGAGGACAGTGAGTCCCAGAGCAGCGTGGAAAGTGAGACCCGGAGCAGCGAGGACAGTGAGTCCTGGAGCAGCGAGGACAGTGACACCCCGAGCAGCGAGGACAGTGGTCCCAGAGCAGCGAGGACAGTGAGTCACAGAGCAGTGAGGACAGCGAGTCCCGGAGCAGCGAGGACAGTGGTCCCAGAGAAGCGAGGACAGTGAGTCACAGAGCAGCGAGGACAGTGAGTCCCCGAGCAGCGAGGACAGTGAGTCCCAGAGCAACAAGGACAGTGAGACCTAGAGCAGGGAGGACAGTGAGTTCTGGAGCAGAGAAGACAGTGAGTCCCAGAGCAGCGAGGACAGAGAGTCCCAGAGCAGCGAGGCCAGAGGGTCCCGGAGCAGCGAGGACAGTGAGTCGCCGAGCAGCGAGGACAGAGAGTTCCAGAGCAGCGAGGAAAGAGAGACACAGAGCAGCGAGGACAGTGAGTCCTGGAGCAGCGAGGGCAGTGAGTCCCGGAGCAGCAAGGACAGTGAGACCCGGAGCAGCGAAGACAGTGCGTCCCAGAGCAGCGAGGACAGTGAGTCCCAGAGTAACGAGGACAAGTGAGTCCCAGAACAGTGAGGACAGTGAGACCCGGAGCAGCAAGGGCAGTGAGTCCAGGAGCAGTGCGGACAGAGAGTCCCAGAGCAGCGAGGACAGAGCGACATGGAGCAGCGAGGACAGTTTGCCCCAAGCAGCGAGGACAGTGAGTCCCAGAGCAACAAGGACAGTGAGACCTAGAGCAGGGAGGACAGTGAGTTCTGGAGCAGAGAAGACAGTGAGTCCCGGAGCAGCGAGGACAGAGAGTCCCAGAGCAGCGAGGACAGAGAGTCCCAGAGCATCGAGGACAGTTAGTACCAGAGCAGCAAGGACAGTGAGTCCCAGAGCATCGAGGACAGTGAGTCCAGGAGCAGTGAGTGGTGAGTCCCGGACCAGCGAGGAAAGTGAGTCCCAGAGCAGTGAGGACAGTGAGGACAATGAGTCCTGGAGCAGCGATCACAGTGCATCCTGGAGCACCGAGGACAGTGCATCCCAGAGCAGCGAAGAGAGTGAGTCCCGGAGCAGCGAGGACAGTGAGTCCCCGAGCAGCGAGGACAGAGAGTCCCAGAGCAGCGAGGAAAGAGAGACACGGAGCACCGAGGACAGTGAGTCCTGGAGCAGCGAGGGCAGTGAGTCCCGGAGCAGCGAGGACAGTGAGACCCGGAGCAGCGAGGACAGTGGGTCCCGGAGCAGAAAGGACAGTGGGTCCCGGAGCAGCGAGGACAGTGAGACCCGGAGCAGCGAGGACAGTGGGTCCCGGAGCAGAAAGGACAGTGGGTCCCGGAGCAGCGAGGACAGTGAGACCCGGAGCAGCGAGGACAGTGGGTCCCGGAGCAGCGAGGACAGTGGATCCCGGAGCAGCGAGGACAGTGAGACCCGGAGCAGCGAGGACAGTGGGTCGCGGAGCAGCGAGGAGAGTGGGTCCCAGTGCAGCGAGGACAGTTAGTCCCAGAGCAGCGAGGACAGTGGGACCCGGAGCAGCGAGGACAGTGGGTCCCAGAGCAGCGAGGACAGTGGGTCCCAGAGCAGCGAGGACAGTGAGAACCGGAACAGCGAGGACATTGGGTCCCGGAGCAGCGAGGACAGCGGGTCCCAGAGCAGCGAGGACAGTGAGTCCCCGAGCAGCGAGGACAGTGGGTCCCGGAGCAGCGAGGACAGTGAGTCCCCGAGCAGCGAGGACTCCGGGTCCCAGAGCAGCGAGGACAGTGAGACCTAGAGCAGGGAGGACAGTGAGTTCTGGAGCAGAGAAGACAGTGAGTCCCAGAGCAGCGAGGACAGAGAATCCCAGAGCAGCGAGGACAGTGAGTCCCCGAGCAGCGAGGACTCCGGGTCCCAGAGCAGCGAGGACAGTGAGTCCCCGAGCAGCGAGGACAGTGAGTCCCCGAGCAGCGAGGACAGAGAGTCCCAGAGCAGCGAGGACAGCGAGTCCCGGAGCAGCGAAGACAGTGATTCCCGGAGCAGCGAGGACAGAGCGACATGGAGTAGGGAGGACAGTGAGTCCCTGAGCAGCGAGGACAGTGAGTCCCAGAGCAGCAAGGACAGTGAGACCTAGAGCAGGGAGGACAGTGAGTTCTGGAGCAGAGAAGACAGTGAGTCCCAGAGCAGCGAAGACAGTGAGTCACGGAGCAGCGAGGACAGTGAGTCCCAGAGCAGCGAGGACAGTGAGTCCCAGAGCAGCGTGGAAAGTGAGACCCGGAGCAGCGAGGACAGTGAGTCCCAGAGCAGCGAGGACAGTGAGTCCCCGAGCAGCGAGGACTGAGAATCCCGGAGCAGCGAGGACAGTGAGTCCCGGAGCAGCGAGGACAGCGAGTCCCGGAGCAGCGAAGACAGTGATTCCCGGAGCAGCGAGGACAGAGCGACATGGAGCAGGGAGGACAGTGAGTCCCTGAGCAGCGAGGACAGTGAGTCCCAGAGCAGCAAGGACAGTGACACCCGGAGCAGCGAGGACAGTGAGTCACAGAGCAGCGAGGACAGCGAGTCCCGGAGCAGCGAGGACAGTGATTCCCGGAGCATCGAGGACAGTGAGTCCCGGAGCAGTGAGTGCATGAGTCCCGGAGCAGCGAGGAAAGTGAGTCCCGGAGCACCGAGGACAATGAGTCCTGGAGCAGCGAGAACAGTGAGTCCCGGAGCAGCAAGGACAGTGACACCCGGAGCAGCGAGGACAGTGAGTCCAGGAGCAGTGCGGACAGTGATTCCCAGAGCAGCGAGGACAGTTAGTACCAGAGCAGCAAGGACAGTGAGTCTCAGAGCATTGAGGACAGTGAGTCCAGGAGCAGTGAGTGGTGAGTCCCAGAGCAGCGAGGAAAGTGAGTCCCAAAGCAGCGAGGACAGTGAGGACAATGAGTCCTGGAGCAGCGATCACAGTGCATCCCGGAGCACCGAGGACAGTGGGACCGGGAGCAGCGAGGACAGTGGGTCCCAGAGCAGCGAGGACAGTGAGACCCGGAGCAGCGAGGACAGTGGGTCCCAGAGCAGCGAGGACAGTGCGTCCTGGAGCAGCGAGGACAGTGAGTCCCAGAGCAGCATGGACAGTGAGACCCGGAGCAGCGAGGACAGTGAGTCACAGAGCAGCGAGGACAGCAAGTCCCGGAGCAGCGAGGACAGTGAGTCACAGAGCAGCGAAGACAGTGATTCCCGGAGCAGCGAGGACAGTGAGTCCCTGAGCAGCGAGGACAGTGAGTCCCAGAGCAGCAAGGACAGAGAGACCTAGAGCAGGGAGGACAGTGAGTTCTGGAGCAGAGAAGACAGTGAGTCCCAGAGCAGCGAGGACAGTGAGTCCCAGAGCAGCGAGGATAGTGAGTCCCAGAGCAGCGAGGACAGCGAGTCCCGGAGCAGCGAGGACAGCGAGTCCCGGAGCAGCGAGGACAGTGAGACCCGGAGCAGCGAGGACAGTGAGACCCGGAGCAGCGAGGACAATGGGTCCCGGAGCAGCAAGGACAGTGGGTCCCGGAGCAGCGAGGACAGTGAGACCCGGAGCAGCGAGGACAGTGGGTCCCGGAGCAGTGAGGACAGTGGATCCCGGAGCAGCGAGGACAGTGAGTCCCGGAGCAGCGAGGACAGTGAGACCCGGAGCAGCGAGGACAGTGGGTCGCGGAGCAGCGAGGAGAGTGGGTCCCACTGCAGCGAGGACAGTTAGTCCCAGAGCAGCGAGGACAGTGGGACCCGGAGCAGCGAGGACAGTGGGTCCCAGAGCATCGAGGATAGTGAGACCCGGAGCAGGGAGGACAGTGAGTTCTGGAGCAGAGAAGACAGTGAGTCCCAGAGCAGCGAGGACAGTGAGTCCCAGAGCAGCAAGGACAGTGAGACCTAGAGCAGGGAGGACAGTGAGTTCTGGAGCAGAGAAGACAGTGAGTCCCAGAGCAGCGAAGACAGTGAGTCCCGGAGCAGTGAGGACAGTGAGTCCCAGAGCAGCGAGGACAGTGAGTCCCAGAGCAGCGTGGAAAGTGAGACCCGGAGCAGCGAGGACAGTGAGTCACAGAGCAGCGAAGACAGTGATTCCCGGAGCAGCGAGGTCAGAGCGACATGGAGCAGCGAGGACAGTTTGCCCCGAGCAGCGAGGACAGTGAGTCCCAGAGCAACAAGGACAGTGAGACCTAGAGCAGGGAGGACAGTGAGTTCTGGAGCAGAGAAGACAGTGAGACCTGGAGCAGCGAGGACAGTGAGTCCCAGAGCAGCAAGGACAGTGAGACCTAGAGCAGGGAGGACAGTGCGTTCTGGAGCAGAGAAGACAGTGAGTCCCAGAGCAGCGAGGACAGAGAGTCCCAGAGCAGCGAGGACAGCGAGTCCCGGAGCAGCGAAGACAGTGATTCCCGGAGCAGCGAGGACAGAGCGACATGGAGCAGGGAGGACAGTGAGTCCCTAAGCAGCGAGGACAGTGAGTCCCAGAGCAGCAAGGACAGTGAGACCTAGAGCAGGGAGGACAGTGAGTTCTGGAGCAGAGAAGACAGTGAGTCCCAGAGCAGCGAAGACAGTGAGTCCCGGAGCAGCGAGGACAGTGAGTCCCAGAGCAGCGAGGACAGTGAGTCCCAGAGCAGCGTGGAAAGTGAGACCCGGAGCAGCGAGGACAGTGAGTCACAGAGCAGCGAGGACAGTGAGTCCCGGAACAGCGAAGACAGTGATTCCCGGAGCAGCGAGGTCAGAGCGACATGGAGCAGCGAGGACAGTGAGTCCCCAAGCAGCGAGGACAGTGAGTCCCAGAGCAGCAAGGACAGTGAGACGTAGAGCAGGGAGGACAGTGATTTCTGGAGCAGAGAAGACAGTGAGTCCCGGAGCAGCGAGGAAAGTGAGTCCCAAAGCAGCGATGACAGTGAGGACAATGAGTCCTGGAGCAGCGATCACAGTGGGTCCCGGAGCACCGAGGCCAGTGGGACCCGGAGCAGCGAGGACAGTGGGTCCCAGAGCAGCGAGGACAGTGAGACCCAGAGCAGCGAAGACAGTGGTCCCAGAGCAGCGAGGACAGTGGGTCCCGGAGCAGCGAGGACAGTGAGTCCCAGAGCAGCATGCACAGTGAGACCCGGAGCAGCGAGCACAGTGAGTCACAGAGCAGCGAGGACAGCGAGTCCCGGAGCAGCGAAGACAGTGGTTCCCGGAGCAGCGAGGACAGAGCGACATGGAGCAGGGAGGACAGTGATTTCTGGAGCAGAGAAGACAGTGAGTCCCGGAGCAGCGAGGAAAGTGAGTCCCAAAGCAGCGATGACAGTGAGGACAATGAGTCCTGGAGCAGCGATCACAGTGCATCCCGGAGCACCGAGGCCAGTGGGACCCGGAGCAGCGAGGACAGTGGGTCCCGGAGCAGCGAGGACAGTGAGTCCCAGAGCAGCATGCACAGTGAGACCCGGAGCAGCGAGCACAGTGAGTCACAGAGCAGCGAGGACAGCGAGTCCCGGAGCAGCGAAGACAGTGATTCCCGGAGCAGCGAGGACAGTGAGTCCCAGAGCAGCATGCACGTGCGACCCGGAGCAGCGAGCACAGTGAGTCACAGAGCAGCGAGGACAGCGAGTCCCGGAGCAGCGAAGACAGTGATTCCCGGAGCAGCGAGGACAGAGCGACATGGAGCAGCGAGGACAGTTTGCCCCGAGCAGCGAGGACAGTGAGTCCCAGAGCAACAAGGACAGTGAGACCTAGAGCAGGGAGGACAGTGAGTTCTGGAGCAGAGAAGACAGTGAGTCCCGGAGCAGCGAGGACAGAGAGTCCCAGAGCAGCGAGGACAGAGAGTCCCAGTGCAGCGAGGACAAGTGAGTCCCAGAGCATCGAGGACAGTGAGTCCAGGAGCAGTGAGTGGTGAGTCCCGGACCAGCGAGGAAAGTGAGTCCCAGAGCAGCGAGGACAGTGAGTCCCGGAGCAGCGAGGACAGTGAGTCCCAGAGCAGCGATGACAGCGAGTCCCGGAGCAGCGAGGCCAGTCCATCCCGGAGCAGCGAGGCCAGTCCATCCCGGAGCAGCGAGGACAGTGGGTCCCAGAGCAGCGAGGACAGTGAGACCCAGAGCAGCGAAGACAGTGGTCCCAGAGCAGCGAGGACAGTGAGTCCCGGCGCAGCGAGGACAGTGAGTCACAGAGCAGCGAGGACAGCGAGTCCCGGAGCAGCGAAGACAGTGATTCCCGGAGCAGCGAGGACAGAGCTTCATGGAGCAGCGAGGACAGTTTGCCCCGAGCAGCGAGGACAGTGAGTCCCAGAGCAACAAGGACAGTGAGACCTAGAGCAGGGAGGACAGTGAGTTCTGGAGCAGAGAAGACAGTGAGTCCCGGAGCAGCGAGGACAGAGAGTCCCAGAGCAGCGAGGACAGAGAGTCCCAGAGCAGCGAGGACAGAGAGTCCCAGAGCAGCGAGGCCAGTGAGTCCCGGAGCAGCGAGGACAGTGAGTCCCGGAGCAGCGAGGACAGTGAGTCCCCGAGCAGCGAGGACAGAGAGTTCCAGAGCAGCGAGGAAAGAGAGACACGGAGCACCGAGGACAGTGAGTCCTGGAGCAGCGAGGGCAGTGAGTCTCGGAGCAGCAAGGATAGTGAGTCCCAGAGCAGTGAGTGCATGAGTCCCGGAGCAGTGAGAACAGTGACTTCCAGAGCAGCCAGGACAGTGAGTCCCAGAGCATCGAGGACAGTGAGTCCCGGAGCAGTGAGTGCAGTGAGTTCCGGAGCAGCGAGGAAAGTGAGTCCCGGAGCACTGAGGACAGTGAGTCCTGGAGCAGCGAGAACAGTGAGTCCCGGAGGCAGCAAGGATAGTGTGTATCGGAGCAGTGAAGGCAGTGAGTCCCGGAACTGCGAGGACACTGAGACCCGGAGCAGTGGGGACAGTGAGACCCGGAGCAGCGAGGACAGTGAGATCCGGAGCAGCGAGGACACTGAGACCCGGAGCAGTGGGGACAGTGAGACCCGGAGCAGCGAGGACAGTGAGATCCGGAGCAGCGAGGACACTGAGACCCGGAGCAGCGAGGACAGTGAGTCCCGGAGCAGCGAGGACAGTGAGTCCCAGAGCAACGAGCGAAGAGAGTCCCGGAGCAGCGAGGACAGTGAGTCCCAGAGCAGTGAAGACAGGGAGTCTCGGAGCAGCGAAGACAGTGAGTCCCGGAGCAGCGAGGACAGTGTGTCCTGGAGCAGCAAGGATAGAGAGTCCCAGAGCAGCGAGGACAGCGAGACCCGGAGCAGTGAGGACAGTGCGAGCCGGAGGCAGCAAGGATAGTGTGTATCGGAGCAGCGAAGGCAGTGAGTCTCGGATCAGCGAGGACAGTGTGTCCCAGAACAGCAAGGACACTGAGACTCGGAGCAGTGGGGAGAATGAGACCCGGAGCAGCGAGGACAGAGAGTCCCGGAGCAGCAAAGACAGTGAGTCCCGGAGCAGCGAGGACAGAGAGTCCCGGAGCAGCGAGGACAGTGAGTCCCCGAGCAGCGAGGACAGAGAGACCCGGAGCAGCGAGGACAGTGAGTCCCCGAGCAGCGAGGACAGTGAGCCCCGGAGCAGCGAGGACAGAGAGTCCCCGAGCAGCGAGGACAGTGAGTCCCAGAGCAACGAGCGAAGAGAGTCCCGGAGCAGCGACGGCAGTGAGTCCCAGTGCAGCGAGGACAGTAAGTCCCGGAGCAGCGAGGGCAGTGAGTCCCGGAGCAGCGAGGACAGTGAGTCCCCAAGCAGCGAGGAGAATGAGACCCGGAGCAGCGAGGACAGTAAGTCCCGGAGCAGCGACGGCAGTGAGTCACAGAGCAGCGAGGACAGTGAGTCCCGGAGCAGCGAGGACAGTGAGACCCGGAGCAGCGAGGGCAGTGAGTCCCGGAGCAGCGAGGACAGTGAGACCCGGAGCAGCGAGGACAGTGAGACCCGGAGCAGCGAGGACAGTGAGACCCGGAGCAGCGAGGACAGTGAGTCCCGGAGCAGCGAGGACAGTGAGACCCGGAGCAGCGAGGACAGTGAGACCCGGAGCAGCGAGGACAGTGAGACCCGGAGCAGCGAGGACAGTGAGTCCCGGAGCAGCGAGGACAGTGAGTCCCAGAGCAGCGAGGACAGTGAGTCCCAGAGCAGCGAGGACAGTGAGTCCCGGAGCAGCGAGGGCAGTGAGTCCCGGAGCAGCGAGGACAGAGAGTCCCGGAGCAGCGAGAACAGTGAGTCTCCGAGCAGCGAGAACATGAGACCCAGAGTAGCGAGGACAGAGTCTCCGAGCAGAGAGGACAGTGAGACTCAGAGCAGCGAGGGCAGAGTGTCCCCGAGCAGCGAGGACAGAGAGTCCCGGAGCAGCGAGGACAGAGAGTCCCGGAGCAGCGAGGACAGTGAGTCCCAGTGCAGCGAGGACAGAGAGTCCCAGAGCAGCGAGGGCAGTGAGTCCCGGAGCAGCGAGGACAGAGAGTCCCAGAGCAGCGAGGACAGAGAGTCCCAGAGCAGCGAGGACAGTAAGTCCCGGAGCAGCGGGGAGAGAGAGAGACCGGAGCAGAGAGGACAGTGAGTCCCCGAGCAGCGAGGACAGTGAGTCCCGGAGCAGCGAGGACAGTGAGTCCCCGAGCAACGAGGACAGTGAGTCCCCGAGCAACGAGGACAGTGAGTCCCGGAGCAGCGAGGACAGTGAGTCCCCGAGCAACGAGGACAGTGAGTCCCGGAGCAGCGAGGACAGTGAGTCCCCGAGCAACGAGGACAGTGAGTCCCGGAGCAGCGAGGACAGTGAGTCCCAGTGCAGCGAGGACAGTGAGTCCCCGAGCAGCGAGGACAGCGAGTCCCGGAGCAGTGAATGCATTGAGTCGCAGAGCAGCGAGTGCAGTGAGACCCAGAGCAGAGAGGACAGTGAGTCCCGGAGCAGCGAGGACAGTGAGTCCCGGAAGAGCAAGGACAGTGAGTCCCAGAGCAGCGAGGACAGTGAGTCCCAGAGCAGCGAGGACAGTGAGTCGAGGAGCAGCGAGGCCAATGAGTCCCGGAAGACCAAGGACAGTGAGTCCCAGAGCAGCGGGGAGAGAGAGAGACCGGAGCAGAGAGGACAGTGAGTCCCCGAGCAGCGAGGGCAGTGATTCCCCGAGAAGTGAGGACAGAGAGTCTCAGAGCAGCGAGGACAGTAAGTCCCGGAGCAGCGAGGACAGTGAGTCCCAGAGCAGCGAGGACAGTGAGCCCCGGAGCAGCAAGGACAGTGAGTCCCCGAGCAGCGAGGACAGTGAGTCCCGGAGCAGCAAGGACAGTGAGTCCCCGAGCAGCGAGGACAGTGAGTCCCGGAAGAGCAAGGACAGTGAGTCCCAGAGCAGCGAGGACAGTGAGTCCCAGAGCAGCGAGGACAGTGAGTCCCGGAGCAGTGAGGACAGTGAGTCCCCGAGCAGCGAGGACAGTGAGCCCCGGAGCAGCAAGGACAGTGAGTCCCCGAGCAGCGAGGACAGCGAGTCCCGGAGCAGTGAATGCATTGAGTCGCAGAGCAGCGAGTGCAGTGAGTCCCAGAGCAGAGAGGACAGTGAGTCCCGGAGCAGCGAGGACAGTGAGTCCCGGAAGAGCGAGGACAGTGAGTCCCAGAGCAGAGAGAACAGTGAGTCGAGGAGCAGCGAGGCCAATGAGTCCTGGGGCAGCGAGGACAGTGAGTCCCCGAGCAGCGAGGACAGTGAGTCCCGGAGCAGCAAGATAGTGCGTATCGGAGCAGCGAAGGCAGTGATTCCCGGAGCAGTGAGGACAGTGAGACTCGGAGCAGCGAGGACAGAGAGTCCCGGAACAGCGAGGACAGTGAGTCCAGGAGCAGCGAAGACAGTAAGACTCAGAGCAGCGAGGACAGTGAGTCCCGGAGCAGCGAAGACAGGGAGTCCCCGAGCAGCGAGGACAGAGAGTTCCGGAACAGCGAGGACAGAGAGTCCCAGAGCAGAGAGGACAGTGATTCCCGGAGCAGTGAGGACAGTGAGACCCGGAGCAGCGAGGACAGAGAGTCCCGGAACAGCGAGGACAGAGAGTCCCAGAGCAGCGAGGACAGTGAGACTCAGAGCAGCGAGGACAGTGAGTCCCCGAGCAGCGAGGACAGAGAGTCTCAGAGCAGCGAGGACAGTGAGTCTCAGAGCAGCGAAGACAGTGAGTCCTGGAGGCAGCAAGGATAGTGCGTATCGGAGCAGCGAAGGCAGTGATTACCGGAGCAGTGAGGACAGGGTGTCCCAGAGCAGCGAGGACAGAGAGTCCCGGAGCAGCGAGGACAGTGAGTCGAGGAGCAGCGAGGACAGTGAGTCGAGGAGCAGCGAGGACAGTGAGTCCCAGAGCAGCGAGGACAGTGAGACTCAGAGCAGCGAGGACAGTGAGTCGAGGAGCAGCGAGGGCAGTGATTCCCCAAGCAGTGAGGACAGTGAGTCCCCGAGCAGCGAGAACATGAGACCCAGAGCAGCGAGGACAGTGAGTCCCAGAGCAGCGAAGACAGGGAGTCCCGGAGCAGCGAAGACAGTGAGACTCAGAGCAGCGAAGACAGGGAGTCCCGGAGCAGTGAGGACAGTGAGTCCCGGAGCAGCGAGGACAGTGATTCCCCGACCAGCGAGTATAGTGCGTATCGGAGCAGCGAAGGCAGTGATTCCCGGAGCAGTGAGGACAGTGAGTCCCGGAGCAGCGAGGACAGTGATTCCCCGACCAGCGAGTATAGTGCGTATCGGAGCAGCGAAGGCAGTGAGTCCCGGAGCAGCGAGGACAGTGAGTCCCAGAGCAGCGAGGACAGTGAGACCCGGAGCAGTGAGAACAGTGAGTCACGGAGCAGCGAGGACAGAGTGTCCCGGAGCAGCGAGGACACTGAGACCCGGAGCAGCGAGGACAGTGAGACCCGGAGCAGCGAAGACAGGGAGTCCCAGAGCAGCGAGGACAGTGAGTCACTGAGCAGCGAGGATAGTGCGTATCGGAGCAGCGAAGGCAGTGATTCCCGGAGCAGTGAGGACAGAGAGCCCCAGAGCAGCGAGGACAGTGAGACCCGGAGCAGCGAGGACAGTGAGACCCGGAGCAGCGAGGATAGAGAGTCCCAGAGCAGCGAGGACAGTGAGACCCGGAGCAGCGAGGACAGTGAGACCCGGAGCAGCGAGGACAGAGAGTCCCGGAGCAGCGAGGACAGTGAGACCCGGAGCAGCGAGGACAGTGAGTTCCGGAGCAGCGAGGACAGTGAGTCCCGGAGCAGCGAGGACAGAGTGTCCCGGAGCAGCGAGGACAGTGAGACCCGGAGCAGTGAGAACAGTGAGTCCCGGAGCAGCGAGGACAGAGTGTCCCGGAGCAGCGAGGACACTGAGACCCGGAGCAGCGAGGAGAATGAGACCCGGAGCCGCGAGGACAGAGAGTCCCGGAGCAGCGAGGACAGTGAGTCCCCGAGCAGCGAGGACAGAGAGACCCGGAGCAGTGAGAACAGTGAGTCACGGAGCAGCGAGGACAGAGTGTCCCGGAGCAGCGAGGACACTGAGACCCGGAGCAGCGAGGACAGTGAGACCCGGAGCAGCGAGGACAGAGAGTCCCGGAGCAGCGAGGACAGTGAGTCCCGGAGCAGCGAGGACAGTGAGACCCGGAGCAGCGAGGAAAGTGAGACATGGAGCAGCGAGGACACTTTGACCCGGAGCAGCGAGGACAGAGAGTCCCAGAGCAATGAGCGAAGAGAGTCCCGGAACAGCGAGGACAGTGAGTCCCAGAGCAGCGAGGACAGTTTGTCCCAGAGCAGTGAAGACAGTGAGTCCCGGAGCAGCGAGACAGTGTGTCCCAGAGCAGCGAGGACAGTGAATCCCAGAGCAACGAGCGAAGAGAATCCCGGAGGAGCGAGGACAGTGAGTCCCAGAGCAGCGGGGACAGTGAGTCCCGGAGCAGCGAGGACAGTGAGTCCCCGAGCAGCAAGGACAGAGAGTCCCAGAGCAGCGAGGACAGTGAGACCCAGAGCAGCGAGGACAGTGAGTCCCCGAGCAACGAGGACAGAGAGTCGAGGAGCAGCGAGGGCAGTGATTCCCCGAGCAGCGAGGACAGTGAGTCCCAGATCAGCGAGGACAGAGAGTCCCGGAGCTGCGAGGACAGAGAGTCCCGGAGCAGCGGGGAGAGAGAGAGACCGGAGCAGAGAGGACAGTGAGTCCCCGAGCAGCGAGGACAGTGAGTCCCGGAGCAGCGAGGACAGTGAGTCCCCGAGCAACGAGGACAGTGAGTCCCGGAGCAGCGAGGACAGTGAGTCCCAGTGCAGCGAGGACAGTGAGTCCCCGAGCAGCGAGGACAGCGAGTCCCGGAGCAGTGAATGCATTGAGTCGCAGAGCAGCGAGTGCAGTGAGACCCAGAGCAGAGAGGACAGTGAGTCCCGGAGCAGCGAGGACAGTGAGTCCCGGAAGAGCAAGGACAGTGAGTCCCAGAGCAGCGAGGACAGTGAGTCCCAGAGCAGCGAGGACAGTGAGTCGAGGAGCAGCGAGGCCAATGAGTCCCGGAAGACCAAGGACAGTGAGTCCCAGAGCAGCGGGGAGAGAGAGAGACCGGAGCAGAGAGGACAGTGAGTCCCCGAGCAGCGAGGACAGTGAGTCCCCGAGCAGCGAGGGCAGTGATTCCCCGAGAAGTGAGGACAGAGAGTCCCAGAGCAGCGAGGACAGTAAGTCCCGGAGCAGCGAGGACAGTGAGTCCCCGAGCAGCGAGGACAGTGAGTCCCGGAGCAGCAAGGACAGTGAGTCCCCGAGCAGCGAGGACAGCGAGTCCCGGAGCAGTGAATGCATTGAGTCGCAGAGCAGCGAGTGCAGTGAGACCCAGAGCAGAGAGGACAGTGAGTCCCGGAGCAGCGAGGACAGTGAGTCCCGGAAGAGCGAGGACAGTGAGTCCCAGAGCAGAGAGAACAGTGAGTCGAGGAGCAGCGAGGCCAATGAGTCCTGGGGCAGCGAGGACAGTGAGTCCCGGAGCAGCAAGATAGTGCGTATCGGAGCAGCGAAGGCAGTGATTCCCGGAGCAGTGAGGACAGTGAGACTCGGAGCAGCGAGGACAGAGAGTCCCGGAACAGCGAGGACAGTGAGACTCAGAGCAGCGAGGACAGTGAGACTCAGAGCAGCGAGGACAGTGAGTCCCGGAGCAGCGAGGACAGAGAGTCCCCGAGCAGCGAAGACAGTGAGACTCAGAGCAGCGAGGACAGAGAGTCCCGGAGCAGCGAAGACAGTGAGACTCAGAGCAGCGAGGACAGAGAGTCCCCGAGCAGTGAGGACAGTGAGACTCAGAGCAGCGAGGACAGTGAGTCCCGGAGCAGCGAAGACAGTGAGACTCAGAGCAGCGAGGACAGAGAGTCCCGTAGCAGCGAGGACAGAGAGTCTCAGAGCAGCGAGGACAGTGAGTCTCAGAGCAGCGAAGACAGTGAGTCCTGGAGGCAGCAAGGATAGTGCGTATCGGAGCAGCGAAGGCAGTGATTACCGGAGCAGTGAGGACAGGGTGTCCCAGAGCAGCGAGGACAGAGAGTCCCGGAGCAGCGAGGACAGTGAGTCGAGGAGCAGCGAGGACAGTGAGACTCAGAGCAGCGAGGACAGAGTATCTCCGAGCAGCGAGGACAGAGAGTCGAGGAGCAGCGAGGGCAGTGATTCCCCAAGCAGTGAGGACAGTGAGTCCCCGAGCAGCGAGAACATGAGACCCAGAGGAGCGAGGACAGTGAGTCCCAGAGCAGCGAAGACAGGGAGTCCCGGAGCAGCGAAGACAGTGAGACTCAGAGCAGCGAAGACAGGGAGTCCCGGAGCAGCGAGGACAGTGAGTCACTGAGCAGCAAGGATAGTGCGTATCGGAGCAGCGAAGGCAGTGATTCCCGGAGCAGTGAGGACAGTGAGTCCCGGAGCAGCGAGGACAGTGATTCCCCGACCAGCGAGTATAGTGCGTATCGGAGCAGCGAAGGCAGTGAGTCCCGGAGCAGCGAGGACAGTGAGTCCCAGAGCAGCGAGGACAGTGAGACCCGGAGCAGTGAGAACAGTGAGTCACGGAGCAGCGAGGACAGAGTGTCCCGGAGCAGCGAGGACACTGAGACCCGGAGCAGCGAGGACAGTGAGACCCGGAGCAGCGAAGACAGGGAGTCCCAGAGCAGCGAGGACAGTGAGTCACTGAGCAGCGAGGACAGTGAGTCACTGAGCAGCGAGGACAGTGAGTCACTGAGCAGCGAGGACAGTGCGTATCGGAGCAGCGAAGGCAGTGATTCCCGGAGCAGTGAGGACAGAGAGTCCCAGAGCAGCGAGGACAGTGAGACCCGGAGCAGCGAGGACAGTGAGTCCCAGAGCAGCGAGGACAGTGAGTCCCAGAGCAGCGAGGACAGTGAGTCGAGGAGCAGCGAGGCCAATGAGTCCCGGAAGACCAAGGACAGTGAGTCCCAGAGCAGCGGGGAGAGAGAGAGACCGGAGCAGAGAGGACAGTGAGTCCCCGAGCAGCGAGGGCAGTGATTCCCCGAGAAGTGAGGACAGAGAGTCCCAGAGCAGCGAGGACAGTAAGTCCCGGAGCAGCGAGGACAGTGAGTCCCCGAGCAGCGAGGACAGTGAGTCCCGGAGCAGCAAGGACAGTGAGTCCCCGAGCAGCGAGGACAGTGAGTCCCGGAAGAGCAAGGACAGTGAGTCCCAGAGCAGCGAGGACAGTGAGTCCCAGAGCAGCGAGGACAGTGAGTCCCGGAGCAGTGAGGACAGTGAGACCCGGAGCAGCGAGGACAGTGAGTCCCCGAGCAGCGAGGACAGTGAGCCCCGGAGCAGCAAGGACAGTGAGTCCCCGAGCAGCGAGGACAGCGAGTCCCGGAGCAGTGAATGCATTGAGTCGCAGAGCAGCGAGTGCAGTGAGTCCCAGAGCAGAGAGGACAGTGAGTCCCGGAGCAGCGAGGACAGTGAGTCCCGGAAGAGCGAGGACAGTGAGTCCCAGAGCAGAGAGAACAGTGAGTCGAGGAGCAGCGAGGCCAATGAGTCCTGGGGCAGCGAGGACAGTGAGTCCCCGAGCAGCGAGGACAGTGAGTCCCGGAGCAGCAAGATAGTGCGTATCGGAGCAGCGAAGGCAGTGATTCCCGGAGCAGTGAGGACAGTGAGACTCGGAGCAGCGAGGACAGAGAGTCCCGGAACAGCGAGGACAGTGAGTCCAGGAGCAGCGAAGACAGTAAGACTCAGAGCAGCGAGGACAGTGAGTCCCGGAGCAGCGAAGACAGGGAGTCCCCGAGCAGCGAGGACAGAGAGTTCCGGAACAGCGAGGACAGAGAGTCCCAGAGCAGAGAGGACAGTGATTCCCGGAGCAGTGAGGACAGTGAGACCCGGAGCAGCGAGGACAGAGAGTCCCGGAACAGCGAGGACAGAGAGTCCCAGAGCAGCGAGGACAGTGAGACTCAGAGCAGCGAGGACAGTGAGTCCCCGAGCAGCGAGGACAGAGAGTCTCAGAGCAGCGAGGACAGTGAGTCTCAGAGCAGCGAAGACAGTGAGTCCTGGAGGCAGCAAGGATAGTGCGTATCGGAGCAGCGAAGGCAGTGATTACCGGAGCAGTGAGGACAGGGTGTCCCAGAGCAGCGAGGACAGAGAGTCCCGGAGCAGCGAGGACAGTGAGTCGAGGAGCAGCGAGGACAGTGAGTCGAGGAGCAGCGAGGACAGTGAGTCCCAGAGCAGCGAGGACAGTGAGACTCAGAGCAGCGAGGACAGTGAGTCGAGGAGCAGCGAGGGCAGTGATTCCCCAAGCAGTGAGGACAGTGAGTCCCCGAGCAGCGAGAACATGAGACCCAGAGCAGCGAGGACAGTGAGTCCCAGAGCAGCGAAGACAGGGAGTCCCGGAGCAGCGAAGACAGTGAGACTCAGAGCAGCGAAGACAGGGAGTCCCGGAGCAGTGAGGACAGTGAGTCCCGGAGCAGCGAGGACAGTGATTCCCCGACCAGCGAGTATAGTGCGTATCGGAGCAGCGAAGGCAGTGATTCCCGGAGCAGTGAGGACAGTGAGTCCCGGAGCAGCGAGGACAGTGATTCCCCGACCAGCGAGTATAGTGCGTATCGGAGCAGCGAAGGCAGTGAGTCCCGGAGCAGCGAGGACAGTGAGTCCCAGAGCAGCGAGGACAGTGAGACCCGGAGCAGTGAGAACAGTGAGTCACGGAGCAGCGAGGACAGAGTGTCCCGGAGCAGCGAGGACACTGAGACCCGGAGCAGCGAGGACAGTGAGACCCGGAGCAGCGAAGACAGGGAGTCCCAGAGCAGCGAGGACAGTGAGTCACTGAGCAGCGAGGATAGTGCGTATCGGAGCAGCGAAGGCAGTGATTCCCGGAGCAGTGAGGACAGAGAGCCCCAGAGCAGCGAGGACAGTGAGACCCGGAGCAGCGAGGACAGTGAGACCCGGAGCAGCGAGGATAGAGAGTCCCAGAGCAGCGAGGACAGTGAGACCCGGAGCAGCGAGGACAGTGAGACCCGGAGCAGCGAGGACAGAGAGTCCCGGAGCAGCGAGGACAGTGAGACCCGGAGCAGCGAGGACAGTGAGTTCCGGAGCAGCGAGGACAGTGAGTCCCGGAGCAGCGAGGACAGAGTGTCCCGGAGCAGCGAGGACAGTGAGACCCGGAGCAGTGAGAACAGTGAGTCCCGGAGCAGCGAGGACAGAGTGTCCCGGAGCAGCGAGGACACTGAGACCCGGAGCAGCGAGGAGAATGAGACCCGGAGCCGCGAGGACAGAGAGTCCCGGAGCAGCGAGGACAGTGAGTCCCCGAGCAGCGAGGACAGAGAGACCCGGAGCAGTGAGAACAGTGAGTCACGGAGCAGCGAGGACAGAGTGTCCCGGAGCAGCGAGGACACTGAGACCCGGAGCAGCGAGGACAGTGAGACCCGGAGCAGCGAGGACAGAGAGTCCCGGAGCAGCGAGGACAGTGAGTCCCGGAGCAGCGAGGACAGTGAGACCCGGAGCAGCGAGGAAAGTGAGACATGGAGCAGCGAGGACACTTTGACCCGGAGCAGCGAGGACAGAGAGTCCCAGAGCAATGAGCGAAGAGAGTCCCGGAACAGCGAGGACAGTGAGTCCCAGAGCAGCGAGGACAGTTTGTCCCAGAGCAGTGAAGACAGTGAGTCCCGGAGCAGCGAGACAGTGTGTCCCAGAGCAGCGAGGACAGTGAATCCCAGAGCAACGAGCGAAGAGAATCCCGGAGGAGCGAGGACAGTGAGTCCCAGAGCAGCGGGGACAGTGAGTCCCGGAGCAGCGAGGACAGTGAGTCCCCGAGCAGCAAGGACAGAGAGTCCCAGAGCAGCGAGGACAGTGAGACCCAGAGCAGCGAGGACAGTGAGTCCCCGAGCAACGAGGACAGAGAGTCGAGGAGCAGCGAGGGCAGTGATTCCCCGAGCAGCGAGGACAGTGAGTCCCAGATCAGCGAGGACAGAGAGTCCCGGAGCTGCGAGGACAGAGAGTCCCGGAGCAGCGGGGAGAGAGAGAGACCGGAGCAGAGAGGACAGTGAGTCCCCGAGCAGCGAGGACAGTGAGTCCCGGAGCAGCGAGGACAGTGAGTCCCCGAGCAACGAGGACAGTGAGTCCCGGAGCAGCGAGGACAGTGAGTCCCAGTGCAGCGAGGACAGTGAGTCCCCGAGCAGCGAGGACAGCGAGTCCCGGAGCAGTGAATGCATTGAGTCGCAGAGCAGCGAGTGCAGTGAGACCCAGAGCAGAGAGGACAGTGAGTCCCGGAGCAGCGAGGACAGTGAGTCCCGGAAGAGCAAGGACAGTGAGTCCCAGAGCAGCGAGGACAGTGAGTCCCAGAGCAGCGAGGACAGTGAGTCGAGGAGCAGCGAGGCCAATGAGTCCCGGAAGACCAAGGACAGTGAGTCCCAGAGCAGCGGGGAGAGAGAGAGACCGGAGCAGAGAGGACAGTGAGTCCCCGAGCAGCGAGGACAGTGAGTCCCCGAGCAGCGAGGGCAGTGATTCCCCGAGAAGTGAGGACAGAGAGTCCCAGAGCAGCGAGGACAGTAAGTCCCGGAGCAGCGAGGACAGTGAGTCCCCGAGCAGCGAGGACAGTGAGTCCCGGAGCAGCAAGGACAGTGAGTCCCCGAGCAGCGAGGACAGCGAGTCCCGGAGCAGTGAATGCATTGAGTCGCAGAGCAGCGAGTGCAGTGAGACCCAGAGCAGAGAGGACAGTGAGTCCCGGAGCAGCGAGGACAGTGAGTCCCGGAAGAGCGAGGACAGTGAGTCCCAGAGCAGAGAGAACAGTGAGTCGAGGAGCAGCGAGGCCAATGAGTCCTGGGGCAGCGAGGACAGTGAGTCCCGGAGCAGCAAGATAGTGCGTATCGGAGCAGCGAAGGCAGTGATTCCCGGAGCAGTGAGGACAGTGAGACTCGGAGCAGCGAGGACAGAGAGTCCCGGAACAGCGAGGACAGTGAGACTCAGAGCAGCGAGGACAGTGAGACTCAGAGCAGCGAGGACAGTGAGTCCCGGAGCAGCGAGGACAGAGAGTCCCCGAGCAGCGAAGACAGTGAGACTCAGAGCAGCGAGGACAGAGAGTCCCGGAGCAGCGAAGACAGTGAGACTCAGAGCAGCGAGGACAGAGAGTCCCCGAGCAGTGAGGACAGTGAGACTCAGAGCAGCGAGGACAGTGAGTCCCGGAGCAGCGAAGACAGTGAGACTCAGAGCAGCGAGGACAGAGAGTCCCGTAGCAGCGAGGACAGAGAGTCTCAGAGCAGCGAGGACAGTGAGTCTCAGAGCAGCGAAGACAGTGAGTCCTGGAGGCAGCAAGGATAGTGCGTATCGGAGCAGCGAAGGCAGTGATTACCGGAGCAGTGAGGACAGGGTGTCCCAGAGCAGCGAGGACAGAGAGTCCCGGAGCAGCGAGGACAGAGAGTCCCGGAGCAGCGAGGACAGTGAGTCGAGGAGCAGCGAGGACAGTGAGACTCAGAGCAGCGAGGACAGAGTATCTCCGAGCAGCGAGGACAGAGAGTCGAGGAGCAGCGAGGGCAGTGATTCCCCAAGCAGTGAGGACAGTGAGTCCCCGAGCAGCGAGAACATGAGACCCAGAGGAGCGAGGACAGTGAGTCCCAGAGCAGCGAAGACAGGGAGTCCCGGAGCAGCGAAGACAGTGAGACTCAGAGCAGCGAAGACAGGGAGTCCCGGAGCAGCGAGGACAGTGAGTCACTGAGCAGCAAGGATAGTGCGTATCGGAGCAGCGAAGGCAGTGATTCCCGGAGCAGTGAGGACAGTGAGTCCCGGAGCAGCGAGGACAGTGATTCCCCGACCAGCGAGTATAGTGCGTATCGGAGCAGCGAAGGCAGTGAGTCCCGGAGCAGCGAGGACAGTGAGTCCCAGAGCAGCGAGGACAGTGAGACCCGGAGCAGTGAGAACAGTGAGTCACGGAGCAGCGAGGACAGAGTGTCCCGGAGCAGCGAGGACACTGAGACCCGGAGCAGCGAGGACAGTGAGACCCGGAGCAGCGAAGACAGGGAGTCCCAGAGCAGCGAGGACAGTGAGTCACTGAGCAGCGAGGACAGTGAGTCACTGAGCAGCGAGGACAGTGCGTATCGGAGCAGCGAAGGCAGTGATTCCCGGAGCAGTGAGGACAGAGAGTCCCAGAGCAGCGAGGACAGTGAGACCCGGAGCAGCGAGGACAGTGAGTCCCAGAGCAGCGAGGACAGTGAGTCGAGGAGCAGCGAGGCCAATGAGTCCCGGAAGACCAAGGACAGTGAGTCCCAGAGCAGCGGGGAGAGAGAGAGACCGGAGCAGAGAGGACAGTGAGTCCCCGAGCAGCGAGGGCAGTGATTCCCCGAGAAGTGAGGACAGAGAGTCCCAGAGCAGCGAGGACAGTAAGTCCCGGAGCAGCGAGGACAGTGAGTCCCCGAGCAGCGAGGACAGTGAGTCCCGGAGCAGCAAGGACAGTGAGTCCCCGAGCAGCGAGGACAGTGAGTCCCGGAAGAGCAAGGACAGTGAGTCCCAGAGCAGCGAGGACAGTGAGTCCCAGAGCAGCGAGGACAGTGAGTCCCGGAGCAGTGAGGACAGTGAGACCCGGAGCAGCGAGGACAGTGAGTCCCCGAGCAGCGAGGACAGTGAGCCCCGGAGCAGCAAGGACAGTGAGTCCCCGAGCAGCGAGGACAGCGAGTCCCGGAGCAGTGAATGCATTGAGTCGCAGAGCAGCGAGTGCAGTGAGTCCCAGAGCAGAGAGGACAGTGAGTCCCGGAGCAGCGAGGACAGTGAGTCCCGGAAGAGCGAGGACAGTGAGTCCCAGAGCAGAGAGAACAGTGAGTCGAGGAGCAGCGAGGCCAATGAGTCCTGGGGCAGCGAGGACAGTGAGTCCCCGAGCAGCGAGGACAGTGAGTCCCGGAGCAGCAAGATAGTGCGTATCGGAGCAGCGAAGGCAGTGATTCCCGGAGCAGTGAGGACAGTGAGACTCGGAGCAGCGAGGACAGAGAGTCCCGGAACAGCGAGGACAGTGAGTCCAGGAGCAGCGAAGACAGTAAGACTCAGAGCAGCGAGGACAGTGAGTCCCGGAGCAGCGAAGACAGGGAGTCCCCGAGCAGCGAGGACAGAGAGTTCCGGAACAGCGAGGACAGAGAGTCCCAGAGCAGAGAGGACAGTGATTCCCGGAGCAGTGAGGACAGTGAGACCCGGAGCAGCGAGGACAGAGAGTCCCGGAACAGCGAGGACAGAGAGTCCCAGAGCAGCGAGGACAGTGAGACTCAGAGCAGCGAGGACAGTGAGTCCCCGAGCAGCGAGGACAGAGAGTCTCAGAGCAGCGAGGACAGTGAGTCTCAGAGCAGCGAAGACAGTGAGTCCTGGAGGCAGCAAGGATAGTGCGTATCGGAGCAGCGAAGGCAGTGATTACCGGAGCAGTGAGGACAGGGTGTCCCAGAGCAGCGAGGACAGAGAGTCCCGGAGCAGCGAGGACAGTGAGTCGAGGAGCAGCGAGGACAGTGAGTCGAGGAGCAGCGAGGACAGTGAGTCCCAGAGCAGCGAGGACAGTGAGACTCAGAGCAGCGAGGACAGTGAGTCGAGGAGCAGCGAGGGCAGTGATTCCCCAAGCAGTGAGGACAGTGAGTCCCCGAGCAGCGAGAACATGAGACCCAGAGCAGCGAGGACAGTGAGTCCCAGAGCAGCGAAGACAGGGAGTCCCGGAGCAGCGAAGACAGTGAGACTCAGAGCAGCGAAGACAGGGAGTCCCGGAGCAGCGAGGACAGTGAGTCACTGAGCAGCGAGTATAGTGCGTATCGGAGCAGCGAAGGCAGTGAGTCCCGGAGCAGTGAGGACAGTGAGTCCCGGAGCAGCGAGGACAGTGATTCCCCGACCAGCGAGTATAGTGCGTATCGGAGCAGCGAAGGCAGTGATTCCCGGAGCAGTGAGGACAGTGAGTCCCGGAGCAGCGAGGACAGTGATTCCCCGACCAGTGAGTATAGTGCGTATCGGAGCAGCGAAGGCAGTGAGTCCCGGAGCAGCGAGGACAGTGAGTCCCAGAGCAGCGAGGACAGTGAGACCCGGAGCAGTGAGAACAGTGAGTCACGGAGCAGCGAGGACAGAGTGTCCCGGAGCAGCGAGGACACTGAGACCCGGAGCAGCGAGGACAGTGAGACCCGGAGCAGCGAAGACAGGGAGTCCCAGAGCAGCGAGGACAGTGAGTCACTGAGCAGCGAGGATAGTGCGTATCGGAGCAGCGAAGGCAGTGATTCCCGGAGCAGTGAGGACAGAGAGCCCCAGAGCAGCGAGGACAGTGAGACCCGGAGCAGCGAGGACAGTGAGACCCGGAGCAGCGAGGATAGAGAGTCCCAGAGCAGCGAGGACAGTGAGACCCGGAGCAGCGAGGACAGTGAGACCCGGAGCAGCGAGGACAGAGAGTCCCGGAGCAGCGAGGACAGTGAGACCCGGAGCAGCGAGGACAGTGAGTCCCGGAGCAGCGAGGACAGTGAGTCCCGGAGCAGCGAGGACAGAGTGTCCCGGAGCAGCGAGGACAGTGAGACCCGGAGCAGTGAGAACAGTGAGTCCCGGAGCAGCGAGGACAGAGTGTCCCGGAGCAGCGAGGACACTGAGACCCGGAGCAGCGAGGAGAATGAGACCCGGAGCCGCGAGGACAGAGAGTCCCGGAGCAGCGAGGACAGTGAGTCCCCGAGCAGCGAGGACAGAGAGACCCGGAGCAGTGAGAACAGTGAGTCACGGAGCAGCGAGGACAGAGTGTCCCGGAGCAGCGAGGACACTGAGACCCGGAGCAGCGAGGACAGTGAGACCCGGAGCAGCGAGGACAGAGAGTCCCGGAGCAGCGAGGACAGTGAGTCCCGGAGCAGCGAGGACAGTGAGACCCGGAGCAGCGAGGAAAGTGAGACATGGAGCAGCGAGGACACTTTGACCCGGAGCAGCGAGGACAGAGAGTCCCAGAGCAATGAGCGAAGAGAGTCCCGGAACAGCGAGGACAGTGAGTCCCAGAGCAGCGAGGACAGTTTGTCCCAGAGCAGTGAAGACAGTGAGTCCCGGAGCAGCGAGGACAGTGTGTCCCAGAGCAGCGAGGACAGTGAATCCCAGAGCAACGAGCGAAGAGAATCCCGGAGGAGCGAGGACAGTGAGTCCCAGAGCAGCGGGGACAGTGAGTCCCGGAGCAGCGAGGACAGTGAGTCCCCGAGCAGCAAGGACAGAGAGTCCCAGAGCAGCGAGGACAGTGAGACCCAGAGCAGCGAGGACAGAGAGTCGAGGAGCAGCGAGGGCAGTGATTCCCCGAGCAGCGAGGACAGAGAGTCGAGGAGCAGCGAGGGCAGTGATTCCCCGAGCAGCGAGGACAGTGAGTCCCAGATCAGCGAGGACAGAGAGTCCCGGAGCTGCGAGGACAGAGAGTCCCGGAGCTGCGAGGACAGTGTGTTCTGGAGCAGCGAGGACAGTGAGTCCCTGAGCAGCGAGGACAGAGAGTCACCGAGCAGCGAGGACAGAGAGTCGAGGAGCAGCGAGGGCAGTGATTCCCCGAGCAGCGAGGACAGTGAGTCCCTGAGCAGCGAGGGCAGTGAGTCCCCGAGCAGCGAGGACAGTGAGTCCCTGAGCAGCGAGGACAGAGAGTCACCGAGCAGCGAGGACAGAGAGTCGAGGAGCAGCGAGGGCAGTGATTCCCCGAGCAGTGAGGACAGAGAGTCCCAGAGCAGCGAGGACAGAGAGTCCCAGAGCAGCGAGGACAGAGAGTCCCAGAGCAGCGAAGACAGGGAGTCCCGGAGCAGCGAAGACAGTGAGACTCAGAGCAGCGAAGACAGGGAGTCCCGGAGCAGCAAGGATAGTGCGTATCGGAGCAGCGAAGGCAGTGATTCCCGGAGCAGTGAGGACAGTGAGTCCCGGAGCAGCGAGGACAGTGATTCCCCGACCAGCGAGTATAGTGCGTTTCGGAGCAGCGAAGGCAGTGAGTCCCGGAGCAGCGAGGACAGTGAGTCCCAGAGCAGCGAGGATAGAGAGTCCCAGAGCAGCGAGGACAGAGAGACCCGGAGCAGTGAGGACAGAGAGTCCCGGAGCAGCGAGGACAGTGAGACCCGGAGCAGCGAGGACAGTGTGTCCCGGAGCAGCGAGGACAGTGAGTCCCGGAGCAGTGAGGACAGTGAGTCACGGAGCAGCGAGGACACTGAGACCCGGAGCAGCGAGGAGAATGAGACCCGGAGCCGCGAGGACAGAGAGTCCCGGAGCAGCGAGGACAGTGAGTCCCGGAGCAGTGAGGACAGTGAGTCCCGGAGCAGTGAGGACAGAGAGTCCCGGAACAGCGAGGACAGAGAGTCCCAGAGCAGCGAGGACAGAGTGTCTCCGAGCAGCGAGGACAGAGTGTCTCCGAGCAGCGAGGACAGAGAGTCGAGGAGCAGCGAGGGCAGTGATTCCCAGAGCTGCGAGGACAGAGAGTCCCCGAGCAGCGAAGACAGTGAGTCCCCGAGCAGCGAGGACAGTGAGTCCCCGAGCAGCGAGGACAGAGAGTCGAGGAGCAGCGAGGGCAGTGATTCCCAGAGCAGTGAGGACAGTGAGTCCCAGAGCAGCGAAGACAGTGAGTCCCCGAGCAGCGAGGACAGTGAGTCCCCGAGCAGCGAGGACAGTGAGTCCCCGAGCAGCGAGGACAGAGAGTCGAGGAGCAGCGAGGGCAGTGAGTCCCAGAGCAGTGAGGACAGTGAGTCCCAGAGCAGCGAAGACAGTGAGTCCCCGAGCAGCGAGGACAGTGAGTCCCCGAGCAGCGAGGACATGATTCCCCGAGCAGCGAGGATAGTGCGTATCGGAGCAGCGAAGGCAGTGAGTCCCGGAGCAGCGAGGACAGTGAGTCCCGGAGCAGCGAGGATAGAGAGTCCCAGAGCAGCGAGGACAGAGAGACCCGGAGCAGCGAGGAGAATGAGACCCAGAGCAGCGAGGACTGAGAGTCCCGGAGCAGCGAGAACAGTGAAACTCAGAGCAACCAGCGAAGAGAGTCCCGTAGCAGCGAGGACAGTGAGTCCCCGAGCAGCGAGGACAGAGAGTCTCAGAGCAGCGAAGACAGTGAGTCCTGGAGGCAGCAAGGATAGTGCGTATCGGAGCAGCGAAGGCAGTGATTACCGGAGCAGTGAGGACAGAGAGTCCCAGAGCAGTGAGGACAGTGAGACCCGGAGCAGCGAGGACAGTGAGTCCCGGAGCAGCGAGGACAGTGAGACCCGGAGCAGTGAGGACAGTGAGACCCGGAGCAGCGAGGACAGTGAGTCCCGGAGCAGCGAGGATAGAGAGTCCCAGAGCAGCGAGGACAGAGAGACCCGGAGCAGCGAGGACAGTGAGACCCAGAGCAGCGAGGACTGAGAGTCCCGGAGCAGCGAGAACAGTGAAACTCAGAGCAACCAGCGAAGAGAGTCCCGTAGCAGCGAGGACAGTGAGTCCCCGAGCAGCGAGGACAGAGAGTCTCAGAGCAGCGAAGACAGTGAGTCCTGGAGGCAGCAAGGATAGTGCGTATCGGAGCAGCGAAGGCAGTGATTACCGGAGCAGTGAGGACAGTGAGACCCGGAGCAGTGAGGACAGTGAGACCCGGAGCAGCGAGGACAGTGAGTCCCGGAGCAGCGAGGACAGTGAGTCCCCGAGCAGCGAGGACAGTGAGTCCCGGAGCAGCGAGGACAGTGAGACCCGGAGCAGTGAGGAAAGTGAGACATGGAGCAGCGAGGACACTTTGACCCGGAGCAGCGAGGACAGTGAGTCCCAGAGCAGCGCGGACAGTGAGTCCCGGAGCAGCGAGGACAGTTTGTCCCAGAGCAGTGAAGACAGTGAGTCCCGGAGCAGCGAGGACAGTGTGTCCCAGACCAGCGAGGACAGTGAATCCCAGAGCAACGAGTGAAGAGAATCCCGGAGGAGCGAGGACAGTGGGTCCCTGAGCAGCGAGGACAGTGAATCCCAGAGTAGTGAGGTCGGTGAATCCCAGAGCAACGAGCGAAGAGAGTCCCGGAGCAGCGAGGACAGTGAGTCCCAGACCAGCGAGGACAGTTAGTCACAGAGCAGCGAGGACAGTTAGTCCCAGAGCTGTGAAGGCAGGGAGTCCTGGAGCAGCGAAGACAGTGAGTCCCGGAGCAGCGAGGACAATGAGTCCCAGAGCAGCGACCACAGTGAGTCTCAGAGCAGCGAGGACAGAGAGTCCCCGAGCAGCGAAGACAGTCAGTCCCCGAGCAGCGAGGACAGTGAGTCCCCGATCAGCGAGGACAGAGAGTGTCCCGGAGCAGCGAGGACAGAGAGACACGGAGCAGCGAAGACTGAGAGTCCCGGAGCAGCGAGGACAGTGAAACTCAGAGCAACCAGCGAAGAGAGTCCCGTAGCAGCGAGGACAGTGAGTCTCCGAGCAGCGAGGACAGTGAGTCGACGAGCAGCGAGGACAGTGAGTCCCAGAGCAGCAAGGAATGTGAGACCCAGAGCACGAGGAAGAAGTGTCCCAGAGTAGCAAGGACAGTGAGACCCAGAGCAGCGAGGACAGTGAGTCCCCGAGCAGCACGGACAGTGAGTCCCGGAGCAGCGAGGACAATGAGTCCCCGAGCAGCAAGGACAGTGAGACCCAGAGCAACGAGGACAGCGAGTACCGGAGCAGCGAGGACAGAGAGTCCCAGGGCAGTGAGGACAGAGAGACCCGGAGCAGTGAGGACAGCGAGTCCCCGAGCAGTGAGAACAATTAGTCCCAGAGCAGCGAACACAAGGAGTCCCGGAGCAGTGAGTGCATTGAGTACCGGAGCAGCGAGGACAGTGATTCCCAGAGCAGCGTGGACAGTAAGTCCCGGAGCAGCAAGGACAGAGAGTCCCTGAGCAACGGGGAGAGAGAGAGAGACCGGAGCACAGAGGACAGTGAGTCGCAGAGCAGCGAGGACAGTGAGTCCCGGAGCAGCGAGGACAGTGAGTCCCGGAGCAGCGAGGACAGTGAGTCCTGGAGCAGCGAGGACAGTGAGTCCCAGAGCAACGGGGAGAGAGAGAGACCAGAGCAGAGAGGACAGTGAGTCCCAGAGCAGCGAGGACAGTGAGTCCCAGAGCAGCGAGGACAGTGAGTCGAGCAGCAGCGAGGCCAATGAGTCCTGGAGCAGCGAGGACAGTGAGTCCCCGAGCAGCGAGGTCAGTGAGTCCCAGAGCAGCGAGGACAGTTTGTCCAAGAGCAGCGAGGACAGAGAGTCCCGGAGCAGCGAGGACAGTGTGAACATTAAGTCCCGGAGCAGCGAGGAAAGTTAGTCCTAGAGTGCGAAGACAGTGAGTTCCGGAGCAGTGAAGACAGTGCATCCCGGAGCAGCGAGGAGGTAGAGACCGGAGCAGCGAGGGCAGTGAGTCCCTGAGCAGTGAGGACAGTGAGTCGAGGAGCAGCGAAGACAGTGGGTCCCAGAGCAGTGAGGACAGTGAGTCTCAGAGCAGCGAGTGCAGTGAGTCCCGGAGCAGCGAGGACAGTGAGTCCCGGAGCAGCGAGGACAGTGAGTCCTGGAGCAGCGAGGACTGTTAGTCCCAGAGAAGCGACCACAGTGAGTCCCAGAGAAGCGAGGATAGAGAGTCCCCGAGCAGCGAGGACAGAGAGATACGGAGCAGCGAGGACAGTGAGTCCCCGAGCAGCGAGGACAGTGAGTCCCAGAGCAACGAGGACAGTGAGTCCCGGAGCAGCAAGGACAGTGTGAACTTTGAGTCCCGGAGCAGCGAGGATAGTGCATCCCGGAGCACCGAGGACAGAGAGTCCCAGAGCAGCGAAGACAGCAAGGACAGTGAGTCCCGGAGAAGCGAGGACAGGTCCTCCCACAGCAGCGAGGAAAGTTAGTCCTAGAGGGCGAAGACAGTGAGTTCCCGAGCAGCGAAGACAGTGAGTCTCAGAGCAGCGAGGACAGTGAGTCTCAGAGCAGCGAGTGCAGTGAGTCCCGGAGCAGCGAGGACAGAGAGATACGGAGCAGCGAGGACAGTGAGTCCCCGAGCAGCGAGGACTGTTAGTCCCAGAGCAGCGACCACAGTGAGTCCCAGAGAAGCGAGGACAGAGAGTCCCCGAGCAGCGAGGACAGAGAGATATGGAACAGCGAGGACAGTGAGTCCCCGAGCAGCGAGGACAGTGAGTCCCAGAGCAGCAAGGACAGTGAGACCCAGAGCAGCGAGGACAGTGAGTCCCAGAGCAGCAAGAACAGTGAGACCCAGAGCAGCGAGGACAGCGAGTCCCAGAGCAGTGAGGACAGAGAGACCCGGAGCAGCGACGACTGTTAGTCCCAGAGCAGCGACCACAGTGAGTCCCAGAGAAGCGAGGACAGAGAGTCCCCGAGCAGCGAGGACAGAGAGATACGGAGCAGCGAGGACAGTGAGTCCCCGAGCAGCGAGGACAGTGAGTCCCAGAAGAGCAAGGACAGTGAGTCCCAGAGCAGCGAGGACAGTGAGTCCCGGAGCAGCGAGGACAGTGTGAACTTTGAGTCCCGGAGCAGCGAGGATAGTGCATCCTGGAGCACCGAGGACAGAGAGTCCCAGAGCAGCGAAGACAGCAAGGACAGTGAGTCCCGGAGAAGCGAGGACAGGTCATCCCAGAGCAGCGAGGAAAGTTAGTCCTAGAGTGCGAAGACAGTGAGTTCCGGAGCAGCGAAGACAGTGCATCCCGGAGCAGCGAGGACAGAGCGACATGGAGCAGCGAAGACAGTGAGTCTCAGAGCAGTGAGGACAGTGAGTCCCAGAGCAGCCATGACAGTGGGTCCCAGAGCAGTGAGGACAGTGAGTCCCAGAGCAGCGAAGACAGTGGGTCCCAGAGCAGCGAGGACAGTGAGTCCCAGAGCAGCGAAGACAGTGGGTCCCAGAGCAGCGAGGACAGTGAGTCTCAGAGCAGCGAGTGCAGTGAGTCCTGGAGCAGCGAGGACAGTGAGTCCCGGAGCAGCGAGGACAGTGAGTCCCGGAGCAACGAGGACTGTTAGTCCCAGAGCAGCGACCACAGTGAGTCCCAGAGAAGTGAGGACAGAGAGTCCCTGAGCAGCGTGGACAGAGAGATACGGAGCAGCGAGGACAGTGAGTCCCCGAGCAGCGAGGACAGTGAGTCCCAGAGCAGCAAGGACAGTGAGACCCAGAGCAGCGAGGACAGCAAGTCCCAGAGCAGTGAGGACAGAGAGACCCGGAGCAGTGAGGACAGCGTGTCCCGGAGCAGCGAGGACTGTTAGTCCCAGAGCAGTGAGGACAGAGAGACCCGGAGCAGTGAGAACAGTTAATCCCATAGCAGCGAACACAAGGAGTCCCGGAGCAGTGAGTGCATTGAGTACTGGAGCAGCGAGGACAGTGAATCCCAGAGCAGCGAGGACAGTAAGTCCCAGAGCAGCAAGGACAGAGTGTCCCCGAACAGCGAGGAGATAGAGACAGGAGCAGAGAGGACAGTGAGTCCACGAGCAGCGAGGATAGTGAGTCCCAGAGCAGCGAGGACAGTGACACCCAGAGCAGCGAGGACAGTGTGTCCCAACGCAGCGAGGTCAGAGAGTCCCAGAGCAGTGAGGATAGAGAGATACGGAGCAGCGAGGACAGTGAGTCCCCGAGCAGCGAGGACAGTGAGTCCCAGAAGAGCAAGGACAGTGTGTCCCAGAGCAGCGAGGACAGTGAGTCCCGGAGCAGCAAGGACAGTGTGAACTTTGAGTCCCGGAGCAGCGAGGATAGTGCATCCTGGAGCACCGAGGACAGAGAGTCCCAGAGCAGCGAAGACAGCAAGGACAGTGAGTCCCGGAGAAGCGAGGACAGTTCATCCCAGAGCAGCGAGGAAATTTAGTCCTAGAGTGCGAAGACAGTGAGTTCCGGAGCAGCGAAGACAGTGCATCCCGGAGCAGCGAGGACAGAGCGACATGGAGCAGCGAAGACAGTGAGTCTCAGAGCAGTGAGGACAGTGAGTCCCAGAGCAGCGAAGACAGTGGGTCCCAGAGCAGTGAGAACAGTGAGTTCCAGAGCAGCGAAGACAGTGGGTCCCAGAGCAGCGAGGACAGTGAGTCCCAGAGCAGCGAAGACAGTGGGTCCCAGAGCAGCGAGGACAGTGAGTCTCAGAGCAGCGAGTGCAGTGAGTCCTGGAGCAGCGAGGACAGTGAGTCCCGGAGCAGCGAGGACAGTGAGTCCCGGAGCAGCGAGGACTGTTAGTCCCAGAGCAGCGACCACAGTGAGTCCCAGAGAAGTGAGGACAGTGAGTCCCAGAGCAGCAAGGACAGTGAGACCCAGAGCAGCGAGGACAGCAAGTCCCAGAGCAGTGAGGACAGAGAGACCCGGAGCAGTGAGGACAGCGTGTCCCGGAGCAGCGAGGACTGTTAGTCCCAGAGCAGTGAGGACAGAGAGACCCGGAGCAGTGAGAACAGTTAATCCCATAGCAGCGAACACAAGGAGTCCTGGAGCAGTGAGTGCATTGAGTACTGGAGCAGCGAGGACAGTGAATCCCGGAGCAGCGAGGACAGTAAGTCCCAGAGCAGCAAGGACAGTGAGTCGCCGAACAGCGAGGAGATAGAGACAGGAGCAGAGAGGACAGTGAGTCCACGAGCAGCGAGGATAGTGAGTCCACGTGCAGCGAGGACAGTGACACCCAGAGCAGCGAGGACAGTGAGTCCCGGAAGAGCAAGGACAGTGAGTCCCAGAGCCGCGAGGACAGTGAGTCCCAGAGCAGTGAGGACAATGAGTCCCGGAAGAGCAAGGACAGTGAGTCCCAGAGCCGTGAGGACAGTGAGTCCCAGAGCAACGAGGACAGTGAGTCCCACAGCAGCGAGGTCAGTGAGTCCCGGAGCAGCGAGGACAGTGAGTCCCGGAGCATAGGGGACAGTGAGCCCCGGAGCAGCGAAGACAGTGAATCCTGGAGCAGCGAGGACAGTGAGTCCCGGAGCAGTGAGGACAGTGAGTCCCAGAGCAGGGAGGACAGTTAGTCCAAGAGCAGCGAGGACAGTGAGAACATTGAGTCCCGGAGCAGCGAGGACAGTGAGTCCCGGAAGAGCAAGGACAGTGAGTCCCAGAGCAGCGAGGACAATGAGTCCTGGAGCAGCGAGGACAGTGTGAACATTGAGTCCCGGAGCAGCGAGGATAGTGCACCCCGGAGCACCGAGGACAGAGAGTCCCAGAGCAGCGAAGTCAGCGAGGACAGTGAGTCCTGGAGAAGCGAGGACAGGTCCTCCCAGAGCAGCGAGGAAAGTTAGTCCTAGAGTGCGAAGACAGTGAGTTCCGGAGCAGCGAAGACAGTGCAGCCCGGAGCAGCGAGGACAGTGAGAACAGGAGCAGCGAGGGCATTGAGTCCCTGAGCACGAGGACAGTGAGTCCCAGAGCAGCGAAGACAGTGGGTCCCAGAGCAGCGAGGACAGTGAGTCCCAGAGCAGCGAGTGCAGTGAGTCCCGGAGCAGCGAGGACAGTGAGTCCCGGAGCAGCGAGGACAGTGAGTCCCGGAGCAACGAGGACTGTTAGTCCCAGAGCAGCGACCACAGTGAGTCCCAGAGCAGCGAGGACAGAGAGTCCCCAAGCAGCGAGGACATAGAAGATACGGAGCAGCGAGGACAGTGAGTCCCCGAGCAGCGAGGACAGTGAGTCCCAGAGCAGCAAGGACAGTGAGTCCCAGAGCAGTGAGGGCAGTGAGTCCCGGAGCAGCGAGGACAGTGAGTCCCAGCGCAGCGAGGTCAGAGAGTCCCAGAGCAGTGGGGACGGAGAGACCCGGAGCAGTGAGGACAGCGAGTCCCCGAGCAGTGAGAACAGTTAATCCCAGAGCAGTGAACACAAGGAGTACCGGAGCAGTGAGTGCATTGAGTACCGGAGCATCGAGGACAGTGAGTCCCGGAGCAGCGAGGACAGTGAGTCCCAGAGCAGTGAGGGCAGTGAGTCCCGGAGCAGCGAGGACAGTGAGTCCCAGCGCAGCAAGGACAGAGTCCCCGAGCAGCGAGGATATAGAGACTGGAGCAGAGAGGACAGTGAGTCCCAGTGCAGCGAGGACAGTGAGTCCCGGAGCAGCGAGGACAGCGAGTCCCGGAGCAGTGAGTGCAGTGAGTCGCAGAGCAGCGAGTGCAGTGAGACCCAGAGCCGCGAGGACAGTGAGTCCCGGAGCAGCGAGGACAGTGAGTCCCCGAGCAGCGAGGACAGTAAGTCCCAGAGCCGCGAGGACAGTGAGTCCCAGAGCAGCGAGGTCAGTGAGTCCCGGAGCAGCGAGGACAGTGAGTCCCAGAGCAGGGAGGACAGTTAGTCCAAGAGCAGCGAGGACAGTGAGTCCCAGAGCAGCGAGGACAGTGAGAACATTGAGTCCCAGAGCAGCGAGGACAGTGAGTCCCGGAGCAGCGAGGACAGTGAGACCCGGAGCAGCGAGGACAGTGAGACCCGGAGCAGCGAGGACAGAGAGTCCCGGAGCAGCGAGGGTAGTGAGTTCCGGATCAGAGAGGACAGTGAGTCCCCGAACAGCGAGGACAGTGAGACCCAGAGCAGCGAGGACAGTGAGACCCAGAGCAGCAAGAACAGTGAGACCCAGAGCAGCGAGGACAGCGAGTCCCGGAGCAGCGAGGACAGTGAGTCCCAGCGCAGCGAGGTCAGAGAGTCCCAGAGCAGTGAGCACGGAGAGACCCGGAGCAGTGAGGACAGCGAGTCCACGAGCAGTGAGAACAGTTAATCCCAGAGCAGCGAACACAAGGAGTCCCGGAGCAGTGAGTGCATTGAGTACCGGAGCAGCGAGGACAGTGAGTCCCGGAGCAGCAAGGACAGAGTCCCCGAGCAGCGAGGATATAGAGACTGGAGCAGAGAGGACAGTGAGTCCCGGAGCAGCGAGGTCAGAGAGTCCCAGAGCAGTGAGGACGGAGAGACCCGGAGCAGTGAGGACAGCGAGTCCACGAGCAGTGAGAACAGTTAATCCCAGAGCAGCGAACACAAGGAGTCCCGGAGCAGTGAGTGCATTGAGTACCGGAGCAGCGAGGAGAGTGAGTCCCGGAGCAGCGAGGACAGTAAGTCCCAGAGCAGCGAGGATATAGAGACTGGAGCAGAGAGGACAGTGAGTCCCAGAGCAGCGAGGACAGCGAGTCCCAGAGCAGCAAAGACAGTGGGTCCCAGAGCAGCGAGGACAGTGAGTCCCAGAGCAGCGAGTGCAGTGAGTCCCGGAGCAGCGAGGACAGTGAGTCCCGGAGCAGCGAGGACAGTGAGTCCCGGAGCAACGAGGACTGTTAGTCCCAGAGCAGCGACCACAGTGAGTCCCAGAGCAGCGAGGACAGAGAGTCCCCAAGCAGCGAGGACATAGAAGATACGGAGCAGCGAGGACAGTGAGTCCCCGAGCAGCGAGGACAGTGAGTCCCAGAGCAGCAAGGACAGTGAGTCCCAGAGCAGTGAGGGCAGTGAGTCCCGGAGCAGCGAGGACAGTGAGTCCCAGCGCAGCGAGGTCAGAGAGTCCCAGAGCAGTGGGGACGGAGAGACCCGGAGCAGTGAGGACAGCGAGTCCCCGAGCAGTGAGAACAGTTAATCCCAGAGCAGTGAACACAAGGAGTACCGGAGCAGTGAGTGCATTGAGTACCGGAGCATCGAGGACAGTGAGTCCCGGAGCAGCGAGGACAGTGAGTCCCAGAGCAGTGAGGGCAGTGAGTCCCGGAGCAGCGAGGACAGTGAGTCCCAGCGCAGCAAGGACAGAGTCCCCGAGCAGCGAGGATATAGAGACTGGAGCAGAGAGGACAGTGAGTCCCAGTGCAGCGAGGACAGTGAGTCCCGGAGCAGCGAGGACAGCGAGTCCCGGAGCAGTGAGTGCAGTGAGTCGCAGAGCAGCGAGTGCAGTGAGACCCAGAGCCGCGAGGACAGTGAGTCCCGGAGCAGCGAGGACAGTGAGTCCCCGAGCAGCGAGGACAGTAAGTCCCAGAGCCGCGAGGACAGTGAGTCCCAGAGCAGCGAGGTCAGTGAGTCCCGGAGCAGCGAGGACAGTGAGTCCCAGAGCAGGGAGGACAGTTAGTCCAAGAGCAGCGAGGACAGTGAGTCCCAGAGCAGCGAGGACAGTGAGAACATTGAGTCCCAGAGCAGCGAGGACAGTGAGTCCCGGAGCAGCGAGGACAGTGAGACCCGGAGCAGCGAGGACAGTGAGACCCGGAGCAGCGAGGACAGAGAGTCCCGGAGCAGCGAGGGTAGTGAGTTCCGGATCAGAGAGGACAGTGAGTCCCCGAACAGCGAGGACAGTGAGACCCAGAGCAGCGAGGACAGTGAGACCCAGAGCAGCAAGAACAGTGAGACCCAGAGCAGCGAGGACAGCGAGTCCCGGAGCAGCGAGGACAGTGAGTCCCAGCGCAGCGAGGTCAGAGAGTCCCAGAGCAGTGAGCACGGAGAGACCCGGAGCAGTGAGGACAGCGAGTCCACGAGCAGTGAGAACAGTTAATCCCAGAGCAGCGAACACAAGGAGTCCCGGAGCAGTGAGTGCATTGAGTACCGGAGCAGCGAGGACAGTGAGTCCCGGAGCAGCAAGGACAGAGTCCCCGAGCAGCGAGGATATAGAGACTGGAGCAGAGAGGACAGTGAGTCCCGGAGCAGCGAGGTCAGAGAGTCCCAGAGCAGTGAGGACGGAGAGACCCGGAGCAGTGAGGACAGCGAGTCCACGAGCAGTGAGAACAGTTAATCCCAGAGCAGCGAACACAAGGAGTCCCGGAGCAGTGAGTGCATTGAGTACCGGAGCAGCGAGGAGAGTGAGTCCCGGAGCAGCGAGGACAGTAAGTCCCAGAGCAGCGAGGATATAGAGACTGGAGCAGAGAGGACAGTGAGTCCCAGAGCAGCGAGGACAGCGAGTCCCGGAGCAGTGAGTGGAGTGAGTCGCAGAGCAGCGAGGACAGAGAACACAAGGAGTCCCGGAGCAGTGAGTGCATTGAGTACCGGAGCAGCGAGGACAGTGAGTCCCGGAGCAGCGAGGACAGAGTCCCGGAAGAGCAAGGACAGTGAGTCCCAGAGCAGCGAGGACAGAGAGTCCCATAGCAGCAAGGACAGTGAGACCCAGAGCAGCGAAGACAGAGAGTCCCAGAGCAGCGAGGAAAGTGAGTCCCGGAGCAGCGAGGACAGTGAGTCCCGGAGCAGCGAGGACAGTGAGTCCCTGAGCACGAGGACAGTGACTCCTAGAGCAGCGAGGACAGTGAGTCCCAGAGCAGCGAGGAAAGTGAGTCCCGGAGCAGCGAGGACAGTGAGTCCCGGAGCAGCGAGGACAGTGAGTCCCTGAGCACGAGGACAGTGACTCCTAGAGCAGCGAGGACAGTGAGTCCTGGAGCAGCGAGGAAAGTGAGTCCCGGAGCAGCGAGGACAGTGAGTCCCGGAGCAGCGAGGACAGTGAGACCCGGAGCAGCGAGGACAGTGAGTCCCGGAGCAGCGATGACATTGAGTCCTGGAGCAGCAAGGACAGTGAGACCCGGAGCAGCGTGGACTGTGAGTCCCGGAGCAGCGAGGACAGTGAGACCCGGAGCAGCGAGGACAGAGAGTCCTGGAGCAGCGAGGGCAGTGAGTCCTGTAGCAGCGAGGACAGAGAGTTCCGGAGCAGCGAGGGCAGAGAGTCCTGGAGCAGCGAGGGCAGTGAGTCCTGGAGCAGCGAGGGCAGTGAGTCCTGTAGCAGCGAGGACAGAGAGTTCCGGAGCAGCGAGGGCAGAGAGTCCTGGAGCAGCGAGGGCAGTGAGTCCTTGCACATCGAGGGCAGTGAGTCCCAGAGCAGCGCGGACAGTGAATGCCAGAGCAGCGAGGGCAGTGAGTTCCGGAGCAGAGAGGACAGTGAGTCCCCGAACAGCGAGGACAGTGAGACCCAGAGCAGCGAGGACAGTGAGACCCAGAGCAGCAAGGACAGTGAATCCCAGCTCAGCGACAACAGTGAGACCCAGAGCAGCGACGACAGTGAGTCCTGGTGCAGCGAGGACAGTGAGATCTAGAGCAGCGAGAGCAGTGAGTCCTGGAGCAGCGAGGACTGTGAGACTCAGAGCAGTGAGGGCAGTGAGTCCCAGCGCAGCGAGGTCAGAGAGTCCCAGAGCAGTGAGGACGGAGAGACCCAGAGCAGTGAGGACAGCGAGTCCCCGAGCAGTGAGAACAGTTAATCCCAGAGCAGCGAACACAAGGTGTCCCGGAGCAGTGAGTGCATTGAGTACCGGAGCAGCGAGGACAGTGAGTCCCGGAGCAGTGCGTGCAGTGAGTCGCAGAGCAGCGAGGACAGTGAGTCCCGGAAGAGCAAGGACAGTGAGTCCCAGAGCAGCGAGGACAGAGAGTCCCAGAGCAGCAAGGACAGTGAGACCCAGAGCAGCGAAGACAGAGAGTCCCAGAGCAGCGAAGACAGTGCAGCCCGGAGCAGCGAGGACAGTGAGAACAGGAGCAGCGAGGACATTGTGTCCCTGAGCACGAGGACAGTGACTCCTAGAGCAGCGAGGACAGTGAGTCCCAGAGCAGCGAGGACAGTGAGTCCCGGAGCAGCGAGGAAAGAGATTCCCGGAGCAGCAAGGAAAGTGAGTCCCGGAGCAGCGAGGACAGTGAGTCCCAGAGCAGCGAGGACAGTGAGACCCGGAGCAGCGAGGACAGTGAGTCCCGGAGCAGCGATGACATTGAGTCCCGGAGCAGCAAGGACAGTGAGACCCGGAGCAGCGAGGACAGTGAGTCCCGGAGCAGCGTGGACTGTGAGTCCCGGAGCAGCGTGGACTGTGAGTCCCGGAGCAGCGAGGACAGTGAGTCCCGGAGCAGCGTGGACTGTGAGTCCCAGTGCAGCGAGGACAGTGAGTCCCAGAGCAGCGAGGGCAGAGTGTCCCGGAGCAGCGAGGACAGAGAGTCCTGGAGCAGCGAGGGCAGTGAGTCCCGGAGCAGCGAGGGCAGTGAGACCCGGAGCAGCGAGGACAGTGAGTCCCGGAGCAGCGAGGACAGTGAGTCCTTGCACATCGAGGGCAGTGAGTCCCAGAGCAGCGAGGACAGTGAGTCCTTGCACATCGAGGGCAGTGAGTCCCAGAGCAGCGAGGACAGTGAATGCCAGAGCAGCGAGGGTAGTGAGTTCCGGATCAGAGAGGACAGTGAGTCCCCGAACAGCGAGGACAGTGAGACCCAGAGCAGCGGGGACAGTGAGACCCAGAGCAGTGGGTGCAGTGAATCCCGGAGCAGCGACGACAGTGAGTCCTGGAGCAGCGAGGACAGTGAGATCTAGAGCAGCGAGAGCAGTGTGTCCTGGAGCAGCGAGGACTGTGAGACTCGGAGCAGCGAGGACTGTGAGACTCAGAGCAGTGAGGACAGAGAGACCCGGAGCAGCGAGGACAGTGAGTCCCAGCGCAGCGAGGTCAGAGAGTCCCAGAGCAGTGAGGACGGAGAGACCCGGAGCAGTGAGGACAGCGAGTCCCCGAGCAGTGAGAACAGTTAATCCCAGAGCAGCGAACACAAGGAGTCCCGGAGCAGTGAGTGCATTGAGTACCGGAGCAGCGAGGACAGTGAGTCGCAGAGCAGCGAGGACAGTAAGTCCCAGAGCAGCGAAGACAGAGAGTCCCAGAGCAGCAAGGACAGTGAGACCCAGAGCAGCGAAGACAGAGAGTCCCAGAGCAGCGAAGACAGTGCAGCCCGGAGCAGCGAGGACAGTGAGAACAGGAGCAGCGAGGGCATTGTGTCCCTGAGCACGAGGACAGTGACTCCTAGAGCAGCGAGGACATTGAGTCCCAGAGCAGCGAGGACAGTGAGTCCTGGAGCAGCGAGGAAAGAGATTCCCGGAGCAGCAAGGAAAGTGAGTCCCGGAGCAGCGAGGACAGTGAGACCCGGAGCAGCGAAGACAGAGAGTCCCAGAGCAGCGAAGACAGTGCAGCCCGGAGCAGCGAGGACAGTGAGAACAGGAGCAGCGAGGGCATTGTGTCCCTGAGCACGAGGACAGTGACTCCTAGAGCAGCGAGGACAGTGAGTCCCAGAGCAGCGAGGACAGTGAGTCCTGGAGCAGCGAGGAAAGAGATTCCCGGAGCAGCGAGGACAGTGAGACCCGGAGCAGCGAGGACAGTGAGTCCCGGAGCAGCGATGACATTGAGTCCCGGAGCAGCAAGGACAGTGAGACCCGGAGCAGCGCGGACTGTGAGTCCCGGAGCAGCGAGGACAGTGAGACCCGGAGCAGCGAGGACAGAGAGTCCCGGAGCAGCGAGGGCAGAGAGTCCCGGAGCAGCGAGGGCAGAGTGTCCCGGAGCAGCGAGGACAGAGAGTCCTGGAGCAGCGAGGGCAGTGAGTCCCGGAGCAGTGAGGGCAGTGAGTCCTGTAGCAGCGAGGGCAGTGAGTCCCGGAGCAGCGAAGGCAGTGAGTCCCGCAGCAGCGAGGTCAGTGAGTCCTGTAGCAGCGAGGTCAGTGAGTTCCGGAGCAGAGAGGACAGTGAGTCCCCGAACAGCGAGGACAGTGAGACCCAGAGCAGCGAGGACAGTGAATCCCAGCTCAGCGACAACAGTGAGACCCAGAGCAGTGGGTGCAGTGAATCCCGGAGCAGCGAGGACAGTGAGACCCGGAGCAGCAAGGACAGTGAATCCCAGCTCAGCGACAACAGTGAGACCCAGAGCAGCGACGACAGTGAGTCCTGGTGCAGCGAGGACAGTGAGATCTAGAGCAGCGAGAGCAGTGAGTCCTGGAGCAGCGAGGACTGTGAGACTCAGAGCAGTGAGGGCAGTGAGTCCTGGAGCAGCGAGGACGGAGAGACCCGGAGCAGTGAGGACAGCGAGTCCCCGAGCAGTGAGAACAGTTAATCCCAGAGCACCGAACACAAGGAGTCCCGGAGCAGTGAGTGCATTGAGTACCGGAGCAGCGAGGACAGTGAGTCCCGGAGCAGTGAGTGCATTGAGTACCGGAGCAGCGAGGACAGTGAGTCCCGGAGCAGCGAGGACAGTGAGTCCCGGAGCAGCGAGGACAGTGAGTCCCAGAGCAGCGAGGACAGAGAGTCCCAGAGCAGCGAAGACAGTGCAGCCCGGAGCAGCGAGGACAGTGAGAAGAGGAGCAGCGAGGACAGTGAGACCCGGAGCAGCAAGGACAGTGAATCCCAGCTCAGCGACAACAGTGAGACCCAGAGCAGCGACGACAGTGAGTCCTGGAGCAGCGAGGACAGTGAGATCCAGAGCAGCGAGGACAGTGAGTCCTGGAGCAGTGAGTGCATTGAGTACCGGAGCAGCGAGGACAGTGAGTCCCGGAGCAGCGATGACAGTGAGACCCAGAGCAGCGAGGACAGTGAGTCCTGGAGCAGTGAGTGCATTGAGTACCGGAGCAGCGAGGACAGTGAGTCCCGGAGCAGCGAGGACAGTGAGTCCCGGAGCAGCGAGGACAGTGAGTCCCGGAGCAGCGAGGACAGTGAGTCCCAGAGCAGCGATGACAGTGAGACCCAGAGCAGCGAGGGCAGTGAGTCCCGGGGCAGCGAGGACAGTGAGTCCTGGAGCAGCGAGGAAAGAGATTCCCGGAGCAGCAAGGAAAGTGAGTCCCGGAGCAGCGAGGACAGTGAGTCCCAGAGCAGCGAGGACAGTGCAAACATTGAGACCCGGAGAAGCGAGGATAGTGCATCCCGGAGCACCGAGGACAGTGAGTCCCAGAGCAGCGAGGAAAGTGAGTTCCAGAGCAGCGAGGACAGTGAGACCCGGAGCAGCGTGGACAGTGAGTCCCGGAGCAGCGAGGACAGTGAGACCCGGAGCAGCGAGGACAGAGAGTCCCGGAGCAGCGAGGACAGTGAGACCCGGAGCAGCGAGGACAGTGAGACCCGGAGCAGCGAGGACAGAGAGTCCCAGAGCAGCGAGGCCAGTGAGTCCCCGAGCAGCGAGGACAGAGAGTCCCGGAGCAGCGAGGACAGTGAGTCCTGGAGCAGCGAGGGCAGTGAGATCCAGAGCAGCGAGGACAGTGAGTCCCGGAGCAGCGAGGACAGTGAGTCCTTGCACATCGAGGGCAGTGAGTCCCAGAGCAGCGAGTGCAGTGACTCCCGGAGCAGCGAGGACAGTGAGTCCTTGCACATCGAGGGCAGTGAGTCCCAGAGCAGCGCGGACAGTGAATGCCAGAGCAGCGAGGGTAGTGAGTTCCGGAGCAGAGAGGACAGTGAGTCCCGGAGCAGTGAGTGCAGTGTGTCCCCGAACAGCGAGGACAGTGAGACCCGGAGCAGCGAGGGCAGTGAGACCCGGAGCAGCGAGGGCAGTGAATCCCAGAGCAGCAAGGACAGTGAATCCCAGCTCAGCGACAACAGTGAGACCCAGAGCAGCGACGACAGTGAGTCCTGGAGCAGCGAGGACAGTGAGATCCAGAGCAGTGAGGGCAGTCAGTTCCAAGCAGCGAGGACAGTAAGACCCGGAGCAGCGAGGACAGAGAGTCCTTGAGCAGCGATGACAGTGAGACCCAGAGCAGCGAGGGCAGTGAGTCCTAGAGCAGCGAGGGCAGTGAGTCCCGGGGCAGCGAGGACAGTGAGTCCTGGAGCAGCGAGGAAAGAGATTCCCGGAGCAGCAAGGAAAGTGAGTCCCGGAGCAGCGAGGACAGTGAGTCCCAGAGCAGCGAGGACAGTGCAAACATTGAGACCCGGAGAAGCGAGGATAGTGCATCCCGGAGCACCGAGGACAGTGAGTCCCAGAGCAGCGAGGAAAGTGAGTTCCAGAGCAGCGAGGACAGTGAGACCCGGAGCAGCGAGGACAGTAAGTCCCAGAGCAGCAAGGACAGAGAGTCCCCGAACAGCGAGGAGATAGAGACAGGAGCAGAGAGGACAGTGAGTCCACGTGCAGCGAGGATAGTGAGTCCCAGAGCAGTGAGGACAGTGACACCCAGAGCAGCGAGGACAGTGAGTCCCGGAAGAGCAAGGACAGTGAGTCCCAGAGCCGCGAGGACAGTGAGTCCCAGAGCAGTGAGGACAATGAGTCCCGGAAGAGCAAGGACAGTGAGTCCCAGAGCCGTGAGGACAGTGAGTCCCAGAGCAGCGATGACATTGAGTCCCGGAGCAGCGAGGACAGTGAGACCCGGAGCAGCGTGGACAGTGAGTCCCGGAGCAGCGAGGACAGTGAGACCCGGAGCAGCGAGAACAGAGAGTCCCGGAGCAGCGTGGACTGTGAGTCCCGGAGCAGCGAGGACAGTGAGACCCGGAGCAGCGAGGACAGTGAGTCCCCGAGCAGCGAGGACAGAGATTCCCGGAGCAGCGAGGACAGTGAGTCCTGGAGCAGCGAGGGCAGTGAGATCCAGAGCAGCGAGGGCAGTGAGTCCTTGCACATCGAGGGCAGTGAGTCCCAGAGCAGCGAGTGCAGTGATTCCCGGAGCAGCGAGGACAGTGAGACCCGGAGCAGCGAGGACAGTGAGACCCGGAGCAGCGAGGACAGTGAGTCCTTGCACATCGAGGGCAGTGAGTCCCAGAGCAGCGCGGACAGTGAATGCCAGAGCAGCGAGGGTAGTGAGTTCCGGAGCAGAGAGGACAGTGAGTCCCGGAGCAGTGAGTGCAGTGAGTCCCCGAACAGCGAGGACAGTGAGACCCAGAGGAGCAAGGACAGTGAATCCCAGCTCAGCGACAACAGTGAGACCCAGAGCAGCGACGACAGTGAGTCCTGGAGCAGCGAGGACAGTGATATCCAGAGCAGCGAGAGCAGTGTGTCCTGGAGCAGCGAGGACTGTGAGACTCAGAGCAGTGAGGGCAGTCAGTTCCAAGCAGCGAGGACAGTAAGACCCGGAGCAGCGAGGACAGAGAGTCCTTGAGCAGCGATGACAGTGAGACCCAGAGCAGCGAGGGCAGTGAGTCCTAGAGCAGCGAGGGCAGTGAGTCCCGGGGCAGCGAGGACAGTGAGTCCTGGAGCAGCGAGGAAAGAGATTCCCGGAGCAGCAAGGAAAGTGAGTCCTGGAGCAGCGAGGACAGTGAGTCCCAGAGCAGCGAGGACAGTGCAAACATTGAGACCCGGAGAAGCGAGGATAGTGCATCCCGGAGCACCGAGGACAGTGAGTCCCAGAGCAGCGAGGAAAGTGAGTTCCAGAGCAGCGAGGACAGTGAGACCCGGAGCAGCGAGGACAGTAAGTCCCAGAGCAGCAAGGACAGAGACTCCCAGAACAGCGAGGAGATAGAGACAGGAGCAGAGAGGACAGTGAGTCCACGAGCAGCGAGGATAGTGAGTCCCAGAGCAGCGAGGACAGTGACACCCAGAGCAGCGAGGACAGTGAGTCCCGGAAGAGCAAGGACAGTGAGTCCCAGAGCCGCGAGGACAGTGAGTCCCAGCGCAGCAAGGTCAGAGAGTCCCAGAGCAGTGAGGACGGAGAGACCCGGAGCAGTGAGGACAGCGAGTCCCCGAGCAGTGAGAACAGTTAATCCCAGAGCAGCGAACACAAGGAGTCCCGGAGCAGTGAGTGCATTGAGTACCGGAGCAGCGAGGATATAGAGACTGGAGCAGCGAGGACAGTGAGTCCCAGTGCAGCGAGGACAGTGAGTCCCGGAGCAGCGAGGACAGCGAGTCCCGGAGCAGTGAGTGCAGTGAGTCGCAGAGCAGCGAGTGCAGTGAGACACAGAGCAGCGAGGACAGTGAGTCCCAGAGCAGCGAGGACAGTGAGTCCCGGAGCAGCGAGGACAGTGAGTCCCCGAGCAGCGAGGACAGTGAGTCCCAGAGCAACGAGGACAGTGAGTCCCACAGCAGCAAGGTCAGTGAGTCCCGGAGCAGCGAGGACAGTGAGTCCCAGAGCATAGGCGACAGTGAGCCCCGGAGCAGCGAGGACAGTGAGTCCCAGAGCAGGGAGGACAGTTAGTCCAAGAGCAGTGAGAACATTGAGTCCCAGAGCAGCGAGGACAGTGAGTCCCGGAGCAGCGAGGACAGTGAGACCCGGAGCAGCGAGGACAAAGAGTCCCGGAGCAGCGAGGGCAGTGAATCCCGGAGCAGCGAGTGCAGTGAGTCCCAGAGCAACGAGGACTGTTAGTCCCACAGCAGCGAGGACAGAGAGTCCCAGAGCAGCAAGGACAGTGAGACCCAGAGCAGCGAGGACAGCGAGTCCCGGAGCAGCGAGTGCAGTGAGTCCCGGAGCAGCGAGGACAGTGAGTCCCAGTGCAGCGAGGACAGTGAGTCCCGGAGCAGCGAGGACAGCGAGTCCCAGAGCAGTGAGTGCAGTGAGACCCAGAGCAGCGAGGACAGAGAGTCCCAGAGTAGCGAGGACAGCGTGTCCCGGAGAAGTGAGGACAGTGAGTCCCAGTGCAGCGAGGTCAGAGAGTCCCAGTGCAGTGAGGACGGAGAGACCCGGAGCAGTGAGGACAGTGAGTCCCCGAGCAGTGAGAACAGTTAATCCCAGAGCAGCGAACACAAGGAGTCCCGGAGCAGTGAGTGCATTGAGTACCGGAGCAGCGAGGACAGTGAGTCCCGGAGCAGTGCGTGCAGTGAGTCTCAGAGCAGCGAGTGCAGTGAGACCCAGAGCAGCGAGGACAGTGAGTCCCGGAGCAGCGAGGACAGTGAGTCCCGGAAGAGCAAGGACAGTGAGTCCCAGAGCAGCGAGGACAGTGAGACCCAGAGCAGCGAAGACAGAGAGTCCCAGAGCAGCAAAGACAGTGCAGCCCGGAGCAGCGAGGACAGTGACAACAGGAGCAGCGAGGGCATTGAGTCCCTGAGCACGAGGACAGTGCAAACATTGAGACCCGGAGAAGCGAGGATAGTGCATCCCGGAGAACCGAGGACAGTGAGTCCCGGAGAAGCGAGGACAGTGAGTCCCGGAAGAGTGAGGACAGTGAGTCCCGGAAGAGTGAGGACAGTGACTCCTAGAGCAGCGAGGACAATGAGTCCCAGAGCAGCGAGGACAGTGAGACCCGGAGCAGCAAGGACAGTGAGTCCCGGAGCAGCGATGACATTGAGTCCCGGAGCAGCAAGGACAGTGAGACCCGGAGCAGCGTGGACTGTGAGTCCCGGAGCAGCGAGGACAGAGAGACCCGGAGCAGCGAGGGCAGAGAGTCCCGGAGCAGCGAGGACAGAGAGTCCCGGAGCAGCGAGGACAGAGAGTCCTGGAGCAGCGAGGGCAGTGAGTCCCGGAGCAGCGAGGGCAGTGAGTCCTGTAGCAGCGAGGGCAGTGAGTCCCAGAGCAGCGAGGACAGTGAATGCCAGAGCAGCGAGGGTAGTGAGTTCCGGAGCAGAGAGGACAGTGAGTCCCGGAGCAGTGAGTGCAGTGAATCCCGGAGCAGCGAGGACAGTGAGTTGCGGAGCAGCGAGGACAGTGAGACCCGGAGCAGCAAGGACAGTGAATCCCAGCTCAGCGACAACAGTGAGACCCAGAGCAGCGAGAGCAGTGTGTCCTGGAGCAGCGAGGACTGTGAGACTCAGAGCAGTGAGGGCAGTGAGTTCCAAGCAGCGAGGACAGTAAGACCCGGAGCAGCGAGGACAGAGAGTCCCTGAGCAGCGAGGACAGTGAGACCCAGAGCAGCGAGGGCAGTGAGTCCTGGAGCAGCGATGACAGTGAGACCCAGAGCAGCGAGGGCAGTGAGTCCCAGAGCAGCGAGGACAGTGAGTCCCGGAGCAGCGAGGACAGTGAGTCCCGGAAGAGCAAGGACAGTGAGTCCCAGAGCAGCGAGGACAGAGAGTCCCAGAGCAGCAAGGACAGTGAGACCCAGAGCAGCGAAGACAGAGAGTCCCAGAGCAGCGAAGACAGTGCAGCCCGGAGCAGCGAGGACAGTGACAACAGGAGCAGCGAGGGCATTGAGTCCCTGAGCACGAGGACAGTGAGTCCTAGAGCAGCGAGGACAGTGAGTCCCAGAGCAGCGAGGACAGTGAGTCCCAGAGCAGCGAGGACAGTGAGTCCCAGAGCAGCGAGGACAGTGCAAACATTGAGACCCGGAGAAGCGAGGATAGTGCATCCCGGAGCACCGAGGACAGTGAGTCCCGGAAGAGTGAGGACAGTGGGTCCAGGAAGAGTGAGGACAGTGAGTCCCGGAAGAGTGAGGACAGTGACTCCTAGAGCAGCGAGGACAATGAGTCCCAGAGCAGCGAGGAAAGTGAGTTCCAGAGCAGCGAGGACAGTGAGACCCGGAGCAGCGAGGACAGTGAGTCCCGGAGCAGCGATGACATTGAGTCCCGGAGCAGCGAGGACAGTGAGACCTGGAGCAGCAAGGACAGTGAGTCCCGGAGCAGCGATGACATTGAGTCCCGGAGCAGCAAGGACAGTGAGACCCGGAGCAGCGTGGACTGTGAGTCCCGGAGCAGCGAGGACAGAGAGACCCGGAGCAGCGAGGGCAGAGAGTCCCGGAGCAGCGAGGGCAGTGAGTCCCGGAGCAGCGAGGGCAGTGAGTCCCGGAGCAGCGAGGGCAGTGAGTCCCGGAGCAGCGAGGGCAGTGAGTCCTGTAGCAGCGAGGGCAGTGAGTCCCGGAACAGCGAGGACAGTGAGATCCAGAGCAGCGACCGCTGTGAATCCCGGAGCAGTGAGGACAGTGAGTCCTTGCACATCGAGGGCAGTGAGTCCCAGAGCAGCGAGGGTAGTGAGTTCCGGAGCAGAGAGGACAGTGAGTCCCGGAGCAGTGAGTGCAGTGAATCCCGGAGCAGCGAGGACAGTGAGACCCAGAGCAGCAAGGACAGTGAATCCCAGCTCAGCGACAACAGTGAGACCCAGAGCAGCGACGACAGTGAGTCCTGGAGCAGCGAGGACAGTGAGATCCAGAGCAGTGAGGACAGTGAGTCCTGGAGCAGCGAGGGCAGTGAGTTCCAAGCAGCGAGGGCAGTGAGTCCTGGAGCAGCGATGACAGTGAGACCCAGAGCAGCGAGGGCAGTGAGTCCTGGAGCAGCGAGGACAGTGAGTCCTGGAGCAGCGAGGAAAGAGATTCCCGGAGCAGCGAGGACAGTGAGTCCCGGAGCAGCGAGGACAGTGAGTCCCAGAGCAGCGAGGACAGTGAGTCCCAGAGCAGCGAGGACAGTGCAAACATTGAGACCCGGAGAAGCGAGGATAGTGCATCCCGGAGCACCGAGGACAGTGAGACCCAGAGCAGCGATGACAGTGAGACCCAGAGCACCGAGGACAGTGAGTCCCGGAGCAGCGAGGACAGTGAGACCCGGAGCAGCGAGGACAGAGAGTCCCGGAGCAGCGAGGACAGTGAGACCCGGAGCAGCGATGACATTGAGTCCCGGAGCAGCGAGGACAGTGAGACCCGGAGCAGCGATGACATTGAGTCCCGGAGCAGCGAGGACAGTGAGACTCGGAGCAGCGAGGACAGAGAGACCCGGAGCTGCGATGATATTGAGTCCCGGAGCAGTGAGGACAGTGAGACCCGGAGCAGCGAGGATAGAGAGTCCCGGAGCAGCGAGGACAGTGAGACCCGGAGCAGCGATGACATTGAGTCCCGGAGCAGCGAGGACAGTGAGACCCGGAGCAGCGTGGACAGTGAGTCCCGGAGCAGCGAGGACAGTGAGACTCGGAGCAGCGAGGACAGTGAGACCCGGAGCAGCGATGACATTGAGTCCCGGAGCAGCGAGGACAGTGAGACCCGGAGCAGCGAGGACAGTGAGTCCCGGAGCAGCGAGGACAGTGAGACCCGGAGCAGCAAGGACAGTGAGTCCCGGAGCAGCGAGGACAGTGAGTCCCGGAGCAGCGAGGACAGTGAGTCCTGGAGCAGCGAGGACAGTGAGTCCCGGAGCAGCGTGGACAGTGAGTCCCGGAGCAGCGAGGACAGTGAGTCCCGGAGCAGCGAGGACAGTGAGTCCTGGAGCAGCGAGGACAGTGAGTCCCGGAGCAGCGTGGACAGTGAGTCCCGGAGCAGCGAGGACAGTGAGTCCCGGAGCAGCGAGGACAGTGAGTCCTGGAGCAGCGAGGACAGTGAGTCCCGGAGCAGCGAGGGCAGTGAGTCCCGGAGCAGCGAGGGCAGTGAGACCCGGAGCAGCGAGGACAGTGAGTTCCGGAGCAGCGAGGACAGTGAGTTCCGGAGCAGCGAGGACAGTGAGTCCTTGCACATCGAGGGCAGTTAATGCCAGAGCAGCGAGGGTAGTGAGTTCCGGAGCAGAGAGGACAGTGAGTCCCGGAGCAGCGAGGACAGTGAGTCCCGGAGCAGAGAGGACAGTGAGTCCCGGAGCAGTGAGTGCAGTGAGTCCCGGAGCAGCGAGGACAGTGAGTTGCGGAGCAGCGAGGACAGTGAACCCCGGAGCAGCGAGGACAGTGAGTTGCGGAGCAGCGAGGACAGTGAGACCCGGAGCAGCAAGGACAGTGAATCCCAGCTCAGCGACAAAAGTGAGACCCAGAGCAGCGACGACAGTGAGTCCTGGAGCAGCGAGGACAGTGAGATCCAGAGCAGCGAGAGCAGTGTGTCCTGGAGCAGCGAGGGCAGTGAGACCCGGAGCAGCGAGGACAGAGAGTCCCCGAGCAGCGAGGCCAGTGAGTCCCCGAGCAGCGAGGACAGTGAGACCCGGAGCAGCGAGGGCAGTGAGTCCTGGTGCAATGCGTCTTGCGAGCCCCAAGAGAATGCGACACAGGGAAGGCCTTTTTGAAACCGACCTTGGAGCAGCTGAGTGCTGGGACGGAGTTGTCGGGAGACTTGGAGTGGACGGTGTACTGCTGTTGGACTGGGGTCTGGCACAGGTCGTCAGAGCACATGCAAAGGCCCTGTGGACTGTCTCCTTAAGAGCTGAGGTAAATTCCAGTGATGACTGTACATGCATAAGAGCCTCATTCTCCTCTATCTCCTTGCTTGATATTGAGCTGGTATAGCTAAGTTAAGAAGCAAACATTTTTAAAGCTTGTCAGTGTATTTCTACAATGGAGTACATTGACAGTAATGGATACTCTATTTTGTAAACAAAACTCCTCATTTACTTAATACTTAAATTTCTCAAAGCTTTTTTTCTTGAGTATCCACAATGACCGAGCATCCAAAGTTCTCTGGGCTGGAGAACTCAAAAGATTTGGAACCCTTTAAGTGATGGCATTTCTCCTGGGGTCACAGTGCTCAATCACTGATCCCATATTGTGACATTTGAACTGAGTTTTTCCATTTTCAGTCCAAGAGTTTGTCAAGTGAGATTTGTGGTGCCTTCTCTGATATGGCTCACGCCGATCTTTTTCACACAACCTTTCAGTCTTTGCCTGATTCATTATGCAACTGCTACCCAGAACATCCTCCTCACGGACCCGTGCAGCAGGAGAGACAAAGTACTCACTGCCTTCTGGGAGTCATGCTACGGTGCTGCATTTAAAATCCAACTACACACCACTGCACCCGCTGCAAGGCAGCAGCTGGTCACTCAACATTTGCAACTGGAGATGTGGCCCAGAAAGGGAAGTTGGCACCTTGGTTTGCTGGCAGGGATGTGGAGGTGCTCGTGGGTGAGGTGTTGAAGAAGAGGGCAGCACTTTATCCTGCTGACCTCGTGACACAACCAGCTTGAACTGCGATAGTAGCCCGAGTCACTGTTGGATCCGGTCAATGATCTCCTCCACTCTACAAGGGTCAGTGCCACTATCTCCTCTCTGCTACCTCACTCTCTCATACTCATAGGATTCCCACTCACTATAATGCTGCCAGTACACACACAGCACATTCACACTCATCGACTACAACTCTCAGCACTGTATACATCATGTCCACTCAATTTCTCTCACTCACCTCATTGTTTCAAACTCATAATTTCATCCCCTCTGTCCTTCCCATTCACTCAATGGAACACCTCCCCACCTCTCTAGACCCTACATTACCACAAACTGCTCTTCCATCCACTTCCACCAAACTCAATTCCATCCTCTGTCTCACTGCAGATCAAAACATGCCAACAACCAGGCCAGTGGAAGGCCAAGGTTGGTGAGGGGGACAGTGAACACCAGGCTCCTCACTCCCTAGGAAGAGAAGGTTCTCAAATTAACTGGTGATGAACATGAGCACTCAATTGGGGGACAGGAAGCCCACAATGTTCAACCAAGACAGTCAACTTTGTTGTGCTGTGTCGCACTGCCTTCCCATTACTACCAATGCTTGCTCAACCTTAACAAGGCACAGGCTTTTGCCCTTCGCAGACAGGTAGCAGCACCCTGCGAACCTCATCCAGATACAGACAAGTGCTGGAGACCTTCAGCAGCTCCTCTGAGAGGGAAGCCACTAACCCTCACTGGGTGTCCCAGTAAGACTTTCACCTGTACTGTCCACTAACTCAGAGATGTCCATTTTGGCAGTTTCTTAATCCAGATTAGACTCAGGAGCACAAGCTGGTAGGCACTGACATGTCTTCTCCACAGAACGCTGAGGAGGAAATATTATGGGTTTCTAATGTCCAGGGGACTGACGGAGACCAGGAACCTATTCAGTCCCAGGCACAAGATGATATCATATAGTCAATAACAATGTTTTGAAAATGCAGAGAGACTCAGGAACAGCAGGCACGTTTGACAGTAAAATGGTTCATAGGATGGAGGAGTCCACTAAGCTCAACAGCAACATGCTAATTCCAGTATACTTACATCTGGCAATCTCCATGGCATGATTGGTGATTGCCATGGAGACCCACATCCTATATGCTTAGTCTTCCAGCAATGCACACTCACCTACTCACCGCACTGATGTAGCTGTAGGTGTTTAGAATCGATGGGAAGAAAGAGAGGGTTGAGTAACTTCAACTTTATTCAAGGAGCCCCTTTGTCTCTGGGCAACAAGATGATGCCAGGAAGCACTCAGAGAGGAAGAGCAGCCACATGCAGGACTCCTCCCCCCCATAAGCTTTGTCTCAGTACAGTGCAGAGAGGCCCAGGGCCCCCCCCCACCCTCCCCCACCCCCCCCCCCCCCCCCCCCCCCCCCGCTTGTGATGAAATACTCTGCCAAAGTTCCAGCAAAGAAAGGTATTCCCTGAATCTAGGAGGTCCGGGAGATCTTGTCTCAAACACAAATCAATCCCCAAGGTTTTGCAGGCATCTCCCAGGTTATTTGTTACAGACTTCCAAAGTCGGGCATCAACAGTCACAGATAAATTGAACATTGATGGAACTCGAACTAATTTTGACTGACAAATGCTCCACACTCTCAAAGTAACATGAGAAGAATTCAGGCTAAGACCATTTTTTAAATGGGGAAAGATTTAGGAAATCTGAACCACAAGAGAGACTTAGGAGTCCCACTTCACATTTCTCTTATAGCTAAAATGCAGATTCAGTTGACAGGTAGGAAGGCAAATGCATTGTTTGCTTTCATTTCAAGAGGGATGGAATACAAAAGCAGAGATACAGGTGTACTGGTGAGGCTGTGTAAGGCTCTGGTGAGACCATGTTTGGAATATTATGAACCATTTGAGGCCAAGTCATTGAGTGTATTGCAAGGGCTATAGGGAGAAGGCAGGAGAATTAGTTTGAGAAACATATCAGCCATGACAGGCCAAATGGCTTAATCCTGCTTCTATACCTCATGGATGCAGTCTCCAGCACCCTGCACTAAGAAAAGCCAGTGCTAATGGATGATCACTGTATCTGACCCACCCCTGAACTTTCTGATGACAGGGAAAGGATATGAAAGCTGCAATTTGGGAAAAAAAATACATCAGTGACGTCCCTGATATACTTACAGGTTGAAGAGTGGGAAATCTCACTCAATTGTTCTTTGAAATGAGCCACTGGCACAAAGATATCAGGGCAGCTCCCACCTTGATGGCCACTGGCATGGGAGGGACACCGTTTCCTTCTGAGCACAGACCTGCTCCTGCCCCATCAGCATTTTGTGACGATAGCCCGGCACATCCCCACTCTGTGCCTGCACTGTCTTTCTGACAGGCTTATTCTCCTCGACCTCCTTGGTGGATGCTCACCAGCTGCTTCTCTCTCTGGTGGTGCAGAAGCTATTGAGGGTTACTGTCCTTGCTAGGCTTGCACACAATGTTAATAGTAAAAGATCAAAGTGTCATACAACTGAAATGATGTATTGAACACACCTGAATTGTCCAGAACAAACCTACATCGTCTTTCATCACTTAGAATGAGTTGCAGGTTTCGATTCATTAATATGTAAATCCCAGAACTTCTTTCAAGTCACATTCCTGAGAGAACTTAAGGTTTTATTGCAAAACATGACACCTCCGCTCAGACAATGCATTAAAGGTGTGAGGTTAGAGTCTGTCTGTATTCCAATCTTGAGTCAGACCGGTTTCTATTTCCAAAGTAGGAATTTATAAAATGTTACATGGACTGACTGCCTACAGATTGTGTGCTTTTTGAACAAAATAGAATGTGTCTGCAAACACAAATCTGCAAATGCAAATTCACCCCAGAGACTTTTATATGTGTGAGTGTGTGTGGGGGGGGCAGAGAGAGAGAGAGGGAGTGAAAGACTGTATGTGTGCGTGTGTGTGTGTGAGAGAGAGATGGAGAATATGGCCATGAGAGGGTGTACATGCACACGCATGCATGTGTGTCTGTCTGAGAGAGTGTGTGTATGAGAGGGGCATTTTTGTGTGTGAGTATGTGTCTGTCTGTGTGTGTGTGTGAGAGAGAGAGGGAGTATATGTCTGTGAGATGGTGTACATGCACATGTGTGCGTGTGTGTCTGAGAGCGTGTGTATGAGAGAGGGGTGTGTGTGTGAGAGAGAGACAGATGGAGCACGTGGCTGTGAGAGGGTGCACATGCACATGCATGCATGTGTGTCTGAGAGAGCATGAGAGAGGGGTAGGTCTGTGTGTTTGTGTGTTTGTGTGTGTGTGTGTGCATGTGTGTGTGTGCGTGTGTGTGTCTTCGGTCACCCGAAGATCCAAGACTGAATGACCCTGACCGCTGAAGTGTTCTCCGACTGGGAGAGAATACCCGTGTCTGGCGACTGTTGCATGGTGCCCATTCATCCATTGTTGTAGTGTCTGCTTGGTCTTGCCAATGTACCAAGCCTCAGGGCAACCTTGCCTGCAGTATTTGAGAGAGACAACATTGGCCGAGTCACATGAGTACGTGCCGCTTACATGGTGGGTAGTGTCCTCACAGGTAATAGTGGTATCCATGGCAACACTCTGACATGTCTTGCAGTGGTTGCCATGACAGTTTTGCATGGTGTTGTGATTATCCTGAGGCTGGACAGTTTGCTGTGAACAATAGTCGGTTTAAGATTTGGCATTTGTTTAAAGGCGAGAAGTGGAGGCTTAGGGAAGGTCTTGGCGAGGTGCTTATCCTCATTGATAATGTGTTGCAGGCTACGAAGAACATAGCACAGTTTTTCTGCTCCTGGGAAGTACTGGAAAATGAAGGGTACTCTTGGTCATATCCTGTGTCTGTCTCCTGAGGAGATCTTTACGGTTTCTCGCTGTGGCACGTTGGAACTGGCGATTGATGATTCGTGCATCGTATCCTGTTATTACGAGGATGTCCTTCAGCACCTTCAGATGTCTGTCACATTCCTCCTCACCTGAACAGATCCTGTGTATGCACAGGGCCTGTCCATAGGGGATGGCTGTTTTAATATGTTTCGGGTGGAAGCTCGAGTAGTATAGCATCATGAGGTTATCCGTGGGTTTGTGGTAGAGTGAGGTGCAGGCGTGCCCAGCCTTAATGGAGATCCGTGTGTCCAAGAATGAGACAGATGCTAAAGAGTCATCCATGGTAAATCTGATAGTGGGATGAAACTTGTTGACATCACTGTGTTGTTGTTGTTTCAGTGACTCCTCGCCATGGGTCCAGAGGAAGAAAATGCTGTCAATATATCTGGTGTATAGTGTTGGTTAGAGGTTCTGTATAGCAAAGAAGTCTTGTTTAAACCTGTGCATGAAAATGTTGGCATATTGAGGTGCAAATGTGGTCCCCATGGCTGTCCCATGTGTCAGCATGAAGAGCTGGTTGTTGAAGGTGAAGATGTTGTGGTCGAGGATGAAGCGAATGAGTTTTAGGATGGAGCTCGGCGATTGGCAATTGTTGGGATTGAGTACTGAGGCTGCTGCAGCCATGCCGTTGTCAGGGGAATGCTGGTGTAATGTGCTGATTTACATCTTAATGAACTGAAACCTACAATCCATTCTAAATGATTAAAGACTTAACAGTAATCTAGGATTGTTCAATATATCACATCAGTTGTATGACACTTTGATCTTTTACTATACATTTTGTGTCCTATGATCCTGCCCCACTAGCTACCTGATGAAGGAGCCGTGCTCCAAAAGCTTGTACTTCCAAATAAACCTGTTGGACTATAACCTATTGTTGTGTGATTTTTAACATTGTCCAGCCCAGTCCAAGACCGGCCCCTCAACATCATGACTCACACAGTGTGGCATGGATGCTTCCCAATGAAGTGAGTTTCATACCTCAATAGGAAACTAAAATTTATGACCTTACCCTGATATACCTCCTAAGATCAAAGTGTTCATGCCACATTTGGTGGTGAAATTTGGACAGTTTGCCACAGTGGTAGCCCCCTACCCAAAGAAAGGGTATCCTTGCACATCACACATCATGTCTTTGCCCACTTACAGTTCAGTATTTGAATGTGGCAGCTCCTAGGTATTATTTTCTGGCAATAACTACGGAATGTGTTTCAGAAATCTTGGTGACACTTTTCAGTTAGTGAGTCAAATCAGCTTCGCTGTCAGCTTAGCCTCAATTCAAAGAATTTTACTCTGCTCCCAAAGAAGTGAAAAGTGACTTACTCTGTGAATTATAACCATGGTATAGGCTCTGACTCATTTGTTCCGAAAATGGCAATGCACTTGTTACCATAACACGAATATTAGATTGAAGTTACACAGGACTTAAAGATTCATCATTCATAAATGACGTAAACATATATCACAGTCACAGGCATTTTAATGTCTCAGATAGTATTAAGCTATTTGCTATTTCATTTGCATGTCACGTTTCAAGTGGTTCCAGTTAAAATTGAACCTGATACTTTTAGACACTCATGTCACATGCCAAAATACTGTGATGATATTGTGAGCATGTCTCTTCATAGTATACAATATATGAACAGTGACATATAACACAACACTCTGCCTACATTTCATGCAGTGGCAGCCATTTCATGCCCACATTTCAGAGATGACTTTGGATTGAAGATTGCAAGATTTCAACTTTGTTTTCTTGTGAGTGACTTTTAGGCTCCCATCTAAAATGAAAGGTAAGTCCGTCATTCATAATGCTCCCTTCTGTATTTTGTTCCTGTATAACATTTCAGCCCACATCTGTTTCCATCAATCCCTTTGTATAACCATTAAAGTCCCCAATTTATCCCCAAAGCATATGGTTTTACGAATTGCCATGCCCTGCTAGCCCTACACTGCTCCCATGTAGAGGCCACAGAAATATTGACCTGTAAAGACTCCTGTCCTGAAGATCTTCATCGTCTCCTACAGCTGATGAGATCTCACCCTTTCACCTGAAATTGTCCACTTTCACTGAAAGCATTCCCTCTGTGGCCCAGTTCAAAGAAAGCCACCCCCAGATTTGAGTTTACAACATTCCCCAGGCCTATCTCCAAGAAGCTCCTTGCTCGTTATTAAGCAAACTTTCAGGACTGACCATGGCTTCCCTCTGGACTGACTTCTCAGGACAGCCTCAGCAGAGTGTGGCCCAGCCCTGGGCTGGTGTCTCCACAGGACTCGACTGAGCTTCCTGACAGCTCTGGATTGGTTGCACCGAGTCTGAAAGACTGGCTGTGTCCAAATCCCCAGGCTGCAAGGATATAGATCTCAGGACTCTGATTGGATAAGCACCTGCCTGAGCATGGCTAACACCCTGGATTGAAACCAGACAAATCCCTTGAATGACTGTGTACCAACATCCCTGATTATCCATAGCTACCCTGAACATACTAAGGACTGCTTTCCTTTGATTTTCAGACATAGCTATTTGGTTGAAACACGTGCAGTGTGTTTGCTACATAAGCTGCTGGCTTACCATTGTGGGTGTGACATTGACAGTGTACAGTGCCATACAGTGACACATCCACACCGTTAACTGCTCAGTGCTCCACACAGTGACACCACTTCTACCTCTCCCTCTCAGTTAAAAAAATGAAAACAGCAGAAGCTGGCAAACTGTATCTTAGACTGAAGAAGCAGCACACTAAAAAGCACAGAGGATGGCAGTCTCCAAGCAATCACAAAGTGAGTGAGTGATCAGAAATGAAGCTGACAGTCATTCCAGCCATCCTGTTCGAATGTATGAGATGGATGTGTATCCCTGCATGCAAAGCTACCTATCAGCAGGCTGTATGTGATAGTTGGCCCGAGCCGTCAGAATTACATGGTGAAGGGCTAATGTGATGTGTTCATTGGTCCAAGAGTAAGCATGATGATGTCATGAGGTTAGTGGTTTGCCAATCCCTACCCGTGTGGGCAAAGGATGGAGCGATGTTATGTCCATGGCATGCAAGAATGTGGTGCTGAAGGCAGAGTTGGATTGTGGCTGAGACAAGTGACCAGCAAGCTGTGGGGTGCCTGCTCTGATTTTGTGCCAGCTAGCTTCTCAGGGAAGCTGTGGAGAAGCATAGAATTGCGGCATGTTGGGGGGGTTTAATGAGATGCATGGGCACCTGGGAAAAGATAGCATTTAATAGCAAGAATCTGAAGTTGCCACTTAAGCTTAAGAGGTAAATCAGGAAACTCTTTTCAAGTAAAAAGGTTCCGATTAGCTGACTTTTCCCAACTTATCCCTCCCCCCCCCCCCACTGCCATTGCCTTAAACATTCCAGGGAGAGCAATGTTCTGCCCTGGGACCCCATGAATTCAATTCTGCAACCGTGGAGAATATTTCCCTCGGCATTCCTCTGTCATACCTTTTCAGAATTATTTGTATATTCCAATTTAATTGCCTAATTGTTCTAAAACCTAGGTAATATAGAGTCATAGAGATGTACAGCACGGAAACAGACCCTTCGGTCAAACCCGTCCATGCCGACCAGATATCCCAACCCAATCTAGTCCCACCTGCCAGCACCTGGCCCATATCCCTCCAAACCCTTCCTATTCATATACCCATCCAAATGCCTTTTCAAGGTTGCAATTGTACCAGCCTCCACCACTTTCTCTGGCAGCTCATTCCATACACGTACCACCCTCTGCATGAAAACGTTGCTCCTTAGGACCCTTTTATGTCTTTCCCCTCTCACCCTAAACCTATGCCATCTAGTTTTGGACTCCCCCACTCCAGGAAATAGACTTTGTCTATTTACGTTATTTATGCCCCTCATGATTTTGTAAACCTCTATAAGGTCATGCGTCAGCCTCTGATGCTCCAGGGAAAACAGCCCCAGCTTGTTCAGCCTCTCCCTATAGCTCAAATCCTCCAACCCTGGCAACATCCTTGTAAATCTTTTCTGAACCCTTTCAAGCTTCACAACATCTTTCCAATAGGAAGGAGACCAGAATTGCACACAATATTCCAACAGTGGCCTAACCAATGTCCTGTACAGCCACAATATGACCTCCCAACTCCTGTACTTAATACTCTGACCAATAAAGGAAAGCATACCAAACGCCTTCTTCACTGTCCTATCTACCTGTGACTCCACTTTCAAGGAGCTATGAACCTGCACTCCAAGGTCTCTTTGTTGAGCAACACTCCCCAGGACCTTACCATTAAGTGTATAAGTCCTGCCCTGATTTGCTTTCCCAAAATGCAGCACCTCGCATTTATCTGAATTAAACTCCATCTGCCACTTCTCAGCCCATTGGCCCATCTGGTCCAGATCCTGTTATAATCTGAGGTAACCCTCTTCACTGTCCACTATACCTCCAATTTTGGTGTCATCTGCAAACTTACTAACTGTATCTCTTATGCTCGCATCCAAATCATTTATGTAAATGACAAAAAGTAATGGACCCAGCCCCGATCCTTGTGGCAATCCACTGGTCACAGGCCTCCAGTCTGAAAAACAACCCTCCACCACCACCCTCTGTAATCTACCTTTGAACCAGTTCTGTATCCAAATGGCTAGTTCTCCCTGTATTCCATGAGATCTAACCTTGCTCACCAGTTTCCCATGTGGAACCTTGTCAAACGCCTTACTGAAGTCCATATAGATCACATGTACCACTGTGCCCTCATCAATCCTCTTTGTTACTTCTTCAAAAAACTCAATCAAGTTTGTGAGACATGATTTCCCATGCACAAAGCCATGTTGACTATCCCTAATCAATCCTTGCCTTTCCAAATACATGTACATCCTGTCCCTCAGGATTCCCTCCAAAAACTTGCACATTAATGACGTCAGTCTCACTGGTCTATAGTTCCCTGGCTTGTCCTTAACATCTTTCTTAAACAGTGACACCACGTTAGCCAACCTCTAGTCTTCCAGCACCTCACCTGTGACTATCGATGATACAAATATCTCAAAGTTAAAAATCACACAACACCAGATTATAGTCCAACAGGTTTAATTGGAAGCACACTTAAACCTGTTGGACTATAACCTGGTGTTGTGTGATTTTTAACTTTGTACAGCCCAGTTCAACACCGGCATCTCCGAATCACAAATATCTCAGCAAGGGGCCCAGCAATCACTTCCCTAGCTGCCCACAGAGTTCTAGAGTACACCTGATCAGGTCCTGGGGATTTATGCAACTTCATGTGAAACACATCCAGCACTTCTTCCTCTATAATATAGATATTTTGCAAGATGTCACCATCTATTTCCCTACATTCTTTTCTTCCATATCCTTTCCCACAGTAAACACTGATGCAAAATGCTTCTTTAGTATTTGCCCCATTTTCTGCAGCTCTACACAAAGGCCGCCTTGCTAATTTTTGAAGGGCCCTATTCTCTCCCTAGTTACCCTTTTGTCCTTAATGTATTTATAAAAACCCTTTGGATTCTCCTTAATTCTATTTGCCAAAGCTATAGGCCCAGTCTACTCAACATCTCCACATTGAACAAGTTCCTTTTCTCAGGAGCAAATGAACTTTTGTCGCAATCCCTCGCAGGCAGCTTTGACCATCTTTTGGGAAGGAAACCAAAACTACACAGTATACTCCAAAAGCGATTTCCCTTTAGTTCACACAATTGTCATCGGAATTCTTTGCTCCTATTTCTTTATAACAAAAGCTAAAATACCATTTGCCTTCTTAACTGCTCATTGTACCTACAAGTTAAATTGATGTGATACAGATACAAAACACATGCACAACCTCGGAATGTAATCATCTCCCAATGTTTCACCATTCAAAATCTAATTGCTTCCTTTCAATCTTTTGATCACAATGGCAGCTGAGTAACAAAGCTGTGTGCGGGATCTTGCCTGGGGACCATCTTTCTTGGTTTGACTTTTGCTTCCGCTCTTTCTCGTTTGCTTTAATTTTCCTTTTTGAACTTCTTTTCTGTGCCGGGTTGGTCAGCAGCAGCCCTGCAGCAGTGACAGTGGCTTCTCCTGGCAATCGGAGATGGTGGCAGTGAGGTCATCCTCCCGGAGCTCGGGGCCAGCAGCAACAAAGATCCTCCAACGATTGGAGGATGCCGACGCCAATGGCAGCAGACTCACGATGGTGGCACCCACCAGGTGCCATCTGCAGCCAAAGCGGGCCTCATGGCCGGGCAGTGGGCCTGGCCTGACAGCGGAGTCAGGGACTCATGTTTCTGGGGTGAGTGTGGGTTCAGTGGCATCAGCGAAGTGGGCCCAGCAGTAAAGAGATGGTGCCTGAAGTGGGGTGACTCCCACATTGGGGGGGTTCAGCAAGGCAGTGATGGTCTCCTTTGAGGCTAGGTACTGGCATGGACTGTGTTGGAAAGACTGATATTCAAATTTATTCCTAAGACCTATAATGCTGGACTCTTTATTTCTTTACTTTTCTGGTTCTCAATCCTTTCACCAATGGATATTAATTCTCCCCATGTACTCCATCCAGTTCCTTCATGTTGAGGTTGTCAGGACATTGGTGAGGCCTCTTTTGGAATACTGTGTCCAGTTCTGGTTGCTCAGTTATAGTTGCTCAATTATTAAGCTACAGAGAGTTCAGAAAAGACAGGAATGGAAGATTTGAGTTATAAAGAAAGGCTGGATAGGCTAGAACTGGAGCGTAGAAGGTTGAGAGGTGACCTGATAGAAGTTTATAAAATAATGAGGGGTAAAGGTAGAGTATCTTTTCCATAGAGTATCTTTTCCATAGAATGGGGGATTTCAAGACTAGTGGGCACATTTTGATGATGAGAGGAGAGTGATTTAAAAAACACGAGGGCCAAATTTTTTAAACCAAGGGTGGTTCACGTGTGGAATGAACTTCCTGAGGAAGTGGTGGATGTGGCACAATTATAATGTTTAAAAGACGTTTGGATAAGTACATGAATAGGAAAGGTTTGGAGGGATATGGGCCAGGGGCAGGTAGGTGGATCTAGTTTGGTGTTAAATTATGTTTAGCATAGTCTGCTTGGACAGGAGGGTCTGTTTACATGATGTATGACCCTATAAGTGCAGGTAACTCCATCGACTTTTCTCTTCTCCAAAGAGAACATTTCCAAAGGTTACAGTCTTTCTCAGTATCTGAAATTCTTCATCCCTGACACTTTTCTTATACCTCTCTAATGCCTTCACACCATCTTGTCGGCAACCCCATTGTGTGTGCTCCCTGCACAAAGGAATCGGGTTGTTACAATCCATATGTACAACCCCTATGTTCCAGCGGCTGATGTCCTGACCTTCCTGGGAAGGTACGTCCAAGTTGAGGGAGAAGCCACCGATGTGATCGACCCCTTTGGGATCTGGACCAGTAAGCGGCAGGTCAGGGTAACTCTGAGGGTCGATGGCAATGGGAACATTCTCCACCCACACTCGAGCTTCGCAATTGGAGGGAACAGAGGCTACCTGACATATGCAGGGCAGCCGAAAGTGTGCCGAATCTGCGGGAAGTCGGGACACGTGGTGGCAGATTGCAAGGTGACCATCTGCAGGAACTGCAAACAGGAGGGTCACCTGACTAAGGACTGTCAGGAAGAAAAGAGCTGCAACCTGTGCGGAGAGGCGGGCCACATGTACAAGACCTGCCCAAGACGGGGGGGGGGGCCCACTTACGCACAGATGGCTGGAGGTGGCAATGCGAGCCATGGACCCCCAAAGACCAATAATGTGCACCCATACAGCAGGGAAACAGAGTCTGGTGGCACCCAGAAAGAAGAACAGGCTGGAGTGGAGGAGGTGGCAGCCAGTGGAGAGACACAGCAGCTGATCCTAGCTCTTGCTGGGCAGATGGAAGCAATGGAGGAGAAGGTAATCGAGCAGACAGAGGAGTGGATAGCTGTTAAAAACAGGAAGAGAAAATCCGGCCAGGCCCCCAAAGCCTCCCAGCAAAGGGGGAAAAGACAGCTGCACGAGGGAGGGACGGCCAGCTCTTCGGATGGGGAAGACGGGCGCACAGAATGTCAGCACCACCAGAAGAAGAGACAGAGCGCCGCAGATAAAGAGGAGGGCATTTCCTCCCAACCAGGAAACAACGGACCCCCCGAAGTCCACCCTCCACCCAGTGAGAACTAGGGGGTACCCACTGCCCCACAACCACAGACAACTGAGAGCTGCGATCCTCTAACAGTCCCATTGTCAAACACAGAACTGGAAGGTGCGGACCCTTGCCTTGGCTCAATGACTCCAGAGCAGGTAAATGACCACAGTGAGGAGCTGGATAGCTACCTCAGCCCAGCGAGGGTCCAGCAGTTCGTGCTCACCATGGGATGCAGACAGCTTCCCCAGAGTCAGGACAGTCAAATGGACAACGGTAACCCCATACACTGGGATTAAAAAAGGTTCATTTGCTATAGTATAACAGGGCACCCACTCAGTTGGTGGGTCCTGCTGAAGCCACAGCTAAATAATAAGAGACTGGATGGTTAATAAAGGGAACTGTAAATAGGATAACTGTAAATTCGAGTAATTCAATCTGTTCTTTGTAATGTTAAGGCATGCAATGTATATATCTATGAACGACATGACAAATTATACAAGTACCAAAGATTTATTTCTATGAATAAAGTATATTTTGAAATAAAAAAAATGTCTATTCACAGATTCACTGCGGCTGAATAAAATTGGCTCTTCTTCCACTATAGAGAAAAGAGCTAGCTGTTTTGAGAGTATCTGGCTTTTAGTTAAGGTATTTTCTGTTCTTACATTTTAACATAGTACATAAATTGGTGGCATGTTTAACAAAGCATTAAAATCAATATAAATAAATGACTAATATCACGAACTGATTAATTTAAACTCATTATTGATGGCAGGGCAGGTGAGGTGTCAAGGTTTCATCATATGGGAACACTTTGGTGCCACTACGCTCCAAGGTTAGAGCCAAAATAACTGCAGATACCAGAATCCAAGGTAGACAAGCAGGAGGCTAGAAGAACACAGCAAGCCAGGTAGCATCAGGAGGTGGAGACGTCAACATTTTGGGTGTAACCCTTCTTCACAACAAAGGGGCAAACACGTCTGCTGTGGGTTTTTGAAGTTCAAGCAGCTTACATTTGATTGTAGAAGGTTCTGAATGGTCTTGACAAGGTGGACATGAAAAGGATGTTTCCTCTTGTGGGTCAGATCAGAACTAGGGGGAACTGCTTTAAAATTGGTTTTTGCCATATTAAAATACAGATATGGAGAGTTTTTTCCTCAGGAGTTGTGCTACTATTGCCTCATAAAACAGTGAAGGTATAGTTATTGAGTATTTTTAAGGCACAGGTGGATAGATTTTTGTTATGCATGGGAATGAAAGGTTATCAGGAATAGATGGCAACATGGAACCCAATGCCCAACAGATCAGCCAGGATGTTATTGAATGGCGTCACAGGCTCACAGGGCCGAATGGGCTACTTCTGCTCCTAATTTGTACATTCATTTAAAGCTTCTCAGAATGATGACTCAGTAATATGAAGGAATCTGACCTCTCTCCTCCTGTTCATTGGTGTTCCACATCAGTGCTCTAACAGTGGGCGTAATTGGAGCACGTGGCTACAACATTCTGGAGTAAGAACATCCATTGTCTGAGACTGTGCACTTCGGCAAGTATATTATAAAAGCTGATAATTTTGTTCAACTGCTTCTCTGTTAATTTCTCTGATGGGCACATATAAATAAAGTTAGTTCAAATATAGCCACATGAAACTGAGTATGTGTTAATATTCTTATGATTTGTTTAGGTGTTTTGACTTTGTTAGAATAGTATTAGATGGTATTGTCTCGTGTACTGGAGCACAGAAGGCGACTGGCAACCCATGGGAGCCCCTGACCCATAACTTCTGCTGGGCTCAGCTGTGCATTCCAGTTCATGTGCATCCAAAACCATTGTCATGCAATTGTGGACATTTTACACAATAAAATGAAACCTTCTTGAGACAGTGTCTCAACAGGGCATCTCTCTCTCCAGTCAGAAACTGCTACTCCAACATCAGAAAGTGGTGCTGCCCATGTGTCAATATTTGAGTGTATCCCCATAGACCTCAAGCCCCACAGGTCTGCCCATTATCCTTACTGGACACCTCCTACTTGTCATTCATTGACTTGGCCCTTTAAATTTCCAGGGAATATGTCTGAGACATACAATGAGAGGGCACAGCCCAGAACCAAATTAATAGGTGGGTGCCTGAACCAGAATTGAAAATCCTGGTCTACATCTGGACAAAAGATTTCACAAACAAGATAGTATTTTGAAATGTAGCGATTCATAATGTTGCCAAATGCAGTGACCCCTTTGCATGAAGCAAGATTGCATAAATCACAACTTGATCAATAGTCAATCCTTCTGCTTTTTGTAGTATTGATCAAAGATTACATCTTGGCAAAACCACCTGGAGAACTCACTACTCTCTCCACATTGTGCCAAAGGATTCTTAAAATCCACATCAGCAGAGAAGATTTGATTTAATATTTCATCTGATGGATCACGGCAGGACCAGAAATGTTTAAAATTATATATATATAGTATACACACACACATACACACACACACACAGACGGTCCGTTGGTTTTGATTGTTTCAATGGCTGAATAAATATCACAAAAATAATATTTGTAGCGTTGTGTGCCATTGCATTTACTAATTTACTAAGCATACTCAAAAGGTCTCATTATGAATCAATGTAAAAATAGCTGTTAAAAACATGCATTTTTTTTAATTCCTGTATACTTGAAGGGTCATATGCTGATAAGCAAATCATTTTTAACTTTTAATTTCAAATTTCATGAGTAAACACTCCCAGGCGCGATCAATCATTCAATGGAATGAGAAGTAGCAACAATTATAATTCATGTATTTACAATATTTTCCCTCTAAATAGTTTACTTCATTACAACCTGGATCCAAAATTGGCTTTCAAATAAGCATGATGATGAAGGGGCATTTTTGTGATTGGAAGCCTGTGACCACGGGGATCTGTGCTGGGACCCTTGTTGTTTCTTATGTACATTAACAAATTGGATGCAAATGCATAAGATTTAATTAGTAAGATTGCAGATGACACGAAAATTAGTGACATTGTTGATAATGTGGTGGATAGTGTCAGGCTACAGTCTGATATTGGCAGAGCAATGGCAGACAAGATTTAATCCCAATAAGTGTGAGGATTTGGGAGGTCTAATAAGGGAAGAATTTTCACAGTGAATTGTAGACCCCTGGGGAGTACTGAGGAACAAAGGGACTTTTGTTTATAAGTTCATAGGTCCCTGAAGGTAGATAGGGTGGTGAAGAAGACACAGGCTACTCGCATTCATTAGCTGGGCGTAGAATATAGGAGCAGGGAAATCTTGTTGCACTGTTATACAGGATTGGCTTGGCCACGAATGGAATTCTGTGTGCAATTCTGGTTGCCACACTATTGGAAGAACGTGATTGCTCTGGATTGCAGAGGAGATTCACCAGGATGTCGGTTGCGATGAAAATCTCAGTTATGAGGAGAGACTGGATAGATTGCATTTGTTTTCCCTGGAGCAGAGCAGGCTGAAGAGGGATCTGGTTGAGGTATACAAAATTATGAGAGTTCTGGGCAGAGTAGATGGTGAGAATCTGTTCCCCAAGGCAGACATTTCTAAAAACAGAGGGAATAAGTATAAGATGAGGAGTAATAGTTTAGAAGAGATGTAAGGAAAAACATTTTCACCCAAAGAGTGGTAAAAATTTGAAACACACTGCCTGAGACATTGTAGAGGTAGGTATTCTTACAACATTTAAGAAGCATCAGGATGAGTACTTAAAGTGCCAGGGCAGAATAGGCTATGGACCAAGTGCTGGCAAATGGAATTAATACTGTTTGGTGTTTGTGGTGAGCTGATGGGTCTGTTTCTATGCTGTATGACTTTCTATGACCCTCTAGATAAACAGGCTGCAACAAAGTCATCATTTCATACATGTTACATAGGCAGAATCTTCTAGAGGTCTGAGTAACATGAGCTCTGGCAAGATTTGTGGCAGAATCAAGTGAGAAGTCTAGCAAGGCCCATCTAACTAGTTGTTCAATACATACAAGCACACTCCTATAACTTTCTCCAGTCTTCTTTTCAATTGGTGTAGAGGTCAGGTACTGAATGAAAGGATACCTTTTGTGTTTAACTGTGACAGCAGCTTTTGTCAAGCTGTGTGGTGAGTTATATGATGTCATCATGCTGGTGGAGTAGAGAAGGACAATGCTGGACATTCCTCCAGTCAGCTGAAACTGCATTAACTCAAGTAGTAACCTCGGACCAGGCAGGCATGGTCTAGTGTTAAAGCCTCCACTGCTCCTACGAAAGGAAGAGGAAGTCCTACATCTGCATCACCCCTGTTCCTGCAGGTCCCTGTCTGCAAAGTGGGGTGACAATTTCACCTCTCCGTGGCAACTGTCAAGAACCTTATGGGGAAGCATCAGGACCAAGAGCATTTGCATAAGTGAACTACAGGATTGTAAAGATCGTGCAAGTACAGGTTTGCTAGTTTTCCTGGGGTGTCCGGTGAATGGCGAGTCATTCTAGGAGTGGCACATGGTAAAATGGGAATAAAGAGTGAGTGATACATACAAAGAGGCCAGGTAAGTAATTAATTAAATGCATTTGATAACATACTGTTACGCATTACTGGGCTAATTGCTGAAAATCAAGCCCTCTCATTCCTTGGGTCATCAGAAAAGAAAATATGGACCAGGTTTCTATACTTAACAAAATATTACTATTTATTACAAGGAATTAGATTATAGCGAGAGGCAAATAGTTAAAAATCTTCAGCATACAACACTAATTAAAACTCTAATCCTCTTTAACATCTCCCTTACAAACATACAAGCAGACACAGACAGGGAAAAAAAACATGGGTTATGGTTGTGCAAAACAGTTTAGTTTCTATTCACAAAGTTTGCTGAGATAATTCTTACGCTGGTCAGAACACTACTTCACAGTTGTCCTTCTCTGTATGCTTCCACTAATTCACATGAGGTACCAGGTGGCTGGTTTGCTTATATAAGGTCTCTATGAATTAAAAATCATGATTACAGCAACTGCTAATGGAAAGATAAACTGGTTTCTTCATGTTTGAAATGATATACAACAGAGAATAGAGAGAGAATTCCTAACAGCTGGAGGCTCACTGACTTCTCTGTATCTTATTCCAAGCCTCAAGCTCTGTTACCTGAGAACCAATCACATGGTTGTTGGCAAGCAGAAGGCCCCTGTAATCAATAACTAGTCACTTAACTAGTCACTAGCCCAACAAACCAATCCGCAACCAGTTACCAACCAAAGCTCCATTTTGACACAACCGTTCACTTCCAGTTCATCTGCAAAACTGCTGTCACCCATAGTTAAACACAAAAAGTGCTTTATTATAGGGCGAGTTATCAAGCTGGGCCTCAGATTGAGAATCATTTGAAAATACTCAACCCGACTTACACTTAACCAAAATAATGTCAGATCCAGCCCCATATAACCAGTTGTTCAATACATACAAGTACATTCCTACAACTTTCTCCAGTCTGCTTTTCATCTGATTGATGCAGAGGTCAGGTAATGAATGAGAGGATACTATCCCTCCCAGCATTGTCCTGTTAAAAGGTTGCATGACCTTGTGGTGATGGATATTTCATCTGCTTTAATGAATGGCATTTTAAGTTGACAGTTAGCATTTCATCCCCTGTGTCACTTGTCAATGTATTTTCACCTCAGTCAGGGATTATCAATATGACCCAGGTTTGTTAGAGACTAGAACTGAAGGCTGTGAGAATAAATCAATCAGACATTACTTTCTCCAACTCTTGATTGCCCTCATGATAAGCCATGCAATACTAAAGACACTACATAAGAAATTAAGACCAGGAATAAGCCAAAACGTCCTTTAGCCTGTTATGCTATTCATTACGATCATTGTAGCTAATCTTTGACTTCAAATGTCACACATCCTCGTATCATTTATTCCCAAAAGAGACCAAAACTCTATTTATTTTAACCTTAAATATATTCAACACTGGAGCATCTACAGCCCTTTGGGGTAGGAAATTTTAAACATTCACAACTATTTCATTGAAGAAATTTCTCCTCAATCCTTAAATGATTGGCCTTTTAATCTGAACCAATGGCTCTTCTTCTTGAACATCCATCTGGGAGAAAACAACCTCTCAGCACTGGTACTATCGAATCCTTTCAGAACATTGTATGTTTCAATGGGATCACCTTGCATTCTTCTAAACTCTAGAGGACATGGTCCCAATGTTCTCAATGACTCACTATGGGAAACAAGCCAAGTATATCTTTCCTTAAAAATGAAGATCAAAACTGGGCATAGCATTCGGATAGAGAATGAAGAACTCCACATAATTATAGTGAGACTTCCCTATTCTTGTACACCACTATCCATACAAAAAAGTTATTTTGCCTTCCTAATTGCTTAGTGTACCTGCATACTAACTTCCTCTGTTTCTTATATGAGTCCAATTATTTTCAATCAATTCATTTATGGCCTTTTCTGCATCAAAAGTTTGGAGAGGTTCACATATAACTCTACAATTTTTGTTATAATTGTTCAGCTGTTGAAATGGCCTTGCTTAAAAAGCATACTGTATATTGAAACATTACTGCCCCTGAAGCTTTCCATCAGATGAAACATTGAATGAAAACCTGCCTGCTCAGTAGATTTTAAGAAGCTTTTAGCGCAATTCAATAATAGAATAAAACTGAAGCAGTCTGTGTCCGAATGTAGCAAGACATTTTCTTCATGCTGAAAATTGGCAAGTAACATGCATGTTTCAAAAGTGCTAGGCAATGATTCTTTAACAAGAGGGAATCTAACCATCATTCCTAGATGTTCAATGGTATCACCATTACTGAATCCCTCATTATCAACATGCTGGGGATTACCATTGACTAAACACTGAACTAGACCGGACATATAAATCCTACAGCTTCAAGAGCTGCTCAGAGGATAGGCCTTCTCCTTCATAATACTCATTCGCTACCTACAAGGCATACATCAGGAGTGTAATTAAATGTCCTCCACTTACCAAGATTGGTGAAACTCCAAGAATACTCAAGAAGCTCAACAGAGCAGTCCGCTTGGTTGGCATCCCAATCAGCTTCAATATTCACTTCCTTTGCCACTGACACACAGTGCCAGCAGTGTGTTCAATTTAATGCAGCAACTCATCAAGACTCCTTCACCATTAGCTTCTATACCAGCAATCTTTGTGGTCTAAAAGGACAAGGGCAGCAAATGCATAAGTCAGCACTTGCAGGTTGTCCTCCAAGCCACTCATCATCCTGACTTGGATCAATATTGCTGTGTCAAAAGCCTAGAGTTCCATTCCAGGATTGTGGGTGTACCTACATGCTAAAGACTGCAGCAGTTTAAGAAGTCAGCTCACCACCACCTTCTTAAGGATAATTAGCGATAGACAATAAAGGCTGGCCGAGCCAAATGTGTCCACAGTCCTTGAACAAGAAAAAAGGTGTCCTTCTCATTAACATTTACAAGGTTCACACATTCCAAAAATATTCTGCTCTTCAGCTATTATCAAATATACTTTTTCTGCCTCTTTGGTGTCCACTCACTTATTCTGTCCACATCTCTTTCCATCCATCTCTCATCTCACATTCCTACAGAGATTCAGATTGTCATCAATAAAGAAAAAATTGAAACGTTGAGCTGTTAGCTTCCAAAATTCATAGTTATAAGCTGTGTTCAATTACCACCTACCTTCAAATAATTTATATTACAGAATTTGCTAGATATGAACAAGTTGTAAAATATAACTTATAAAAATGTTTTATTTTTCTCAAAGGAACTTTCTCAGGCATTTTGCCTGTTCTCTCTTTTAAAGGCTTATTTCCTTCAAAACCTTTTTTTATAAGATTAGCACGGTTAAGAGGCTTAGGAATATAAAAATGCAAGATACAGGAGCAGATTTAGGTCAGTCAGCCCTTCAAGTATGCTCTGTCATTTCTTCCTAATGTGGTTTCTACAACCTTTTAAATTTCTGCAGTACTTAATGCTGCTTTATTGTATTTGCTTTAAACACTTATAATTCTTCAATATATCCACATGCTTTATTGTTTTGTTTGACAAACCTTTAAATCTGTGGTATAGCAATGCTTTTACAATTTCATTTTAAAGTTTTCAATTCTGTAACATAGCAACACTGTCTTTCCATATGGCACATTGCATTTTCACACATTTTTGTGGTCAAATTCAAGGCTTCCCACCTTCTAAATAATTTTCAATATAAAGCGTGGTCCTTGGGACTTAATAAATTCTTCCAGCCTGAACAATGGTTTAATTTCTGAATTCCCCACTCTTACCACAGTCTCAAACCCTTTTTTATTCTTCTTCTGGTAAACTGTCTCCATTTAGGCTTTTAAATTGCTCTTTGTTGCTTTACTTCTGGCCTTGCAATATAATAAGTACAGCAACGCTTGTTTAAATTATTTCTATGGCCCTGGATTTCCTCCTGTAGCCAAACCTTGTTTTGTCTACTTATAATGGCAGTAATGCTCATTTTGAATTGTCAGTGCTCATTTTTAACTTCTAATCCTTCAACTCACTCTGCATCATTAATTTGAAATTGTTCCCCTACCAAGCAAGGATTTTTAATTTCCTCACAAAGCCTCAATGCCTGTTTGCTTCTTAGTTGAACTGTTCATTAGGACTGCTGCTACAGATTCTTGCTTCCTGATGGAATTTGGAACAGGATGACTACCTTCTAGCTCAAACCTGCTTCTTATCAGATTTGATGTAAAAGCCATTACCACAGGGCTGTTTCTGCCTTGTTGATCTTTCTAGAATTTCTTTGTTGTTCATTGTTCAGCTGCTGCAGGTTGTATGAGTAGTTCTTAAAACCAAGGAGTCGCAAAACTGTAAATATCCTGTACTACTCCTGATTTTTTTTAACCTCTTGGGTGCACTGGAATTCTCACTGCTTTTACATTGTTATATCATACAGCCCAAATAAATTCAGCTCAAATCGTTGCTGTTGAGCACCATGTTATATGTTTTCAGATGCCAAATACTGGAAGCTTGTGCTTATGGTGGTTTGCTCAATGCAGTTCTTTGGATGTCAACAATCAAATACAAGTTATTTGGTTACTAAGACAATGAGGAAGACGGTGTAGGTTTGTCTGCATACTAAGATCCCACAGTGTTCTGTTTATTCCCACCCAAGGCAATATGGCATCACCAGATTGGGTTGAACCTTATGTAGTCTCCTATATTAATCCTTTCAGAACATCACCTTAAATAACAGATCTCGTTAAGTTACTGTTCAATGGTAACCTCCATGGTAGGGATGCTGAAGTGTTCAGCAATGATACTACCATTGAATGTTAAGGAATGAGTTAGACTACACCGGGAATACTGTTAACAGTTTTGGGGTCTTTGTCTAAGGAAAACTACGTTGACATTGGAGACTGTCCAAAACAGGTTTACCAGGCTGATCCTCGGTATGGAGGGATTTTCGTATGGGAAGAGGTTGAGTAGTTTGAGTTTGTTGAACAGATTAGAGTTTAGAAGAATGAGAGGAGACCTTATTGAAACATGTAAGATTCTTTGGAGGGTGAAAGGGCTACGTGTTGGGAGGTTCCTCTTCTGGGACAGTGTGAACTGGAGCCATAGTTTCATAACAGGGGGCTGCACATTTAAGACAGAGAGGAGGAGGAATATCTCCATTCAGAAGGCTGTAAATCTGTGGAATTCTTTATCACCAAGGCTACTGAGGCTGAATCATTATGTGCATTTCAGGCTGAAATAGACAGATTTTGAATCAGTAAAGGGTTATGAGGAAAATGCAGAAAAGTGGCATTCAAGATTATCAGATCCAAGATTAGCTGAAGAGGGTTGGTCCAGAACAGTATCTTAAGGAACTCAAATGTTCTGGGACCAAGATGGTTGGTCTCCAACAAACACATGATTTGAGAAGGTGCCAGTGGTTGAAAGTAGTAAGAAGTCACATTGAATTAAAGAGATTTGCTGCATTAAAAATACAATCTGTATTTAACACTTTATCACAGTGTACCATCACACTGAGTGACTTAGGTTTTTGACTTCATTGAATTATTTGTTCATGTTCCAATATTTTAAAGTTATTTCCAGTTTATTTGCATGCACATTGGGAAGTTCTTATTGTTGCCCAGAAACTAAACCCTCACCATTTCAGTTACATCAGAAATGCCTAAAGAGAAATGTGCAGATTGACACTTCAATATAAGTGCTAACAGTGTAACAGATTACAAACCCAATACTTGAGACAGTTCAGGCCACCCGAGAACTGAAAATTCAACTCTGCAAGTCAGCTCCTGCGAAATAATTATGAATTTGTTTTCTTTTAAAGCAAACTTTTAGTCCTAGTCATGATTTTATTTTCAGAAAGAAAATAAACCTAGTGATAGATTTTTAAAAACTTAGACTAAGAAAAACTGTTAGTTGTGCTCCAGCCTTCAATGCATCATGTTATATTTCTAATTGCTTTAATCCATTCACCTGAACTCATCTTATATTGAATTCTGTACACATACTTTTTTTCCATATTTAAAATATCTCTGACTGCTGCAGGGAAATGTATTTTTCACTCAGAAGGTATAAATATAGTACTTTCCAAAATATTTGAAAATAACAAATAAAAAGTCATAACGTTTTTTTAGGGAGGGTTGAATTTTCTCTTGTATTCTTGAATAAAGTAAATCTGATGCCTCTATACTCACATTCAAATTTAGTAACCTGTAAATTTGCCATGTTCATAAATGAATTTAATATGCTGTTATTCCTTTTCCATTATTAAACAGACCAGGTACTGGGGATATTTATTGCTAAAGTTATTATAAAAAGATGAGACATTGTATATTCAGAGTCAGATTTATAAGGGTCTGAGCAACATGGGCTATGATGATTTGTCGCAGAATCAGACAAGAAGTCCAGCAAGGCTGATTGGAATATCAGGAACATCTCACTATATGTTTTATGCTTTTGATAAGAGCAGTAGTAAGTTGCCAATTCGTGGTTATTGGTTATTAAACACCTTATTAATGACCCAATTCACCTAATAATATTTACCTTTCCTTCTTAATAAACATGTCAAACAAGTTAGACATTGAGAAAACTCAGTGTGGAAGTGGCATGGGTACCTAGTGAATTCAGCTCACCACTTGCTCCTAAGGACTTCAGGTTGCATAGGAACAAACTGCATCTCAGAGCATCCATTGGCACCAGCTATATACATCTCACATCCACAAACATTGGCATCTGGAATTAACCACACCCCCATGACCATCATGACACCTCTCAAATGCATCCACATACCAGTTAGGATGAACAAGTTTGGAGTTGAGAATTAGCTTTACTGTCATGTATACTCATATGAGTAGAGTGAAATGCTTACAAGTCGCTAACATAAGGCACAAAAGTACCTCGGTACAGATTCTTACACGCAAATAGGTGCACCAACAACTAACACTGAAAGGCTGCAGCAATGATGTGGAGGAGCCAGTGTTGGACTGGGGTGGACAAAGTGAAAAATCACACAACACCAGGTTATAGTCCAACAGGTTTATTTGGAAACACTAGCTTTCAGAGGGCTGCTCCTTCATCAGGTCGTTGTGGAGCAGAACCATAAGACAATGAATTTATAGCAAAATATTACAGTGTCATGCAACTGAAATGGTATATTGAACAAACCTAGATTACTGTTAAATCTTTCATCTTTTAGAATGGGTTGCAAGCTTCAGTTCATTAACATGTAAATCCCAGAACTTCTTTTAAGTCACATTCTCGAGATAATTTAAGGTTTTATAAGAAAAAGTGACATCTCAGCTCAGACAATGCATTAACGGTGTGAGGTTAGATCTGTCTGTATCCCAATCTTGAGTCAGACTGGTTCTATTTCCAAAGAGGAATTTATAAAATATTACATGGATTGATTGCCTGCAGACTGAGCACTTTTTGAGCAAAATAGAATGTATCAGCAAATATAATTCTGCAAATGCAAATTCACCCCATTGACTTAAATGTGTGTGCATGCATGAGAGAGAGAGTGTGAGTGTGTGCATGTAAATGTGAATGAGTGTGAGAGTGTGTGTTTGCATGTGTGCATGTTTGGTAAAGTGTGTGTGTGAGTGTGATGGAGTATAAGCCTGTGAGAGGTTGTGTGTGTGGGTATGAGTGTGGGGGGTGTATGTGTGTGTGTGTATGAGAGAGAGAGAGAGAGTGTGTGTATGAGAGAGGGTCTGCATGAGTATATGAGTATGTTAGCATATGTGTGTATCTGTGAGTGTGTGTATAGTGTAGTGTGTCACCTGTAGTGTGACATGAACCCAAGATCCCAGTTGAGGCCATCCTCATGGGTACCAAACTTGGCTAACTTGGCTAAGGCTGCAGCAAGTACACTTTGTGCGCAGAAACCGGCATCCAGCTCACAGACTGGACTAGGCTGTATTTCAGGGCTGCTTGCATGCTTTCTCAATGCTAGCCTCATTTAGCACCTATATGCATGCTCACTTCCCCTTTGCCTTGCATTGCCTCGCCTTGCTATGTTTTGCCTGTTAGCACATTGACAGTTCAGCCAGGACCGGGAAAGCTGTCTATCATGGTTGTCAGTAGGGACCGGCCCTAGGAGGGGTGGGGGACAGTGGAAGTGATCTTGGTGAATGACACACTGAGACGTCAATCTGTCACCTACAACATGTGCCAGCTGCTTGTGCAGTGTATTCAATCAAATAGCCATGTCAGTAAGTGCTGGCGGCTGGACCTCAGTTCAGTCAAGGCAGAGCGACTGTCAGTCCAGGGGTCTGGTACCATTAGTCATGGGCACAGTTCAGGAGTTCAGCTGCCATCAGTTATCCAACTAGTTAGGGGATCTGTCAGAGAACAGTCTTGGGAGTGGGCAGAGGTCAATCCTAAAGGGCCAGCAGCAGCAGTCATCGGATTCATGTGTCATCAATCAGAGATCTTTTCAGTCATGGCTCGGGTTGCTTGCAGAGGTCTGGGGTGGATACAGTCATAGAATCATAGAGAGGTACAGCATAGAAACAGGTCCAACCCGTCCATGCCGACCAGATATCCCAACCCAATCCAGTCCCATCTGCCAGCACCTGGCCCATATCCGTCCAAACCCTTCCTATTCGTATACCCATCCAAATGCCTCTTAAATGTTGCAACTGTACCAGCCTCCACCACATCCTCTGGCAGCTCATTCCATACACATACCACCCTCTGCGTGAAAACGTTGCCCCTTAGGTCTCTTTTATATCTTTCCCTTCTCATCCTAAACCTATGCCCTCTAGTTCTGGACTCCCCCACACCAGGGAAAAGACTTTGTCTATTTATCCTATCCATGCCCCTCATAAACCTCTATAAAGTCACCCCTCAGCCTCCAATGCTCCAGGGGAAACAGCCCCAGCCTGTTCAGCCTCTCCCTGTAGCTCAGATCCTTCAACCCTGGCAACATCCTTGGAAATCTTTTCTGAACCCTTTCAAGTTTCACAACATCTTTCTGATAGGAAGGAGACCAGAATAGCATGCAATATTCCAACAGTGGCCTAACCAATGTCCTGTATAGCCGCAACATGACCTCCCAACTCCAGTACTCAATACTCTGACCAATAAAGGAAAGCATACCAAACGCCTTCTTCACTATCCTATCTACCTGCGACTCCACTTTCAAGGAGCTATGAACCTGCACTCCAAGGTCTCTTTGTTCAGCAACACTCCCCAGGACCTTACCATTAAGTGTATAAATCCTGCTAAGAAATGCTTTCCCAAAATGCAGCACCTCGCTTTTATCTGAATTAAACTCCATCTGTCACTTCTCAGCCCACTGGCCCATCTGGTCCAGATCCTGATGTAATCTGAGGTAACCGTCTTCGCTGTCCACTATACCTCCAAGTTTGGTATCATCTGCAAACTTGCTAACTGTACCTCTTATGCTCGCATCCAAATCATTTGTGTAAATGACAAAAAGTAGAGGGCCCAGCACCGATCCTTGTGGCACTCCACTGGTCACAGGCCTCCAGTCTAAAAAACAACCCTCCTCCACCACCCTCTGTCTTCTACCTTTGAGCCAGTTCTGTCTAGTTCTCCCTGTATTCCATGAGATCTAACCTTGCTAAACAGTCTCCCATGGGGAACCTTGTCGAACGCCTTACTGAAGTCCATATAGATCACATCTACTGCTCTGCCCCCTCATCAATCTTCTTTGTTACTTCCTCAAAAAACTCAATCAAGTTTGTGGGACATGATTTCCCACGCACAAAGCCATGTTGACTATCCCGAATCAGTCCTTGCCTTTCCAAATAGATGTACATCCTGTCCCTCAGGATTCCCTCCAACAACTTGCCCACCACCGAAGTCAGGCTCACCGGTCTATAGTTCCCTGGCTTGTCTTCACTGCCCTTCTTAAACAGTGGCACCACGTTTGCCAACTTCCAGTCTTCCGGCACCTCACCTGTGAATATCGATGATACAAATATCTCAGCAAGAGGCCCAGCAATCACTTCTCTAGCATCCCACAGGGTTCTTGGATACACCTGATCAGGTCCTGGGGATTTATCCACCTTTAACCGTTTCAAGACATCCAGCACTTCCTCCTCTGTAATCTGGACATTTTGCAAGATGTCACCATTTATTTCCCTCCAGTCTATATCTTCCATATCCTTTTCCACAGTAAAAACTGATGCAAAATATTCATTTAGTATCTCCCCCATTTTTTGTGGCTCCACACAAAGGCCGCCTTGCTGATATTTGAGGGGTCCTATTCCCTCCCTAGTTACTCTTTTGTCCTTAATATATTTGTAAAAACTCTTTGGATTCTCCTTAATTCTATTTGCCAAAGCTATCTCATGTCCCCATTTTGCCCTCCTGATTTCCCTCTGAAGTATACTCCTACTTCTTTTGTACTCTTCTAAGGATTCACTCAATCTATCCTGTCTATACCTGACATATGCTTCCTTCTTTTTCTTAACCAAACCTTCAATTTCTTTAGTCATCCAGCATTCCCTATCATTCCAGCCTTCCCTTTCACCCTGACAAGAATATACTTTCTCTGGATTCTTGTTATCTCATTTGTGAAGGCTTCCCATTTTCCAGCCATCCCTTTACCTGCAAACATCTGCCTCCAATCAGCTTTCGAAAGTTCTTGTCTAATACTGTCAAAATCCCGGGGATCTGGTCATTGATCATTGAGGAGGGCAAAGGAAGACTCTTAAGGACATAGTGGGGTGCCTTGTCAAAAAGGGTGGTACAGTCAAACTCAGGAGAAAGAAAGCAGAGTCATTTGTGGAGGTGGAGGCTAGGATATTAATGGTGGAAAATCCAAGCTGATTGGGGGTATGAAGATCTGCATTGGAGAGGATGGTGGGCTACAGGAGGGGTGTGCCAGTGAGAACTACCATGGCCTCCACACTGGAAGGATAGAGAAACAGCGCAGTATCATTCAGGTGTAATGCCAGGTTTCAAGGATATAGTAAGTGAAGTTCAATGTGGTGAGTCACCACAAATGGAATCTGGGTAGAAGTGATCTGACAGGGTATTTCAAGATAAAGGGGACATGGAAGTTTTGGGGGTTTCCTGACATCAGTGCCTGGTATTCATTGTGAGCTGAGTTCCTTGCAACATTTGACTAGATAAAGGCAGAGGTTCTGTACCCTGCAGTTGGCGGAATATTCGTCACTATGGCTTCTTTCCAGAGAAGGTGGATGAAAGAGGACAAGGGCCGATAGCAAGCAGTAGAGCGAGCAGCAGGTGAGCAAAGAGACTGAGGAGCACCCAGGTCAGGCAGTTCATGTCCCCTCATGACACATGGCATCTGCCATGATTCCACTTCCTGGGGCAATGCTGACCCATACTTTGTACTTCCTGGGATGCTTTGATGGAATTATGAAAATGGGAATGAGTTGAAGGTCATCTTCTCCTGGTAAAAGTGACACTGAACTTTAATGCAACTGGCTCCTTGCAATAAGTGTGGGGTCACTCAGTCCTGAGCCACAAATGCATCAGGACAATGACCTGCAGAAGGTCACACCAGTTCGATTCCTTGTCTCATGAATGGGTCAGTGCTGCAGCCCCGGCAGTACAATTTGGGAACATAGCTGACTTCCCCAAGGTGTATAGTGCCATTGAGTACACATGCACAGCACTGAAATAGCCATATCACACCACTGTGGATTTTAACAGGAAGAGGATCTATTTGGTTAACGTTTACTTACTAATGCCTGAAGTATTCTCATGTACCTCGTGCATTTGAAGAATCAGTTGCCTTATGAGGCTGGTTACTGGGAATCAAGGGATAGCCACTGTAACCATGGCTCATGACCCCCTGACTGGTGCAGAGTGCAGATAAAATGCCACCCATGCCTCAACTAGGGCTGCGGTGGACCAGACGATAAATTTGAGAAGATGTAGGTCCTCTGTTTGGACTATTCTCAGTGGGCAGACACCGGTAAAGTCTTGAGACAGTGTGCTGTATCAATCCGGTGTGCTGTCTCTGCACAGTTCGAGCAGCTAACAAGGTGATGTGCTTGTTGTTGAGGAGCTGGGGAATGGGAGCAGGATTCCAAGGAGGTCTGGGGATGTGAGGGGTCTGGGGGAGATGCAGTCCACGATATGTGAGGTAAGTTGGGGTCAGTTGAATCATTACTCAGGAATTAGACTAGGTATTTAATACTTTACTTAGCATTTACTTAACTGGAGTTAAGCCTTCCAAATTCTCCAATTTCAATGGCTTGACTTGTTCAATCAGTAGTGCTGTCACAAAACCACTCTTAGTGAGGGACATTGAATTCATCCACCCAGATTACATTCCACATCGTTCTTCTGTGCTTCCTCCAAGTTCTGTCAAGATGTGGGAATACTGATTCATCAGCTGAAAGAAGGTGCTACATGGTACTCAGCAGGATATTTCCTTACCCATGTTTGATCTGGTGTCATAAGACTTCCTCAGGTCTAGCATCAATGTTAAGGGCTCCCAGGGCAGCTCCATCCCAACTGTATACCACTGTGCCAACACTACCGCTGGGTTTGTCCTGCTGGTGGCCCAGGCCATACCCAGGGATGGTGATGGTGGTGTCTAGGACGATGTCTGTAAAGTATGATTGTGTCATAATGTTGCTTGACTGCTCTGTGATACAGCTCTCCCTAGCCGCCTGATGTTAGTCACTTTGCAGGAATGACAATGCTCTGTTTGCAGTTGTCATTTGCAATGTCTAGGTTGGTGCCAGTTGGTCTGTCCAGTTTAATTCCTCTTTTGAGACGTTATAGTGATTGATACAACTGAGGGAATTCTGTGGACAACTGAGGATTTGTGCCATTTCAGAGGGCAATTAAATGACGACCACATTGGTGAAGGTCTGGAGTCTCATGTTGGCCAGACCAGCTCAAGGTGGCAATTTGCTTTGTTAAGGCATTGAGTGAAGCAGATGGGATTTTCCTGACAATTGTTTCATATTCATAATTAGACATTTTAATTCCACAATTGAATTTAAATTCTGCTTTGTTGGTATTTGAACCCAATTCCCCAGAACACATGTGGGTCTCTGGAGAACTTTTCTAGTGACAATATCATTATGCCACCATCTCCCCCAAATCCATTGATATATATATATATACATATCTTGAACCCATTAAAGAAACAATAATAACTCTTGCTACATTGATTGAACCATTTTGTTTGCTGCAATTGAAGGACAAGTTTGGATTTTAACAGCAGAGTTCAGCCAGAATTAATTTCCTGCTCAAACTTGGCAAAATGAGATTTAGCTGAATTTAAGCTCTTAATGAAACTAGCATCTGTTTTTATGTTGTGAGGTGGACGAGAATGAACAAATGAAATAGACTTATTTTGAGAAATTTGAAGTTAGAAACCCATTGAATATATTTCTTTCCTATATGTAAATACCAACACAATAAGATGACAAACTAAAACAGTCTCATTTGGAATGCACTGCACATCATGGTCACAGGAGGTTACACTACCCACCAGAAGAGAAATACACCAGTTTCTGGCTGAATTCCACTCACTCTAGGAAAACAACTTTGAATCTTTCCAGACTGCACCTGGAAACCATTGCACATTCATCAGACAGCTGCCAGGAGGGATGTGTGATTCATTTTCCTCCCAGTGTAATCAGACAAACAAGGACAGACCTATTCAATTATGCAAATACAGGGTTCTCATTGCTGAAGAAACAACGGAAAAATATTAGGGGCACAGCAAGAGGTGGATGCACAAAAGAGAAAGAGCATATGACAAGGTGGTCAGAGAATTAAGGAGGTAACTGATTATTGTCCAATTATATTGCCTGTGATCTTAGAGAAAACTAAAGTCTACCTTTCATCTGGCATCACCCAAGGTTAGCAGGCATGTACAGAAAGGAACTTAGGATTCTATGTGGTTAAGCCAAATTTATTTCGCTCGAACGCTCACTGAAAGGTGCCAGCAAAATGCTTATTGTTGGTAACCACCTCTGGCCATATCTCCCCTTCTTGTCCATGAGAACATAAGAACTAAGAGCAGAAGGAGGCAATTCAGTCCCTCAAGTCTGCTCTGCCACTTAATACGGTTATGGCTGATCTCATCATTGCTTCAACTCCACTTTTTTGCCCACTCTCCATAACCCTTTAACTCCATAATGATTGAAATTCTGGCTATATCCTCCTTAAATTTATTCCATGTCCCAGCATCAACTGCACTCTTTAGAATTCCAGAGTTACACAACCCTTTGAGAGAAGTAATTTCTCCTTAACTCTGTTTTAAATCTGCTACCCCTTATTCGAAAACTTTGACTTCTCATTTAAGATTCCTTCACATGAGGAAACATTCTTTCTATGTCTACTTTGTCAATCCCCTTTAGCATTTTATATACCTCAGTTAGATCTCCTCACATTCTTCTCAACTCCCACTGATATTGTTGCTCAGACATCTAATCTAATAATGCTTTAATTTGTTGTAAATGAGACAAAGTTCAGGAGAGGGTAGCTGGAAAAGTCTTTCTTATTGCTCATACTGTCTCTGTAGTGACTGATAATCTTTAGAAAAGTATTTGAAGTTCCAGTGACTGATTAGAAGAATCACAAACAAGATTGTAAGTTTGAAGATTTATACTGCAGGAAACAACTGAAAACACCATGGATTGAACATTACTTCAGGGGGGAACATTACTCTAAACTACAGAAATGTTACCTTATTTAACTTTCAAAATGACCATGTCCAACTCCACAGTGATAGTTTACTCTATCCCTTAAGTTGATACTTCTTTCTCCAGGAACCAGTTCAAAGTTATTCTTAGTTCCCTCTGCAAATGTCCATCACCATAACAATATGAAATGTGTAGGTCCTGTATTCAGGTAGAAATACTAACTAGCCATTCTTTAGACTTGCAACTCCACTCTGTCTTGTAATTAAGTGGACAGTTTATAGTATAACCATATATAATGACTCAAATTGCTAACATTTCTCTGTAAGACTTGGTCGTGCACTGGCAGCAATGCTGCTCCTGTCATTGTCTCCAGCATCTTCTTCCCGGTAAAACAACCTGGACACTTTTAAACTTTAAGAAGCAAGCCACTTAAACATGTTGTTGGGCAGCATTCACATGACCCCTCATTCCTCCATTTTGCTCTCAATTAAAAAGGCAATCCCACAATATAACGACCTTGTAACCTTTGTATTTGTAACATCAGTGACAGGCGACTTCCACATCAGTGAAGCTGCTCTCCTCAAGAAGTGCTTCTGTTACAATGGCCCACATTCAATGATCTCTTGGGTATAGATGCTGGAGCAGGCTTTATGGTTACAAGCTTATTTTCACACACTAAAGAGACAGCAGCGTAAGCAAATACCTTTGGGTCCACAAACATAGTATGCAGAATCTGGTTTAGTACCAGGTGATTTTCACAGAAACTCAATAATCTCAATCAGATGCGAGAAGCTCAAATGAAAGAATTCATTTCAAATCATCCTTTTGTTCACAGTCATTTCTGAACCCACAAGTCATTTCTGAAACACTTTCTGTGTCTTGATGCCATGGAAATTTCCACATTACTCATATCTCAAGACTCTTTTACAGATTCTGATCAACTTCCTGTGATATTTTTAAGTTTCAGACCATTGAAGCATTTGTCCATCATCACAACATCAATATGTGTAGGAATAGCCCCAGTGCATCCATAAACATTTTTATCTCAGACACTAGACCATGAGATCCAGATCTCTTGACTTGTCAGTAATGAACGGTTACGACTCCAATCTCCCTTACAGAATGGATGCTCATTTCTGAAATGTTATTTGCTTCACTTGATAAAAATTCTTCTTGCTCACTAACTACTTCCTCCAAAGTGTCTCAAGGTTGATGGTAAGGTAGATAGACTATGATAATGAAGTTGATGATGGTTTGGAGCTTTTCTGGTTTTGGATGCACCAGCAGCTTGGATTTTGTGGTCATCTGAGAGTCTGGCTTCTTTTTGCTGAAATTCCTGTTTAGTCTCATACACCAGGACATTCCAACTTAAATACGCATTCAATTAGTTTAAGGCATTGCAATTCTTTGAGAAAGTAGAAATACTGACACCAGCAATGAAGGGCATTCCTTAGCCTTTACCAACTTCTGCTTTCTAACTTGACTAAACTTTCCATTCCTTTCTCCTGACTTTCTCCGAAATCCCAGAAGAACGCGTCTGTTGTACACGTTTAATATTTTCATTTTCCATGATAGTCATCTTAGAACTACTTTTTTCATCCAAATGATGTTGAATTATAAACACTTTCATTCTGTGGAATGTGCAAATACTGAAGCTGTCAAAGTTCAATTAGAATTCTCCTTTCAGGAGAAACAAAAGACTTTTATTGGATTAATCTAGATCAAAGCTGCCCCAGGTTTCAGAGACAAAACAGGGCCCTAATCTTCTAATCAGAGAGCAGGCGCCCGCTGCAGATTCTCAATGGAAATTTGTCCTTATTGTGGTTTTTTTTTGCAAAGTAGAGTTAAACATCAAAGGCCATGAACTTGGTTTTCATTCAGGATAATCAAGGATTGATTTTAGCTGAGGAAATCCAGAGTCTAAAAGTTTTGGAGGAAACTTCAAAGAGATCAGAAGCAAGTTTATCTCCTAAATAGGAAAAGAGAACAATTCAGGGAAAGCACAACTACCTCCAGATAAAATTTACATTTGTGAAACTTTCACTCTAGGAGTATTAGGGTGGAAATCTACAAATGATTAGAAGCTGAGCAAGTTTCATCTCTCAATTTTGTAAGCATTCATATAAGAAAGTTTGGTTTTTATTCATTTATTTTACTTGGTGAAATAATCTTGTCATGTTGTTAAAGAAAGTTTACATGTTCTGATGACTATGTTTTAGCAACTGATCACTATGTTAAGAAATGTTTTTTTTAAGAAACTAATTTATCAGGCCAGACTTCATTCTGCGATCTGACTTGTCCACAGTCCCGTCAGCTAGGATCATAACTGTATTCAGAGATAATGTTGCACATTTTCAATTAGTAAAGAAGGAACAGTGAGTACTATGTTATTAAAAACAATTCTTATCTACTGTGGCATCCCATTTCAGATATAGTTTCGGATACAGATGCAGATATAGTTTGAAACTCTGATAGTAAATTCAAACTAATCCACAGAGTGGGAAGCACATGGCTGAGGGAAATACAGAAGCAAAAATGCTGGAAATCTGAAAGGAAAAGATAACATACCAGAAATACTCAGTAGGTCTGGCAGTATCACTGAAGAGGAAATATATTTCAAGTAAATCATGTTTTATCAGAATTGTGGATCTGGGGAAATTCCACTTTTGAATCCTGAATAATTTTACTTTCCACTGACTTCAATGGAAAGGGCAATTTGGCAAGCTGTCAAAATAATGGCATCTCTGGTTTAAACAGGTACCCATCAATTAGGTAAGTGTAAAATGAAACAGTACACCTCAATCAGAACATATGATCATTCGTAATGTACAAGCTCAGTGTTTTAATTTCCTACACTACTGCTAGCTACAGTAAGGAGCATGCCCCAGTGAAAGGCCTATAAATTATTGTATTAGGTTTTGTAGCTTGGGGAATAATGGAGTTCTGGGACTGACAAGTTAATTTTGTGACATGACAATTTTAAAATATTTGAAAAATGTGAGTAATAAGAATGCCTTGTTTAAATTTACAGCTTGGTGTACAACATATTTAAATCTGCAAAGTATGTATTGTAGTGTCTTTATCACAGGTCTCGCAATGCATGAGCTGATGGCTATAAAAATGACATGAAGCAGGAAAAAAGAATGACTGATTTTACTTGAATGATTTATCTGCTGGTGATGAAACATAACAATGCCTTCAGCAGATTTTACTTAAGCTTTAATGCTAAAAGAATGGTTTGTGCAAAAACTCAATTGTTTCATAATAAAGCACAGTATTTAAATAAGACATGATTTTTTTTATTTCTGTACCAGAGAACTGCGATTATATTCCCCAAATGGGACTTGATCTCATCCTTAATAATGGTGCCCTAGTATCATTTTATGAGGCATATTTGGTGCATGTGTGATCAAGATGAATGGAACAGTGCTGGGAAAACATCAAACATCCCTAGTCTATCACATAAAGGTCAGATGCAAAATAAAGCCATGCTACTCCAATAAATATTGCCCAACATCTGTGGAAGTGAACATAATTAATTGCATTCAACCAAATGCCATCAATGTTTACAAAACTCCACAGAGCAGTCATCAACATGAATCTGGAACCAAAGTAAAATATATACTGGAATCTTTGAGGAAATGACTAAAAGATTGTATTAGGTGTATCCAATCTAAAACGTGCCCGGATTTTATAAAGTATTTCATAATTAGAGTGGAACATTGGCTCAGTGGCTAGCTCTGCTGCCTCACATGCCAGGGACCTGTGTGTAGTTTAATTTCACCCTCGGGCAATTTCTGTGTGGAATTTGCACATTCTTCAGTGTCTCTGTGGGTTTCCTCCAGGTGCTCCGGTTTCCTTCCACAATCCAAAGATGTACAGGTTAGGTGGATTGGCCGTGCTAAATTGCCTATGGTGTCCAGGCCTGTGCAAGTTAGGTGCATAAACCATAGGATATGTGGTCTTACAGGGATTGGGTAGGGATTAGGTCTGAGTGAGATGCTCTTCCGAGGGTCAGTGGGCCAAAGGCCTGCTTCCTGCTTAGGGATTCTATGCTCCTTGTGGTTATAAAATATTTGTCATACAAAATTCTTAGCTAAACACTTTTTGGTTTTGCTCCAAGGTTAAACTTGGAATGTAAATCTCTACTTATTAAGAAAAAATTGAGCACCATTTCAACCTAATATCAGGTTGAACTCTGATTCAGGGTGTCACAAAGCTGGTTTCATTTTTTCTAAAAGCTGTTCCTTTTCCCAAGGATACTATGTCCTTGTTTTTTTTCAGAAGGGTTACAAACCACTCTCGGTACCGATTAGACTAGTTTGGTACAGAAATTAAAGGGAATTGAGAGGCCTTTTTGTTTATATGTAAACAGGTGAGACTTCAGGCCAAAGTGGTCATGTTTTAGAAGTGACCTGTATAATGAAAGGGGAGTAGTCAGCTCTCTAGATGAGCAGTTTAGTTCAGACCAGACCTAGCTGGGAGTTCAACAGTGAGATGTGTGGAAACAAACTCTCTCTCCATCTGCTCTTCTAACTTCAACCTGTAAGCATCCATTCCATTTATACTGGTTTTTAAGGGGTTTGCTTATTGGGACTGTTGTGTATATTTGGAACAACATAATTAAGTCTAGTTTGGATAGACTGAGTTATGTAGGGGTTCTTTATTCTGTTCTTTGTGTTTCATTGTGTAATTTTGTGAAAAAAAGTTTTGTCTGTTTTTCAAACCTAGTAGTAAACCTAGCTAACGTACTCTGGGTAATTTTCACTGTACACTTACCAAAACAAATTGCCAAGTTATATTTTGGGCTGCCTGCTTAAGAATTTTCTGAGTGGTCTGGCCTAGTCCAACAAGGATTCAAAATGTACTTACACCGTAACAGTAGAATCATGCTGATAAGATCCTTAAAATGCAGCATTTGATTGTACATTAAATAAAGAGTTTGACAGTGGTACAGGGGTTACCACTATTGCCTCACAGCGTCAGGGACCTAGATTCGATTGCATCCATGGGTCACTATCTGTGTGGAGTTTGCACATTCTGCCTGGGTCTGTGTAGGTTACCTCCGGGTACTCTGTTTCCTCCTGAAGTCTAAAGATGTGCAGGTTAGGTGGATTGGCCATGCTATATTTCCCCATACTGTCCAGAGATATGCAGGCTAGTTGGGTTAGCCATGGGAAATGTGGGGCTAGGGTGGGAGAGTGGGTCTGCGTGGGATGCCTTTCAGAGGGTCAGTGCAGACTCAGTGCAGACTCAATGGGTCAAATGGACTCTTTCTGCGCTGTAGGGATGCTATGATATTTCTATGAAGACTGATCATATCGTAGAAAACAATAACAGGTGATGGTGCTGTTTTCATTCTAAAGCCATTCCAGATATTTTTAGTCCACCTGAATATGACAGGGCAGGATATGAAAAGCTATTGACAGGAGGGTTCTGACAAATTTTGGGTGCGCTAAGACTGATATCACTGTTAAAAATAGCGCATAGATCTCAGAAATTCAAAACAAAATCAAAGAAAAGCATAAAGAAAATTATTATTATTCTTCAAAAGTCTCTGTTACTCTGCATCAGATTGACTTCTGGCTGTGTCAAACCTAAATTATTGGGGAGTAAATTGCAGCTTTATAATTTGCATAAATCCAAGAAATTTCAGTGAACTGCTCCATTGCATAATGAGCTGCTCTACATCTTGGAAGTGAAATCAATTTTTGCAGAAGTTTGTAACATTTCAGTGGGAATCCAGCATTAATTCACTGTGTGCAGAATTTCTCAGGTAAGAAGTGACTTGACACAAGTCTTGTATCATTATCTGAAACGGCTAAATCGTAGTTATTCCATGCTCTGAATGCAGAACTTGTGATCTGATTTGAGGATTTATTATCATTATAAGCAACCTTTTTAAAACTCTGGACCAATGAAATTCAAGTATTACAAACTAGGAAGTAAGAAACATAAATATTTCACAATAAAGTACTTTGAAGTTCATAGTGTGAGCTGTTAGGACTTGTTGGTCGCTTGTGGCCCTAGAATCTCGCTTGGATAGCCTGTGACCAGCTATTTGAACTGCCTATCCAATAAAGAGCATTGTTACAGGAAAGAGTAACTAGTTACATACAGTAAATTATTGTAAAGTATATCTTATGTGTTCCCTGTAGTATGGGAAAGGACACCTTTCTAGCTACATGTATTTCCTCAGGTAGTTAATGTTGGAAGTTAAAGGCCCAAACCCAGAAACTCTACATGTTAATTATTTTCATTATTATTTAATGTATTAAATCTGCACTTCATGTATTTCTTGGCAAGGTTATTTTAAATGAGAAAATGGCTGACTGTCAACTGCAAATAATATTGATGATTCCAAACTTGGAAATGTGGCTGACAGGAAGGCTGATACCAATTCATTTTCACAGGACAAATATAAGCGAATGGGTTGGGACACAAGTGACATATAGAATTTGATATAAAAAGTGTGAGGTAATGCATTTTGATAGAAGGAATAGGGAGAGGCAATGGCACACTTCTAAAAGGCGAATATCCAGGGTATGTGCATACATCTTTGACAGTAGCAGAACAATAAAGAGAGAGTTAGCAAAGCACATGGGATTCTTGAATTCTCAACCATGGTATATATATGAAAACATAAAGTCCTTGTGCTGAAGCTTTAAAAAGGCTTTGGCTGGCCACAACTCCAGTATTCTGTTCACTAAATTCAAAAAGAACACAAGAGCCCTTGAGAAGGTGGAGAGGAGATTCACCAGCATAGATCCAGACATTAGGGTTTTAACTGCAGGGTTAAGTTAGCGAGGTGAGGTTGTTCTACATGGAACAAAGCAAGTAAGGGGTAATTTGAGGCATATAAGATTATGACAGGTTTAGGATCAACAAAGAAAAGCTGTTCCCATTAGCCTCCTCTCTCTACACGATTCTCAGTGAGTCTCTCTCTCACTGCAACCCCCAGGTCATGTCCTCTGCCCTGAGGCTCTTCAACCATGTCCTGAAACAGACTCAACCTGTCCTACCTGCCAATCTTTCTTCCCACATATCCATTCCACCCTCCTCTCTGACCTATCACCTTCATCCCCACCTCCATCCACCTATTGCACTCTTGGCTACCTTCTCCTCAGCCCCACCCCTCTCCCATTTATTTCTCCACCCTGGAGGCTCTCTGTCTTCATTACTGATGAAGGGCTTTTCCTGAAATGTCAATTTTCCTGCTTCTCGGATGCTGCTTGACCTGCTATGCTTTTCCAGTACCACTCTAATCTGGACTCTGATTTCCAGCATCTGCTATCCTTACTTTTGCCTGTTCCCATTAGCTGACAAGCTTTGGACAAGAGATGCAGTGAAATGCTTTACACAATGAGTAGTAATGACCTGGAACATTCTGCCCATGAAGGTGGTGCAAGTGGAAATTGGATGTAGGCTTGAGGGAAATTAACTTCCAGGACAATAAAGATAAAGTGAGGTAATGGGACTGATTAGATTGTTATACAGGGAGCCAGCATGAAGAAGCTAAGCCAAACAGCCTCCTTCTATGTCATAAAGATCTATGACTCTAAAGCATAATTTGATTCCTGCCCTCAAAACAATGTACAGGACGCAAGATCGGCAGTGCAATACATTATTCAAACAGATATTGACCAGTCATTTAATTCTTCCAGATAAATCGTTAGCATGTTACAGTGTAACACAAGATTTATCACCACTTGTTCAAATGACAACAACAACCGCTTCTCCCTCACATAATATAGTTCTGTTCTCGTGTGATCTCATGTTATAAGAAAATGTTGCTATAGTCCCACCATTTAAACTAATGGGGCCAGAATCACGTTATAGCCAGTACAGGTAAGGAATGTTTGTGTTCTACAAATAACGGTCTAAATTCTTCAATCACATGAAAGTCAATTCGTATTCAATAAACACATGTTAAAGCAGAACTGACTGTATACAAAACACTGAAAATCAAGTCTTCTCAGGAAATGTGATAGAACAAACAATTAGTGTACTGAAGCAACATCTCCACTGCCTGACTGCTCTGGGGAAGCCCTGTAGCCCAAGGCAGAGTGGGTGTAAAGATTGATGGTTGTTTATTGCATACTGCCCTGGGGAGTCAAGCCTTACTGGCAGCTTTACTGTGAGCAGCTTTGGAGCAGAAACCGGACCATCGCAACTGATTGTGATACCATTTAAACTACTCTAATTTCCCACTCAGCAATAGCTCCACACCTTCCCTCTGTTACCAACTAATACAGTCTGCATCTTTCTAAAAGAAAGCCACACAAAGTGCATAAACTAAATGCAATTTGTAAATCAAAGCATGTCATATTGTTTGCAAGAGTGAAATAATCACCCTTTTATAACTCATTCATCTTTTCTTGTCTTAGGGCTCTGATACTAGGGCTGCAGAATGTCTTGTAGACAGCTGTTGACTTTAAATGGAGGAGACTGCATGTTTTCTTGCAGGATGATTCAGGCAGCTCTGAGACGGAACGATCTAGCTTCAGGATGCATGATCAATCTGTGTACAATCTAGCTGAGATGCAAAATGTACTTAAGTTCTTCATTTACTTTACTTCTGTATACTTTAGTTCTGACTTCATAAAGGAAGACACAAATAAAATCCCAAAAATGCAAGGGATCTTGGGCCTAATAGGAAGGAGGAATTGAAAGGATTTCTTATTAAGAGGGAAATAGTATTAGGGAAGCTGTTGGGATTTAAAGCAGATATACCACAGGGCTTGATAAACTTCATCCAAAAGCAGTTAAGGACTTGGCCCTAGATATAGCAAAAACACTAGTGGTCATCTTCCAAAGTTCTATTGACACTGAAGCAGTTCCTACAGATTGGAAGGTAGCTAATGTAACCCCATCAATTATGAAGGGAGGCAGAAAGAAAACGGCAAATTATAGCCTGGCTAGCATGGCATTTCTGGTGGGAAAATGTTAGAATTTATCATAAAAGATATAATAGCAGAACAATTGAAAGGCAGGGTCAGACAGAGTTAGCATGAATTTATAAAGGAAAGTAATGCTTGACAAACTAGATTGGAACGGCGAGAACCAGTTTTACTTGGATTTTCAGAAGGCTTTTGGTAAGGTTCCATATAAGAGATTAGCATGCAAAATTATAGTACTGGAGGTTGCGTACTGAAATAGTCAGCAGACAGAAAACAAGGAGTAGGAATGAACAGCCTTTTCCTGAGTGGCAGGCAGTGACTAGTGGGGTCCCGCAGGGATCAGTGCTTGACCCCCTAGCTACTCACAATACATATTAATGATTTTGATATGGAAACTACATGCCATATCTCCAAGTCTGCAAATGACATGAAGCTGGATGGAAAGGTATGATCTGATGAGGTTGCAGAGAAGCTTCAGTGTGATTTTGACAAGTTGAATAAGTGGGTAAATACATGGTGGATGCAGTATAATGTGGATAAACGTGGCATTATCCACATTGGTACAAAAAAAAATCTGGCACCAAAACAAATCTGAATGGGAATAAATTGTAAAAGGGGAGGTGCAACAAGACCTGGATATCCTTGTACACCAGTCACTGAAAGTAAGCACGCAGGTGCAGCAGGCTGTGAAGAAGACAAATGGTGTGTTTAGCTTGATAGCAAGAGAATTCAAGTAGAGGAGCAGAACTATCTTGCTTCAAATATACATGGCCTTAGTAAGACCACATCTGGGATATTTTGTGCAGTTTTGATCTCCTTATCTGAGGACAGATGTTCTGGCTATTGAGGGAGTTCAAACATTTAGCAGACAGATTCCTGGGATTGGGGGACTGACATATGGTGAGAGACTGGATTGGTTCGGACTAAATTCACTAGGATTGAGAAGAATGGGGGGGGGGGGTAGATTTCCCAGAAACCTAGCAATTCTAGTAAGATTAGACAGGGTAAATGCAGAATGAATGCTCCCAATGACTGGGGAGTCCAGAACCAGGGGTCACAGTCACAGTCGAAAGATTGATCTTTGAGGACTGAGATGAGGAGACATTTCTTCACCTAGAGAGTAGTGAGCCTGTGGAATTCTCTGCCATGGGGAAACTGTTGAGGGCAAAATATTGAAGACTTACAAGAAAGATGTAAATATAGTTCTTAGGACTAAAAAGGTCAAAGGACATTGGGAGAAAGTAGGAACAGGGCATTGAGCTGATTAAATAACCGTGATCCTATTGAATGGTGGAGCAGGTTCAAAGGGTCAGTACATTCTATGTTCTATGTCAATGTCGGAAAGTAAAAGCAGTGGCAAAGTACAATGGTGGAAGACAAATGTTCAACTGTCATGAGAGGACATAGGTTTAATGCTCAAAGGAGCCATCACCACTCCACTAAAGGGAAACTCAGAAATGCTCGTAATGTTTTTGACACAGCTTTGCTGAATTGCTTTAAGGTCCTGTAAAACATTTTAGACACTAAATATTTACAGTTCTGATGGCAGGAGTCTGAACTTACATGGTATCAAGCTGATCATACATGAGTTCAATATGGTCTTGCTGGGCAGCTCTCACCCTAGCTAATTTCCAAGGTGCTGCAATGGAAGCTGAGGTATCGACCATCAGACGTGACATGTGTTTGGGTCCACAATGGTGCTGGAAGAAAATGATCATGACTTCTTCACAGAAAAGGATGGGTTCCAAGTTCTACTCAAAGCCATGCGCATCTGCCTTGTATGAAGACGAACTAGCAGACCCCATAACACACCAAAAATGCTATTTCTTTTAATGTTACTCATTAAAATGTCCATCTGACTCTTCTGCAGCAAAGGTCATATGCAACCTTTCTGACCAGTGAGCTGGCACCAGTTCCACCCTTGGTCCTGACTACAGGCCACTAATGCAGTGTCTCTGCATGTGAAGATTATTCCTTTCCTCTGCTCTCTGAAGCACACACTGTACTTGTATCAGAGTTGATGGTTAAAAGTGGGAGATTGAGTTTCTTTCTTATAAGTGTCTTCCTACTGTTCTACTTGTTCCTCTTCTGCTACTGTGTGCAATTCTTGGTCATTGAAAGGAGAAAGGACAAAGAGTAGGGTTGTGGTGACAGAGGCTGGAGAAGAAAGAGCTGGATGTTTACATTAGCAGAAAAAGTTTTGGGATAAGGTGGAAGTAAGAAGTAAGGAGGGTGGATGGCCTGATTATTTTGTTATCTGCTATTCTTTCATCCCTGGAATGGCCATGGCCTTAGTAAGGGTTGTTCCCATTATGATAAGTACCATTTCCTCCATTATGTTGAGGGCACACAGCTGAGGCTCATCTCTACTGTTTAATACCTGATGCCTTGGGTTATGCACTATTTTGCCCTGCAAGAGAAAGGGAATTGCTCCAGTGTGTGTGTGTAGCAAATATCTGGGTGACAGTATTGTGATGGTTGAACAGTTGGCAATATGGCTTATCGAGGAGAAAGTGAGCACTGCAGATGCTGGAGATCAGAGCTGAAAATGTGTTGCTGGAAAAGCGCAGCAGGTCAGACAGCATCCAAGGAGCAGGAGAATCGATGTTTCGGGCATGAGCCCTTCTTCAGGAATGAGGAAAGTGTGCCAAGCGGGCTAAGATAAAAGGTAGGGAGGAGGGACTTGGGGGAGGGGTGTTGAAAATGCGATAGGTGGAAGGAGGTTAAGGTGAAGTTGATAGGCTGGAGTGGGGGGTGGGGGTGGAGAGGTCAGGAAGAAGATTGCAGGTTAGGAAGGTGGTGCTGAGTTCGAGGGTTGGGACTGAGACAAGGTGGGGGGAGGGGAAATGAGGAAACTGGAGAAGTCTGAGTTCATCCTTTGTGGTTGGAGGATTCCTAGGCAGAGGATGAGGCGCTCTTCCTCCAGCTGTCGTGCTGCTATGGTCTGGCGATGGAGGAGTCCAAGGACCTGCATGTCCTTGGTGGAGTAGGAGGGGGAGTTGAAGTGTTGAGCCACGGGGTGGTTGGGTTGGTTGGTCCGGGTGTCCCAGAGGTGTTCTCTGAAACGTTCCGCAAGTAGGTGGCCTGTCTCCCCAATATAGAGGAGGCCACATCGGGTGCAGCGGATGCAGTGAATGATGTGTGTGGAGGTGCAGGTGAATTTGTGGCGGATATGGAAGGATTCCTTGGGGCCTTGGAGGGAATAAGGGGGGGGGGGGGGGGGGGGTGTGTGGACTGCATTTCTTGCAGTTGCAGGGGAAGGTGCCGGGAGTGGAGGTTAGGTTGATGGGGGGTGGGGACCTGACGAGGGAATCACGGAAGGAGTCTTTTTGGAATGCTGATAGGGGAGGGGAGGGAAATATAGGGTGGTGGGGTCCGTTTGGAGGTGGCAGAAATGACGACGGATGATACGATGTATATGGAGGTTGGTGGAGTGGTAGGTGAGGACCAGTGGGGTTCTGTCCTGGTGGTGATTGGAAGGGTGGGGCTCAAGGGTGGAGGAGCGGGAAGTGGAGGAGATACAGTGGAGAGCATCGCCAATCATGTCTGGGGGCAAGTTGCGGTCTTTTAAGAAGGAGGCCATCTGGGTTGTACGGTATTGGAACTGATCCTCCTGGGAGCAGATGCGGCGGAGATGAAGGAATTGGGAATATGGGATGGTGTTTTTACAGGGGGCAGGGTGGGAGGAGGTGTAGTCTAGGTAGCTGTGGGAGTTGGTCAGTTTATAGTAAATGTCCGTGTGATTCGGTCGCCCGAGATAGAAATGGAGAGGTCTAGGAAGGGGAGGGAGGAGTCTGAGACGGTCCAGGTAAATTTGAGGTCGGGGTGGAAGGTGTTGATAAAGTGGATGAACTGTTCAACCTCCTCGTGGGAGCACAAGGCAGCGCCGATACAGTCATCGATGTAGTGGAGGAAAAGGTGAGGGGTGGTGCCAATGTAGCTGCGGAAGATGGACTGTTCCACATATCCTACGAAGAGGCAGGCATAGCTGGGGCCCATGCGGGTGCCCATGGCTACTCCTTTGGTTTGGAGGAAGTGGGAGGATTGGAAAGAGCAGTTGTTCAGAGTGAGGACCAGTTCAGTCAGTCGAAGGAGGGTGTCAGTGGAAGGGTATTGGTTAGTACGGTGGAAAAGGAAGAAGCGAGGGCTTTGAGTCCTTCGTGATGAGGGATGGAGGTGTACAGGGACTGGATGTCCATGGTGAAGATAAGGCATTGGGGACCAGGGAAGCGAAAATCATGGAGGAGGTGGAGGGCGTGGGTGGTGTCCCGAACGTAGGTGGGCAGTTCTTGGACTAAGGGGGACAGGACCGTGTCGAGGTAGGCAGAGATGAGTTCGGTGGGGCAGGAGCAGGCTGAGACAATGGGTCGGCCGGGGCAGTCAGGTTTGTGGATTTTGGGCAGGAGGTAGAAATGGGAGGTGCGGGGTTGTGGGACTATGAGGTTGGAGGCGGTGGATGGGAGATCCCTTGATGGGATGAACTCAGATTTCTCCAGTTTCCTCATTTCCCCTCCACCCACCTTGTCTCAGTCCCAACCCTCGAACTCAGCACCACCTTTCTAACCTGCAATCTTCTGCAATCTTCTTCCTGACCTCTCCGCCCCCACCCCCACACCGGCCTATCACCCTCACCTTAACCTCCTTTCACCTATCGCATTTCCAACACCCCACCCCCAAGTCCCTCCTCCCTACTTTTAGCTTAGCCCGCTTGGCACACTTTCCTCATTCCTGAAGAAGGGTTCATGCCCGAAACATCGATTCTCCTGCTCTTTGGATGCTGCCTGACCTGCTGCGCTTTTCCAGCAACACATTTTCAGCTCTCAATATGGCTTATCTGCCAAGTGTGTGAGGATGAGGATTATTTAAAATTTTAGGTCTGATTCATGATGTGAGGGTAGAGGTTGTTAGGAGGTGAGTGAAGGGCATATCGTCTCCGAGGATTACCATCTCATTGTGGTGGTAAGGCATGTGCATAGCCAGAAACCCGACAGCTAAACTCCTGACAGGGCCACCCATGCTGGTAAAGTGAAGGGGATCCTCCAGACAAAGCACGATCCATGAAAACCTCAACAGTGGAGCAGGCAGAGGATGATAGTTGAAATTAAAATAGAGCATCACACTGGTTGCAAAGCGAATGAAGGCTGCAACAGAGAAGGGCTGCCAATCATCTCAGTCTCCATGCCACTGGACTTTGACCCCTATCCACCTTGGCCAATGTGGTGGCTGTCTGTGCACCAGCCTCCCCACATTAAACAGACGTCATACACAGACAGCCACCAAAGATGTACTGGTCCTACTAACATCACGGATAAAAGTCCTATGGCGATAAGCTAGTGGCGGAAGCCCCTAGTCACAAACATTAGGCAGTGGGTGTCAGATTCAGTTGTCTTGCTCCTGGATGAAACAGACAGAACACTGTGGCCCTGCGCTCAGGTCTGAGCAGCTCTGTTTAGGATCCACTTTTCTCACCACAATGGAGAAGTGGGTTTGGAAAGGTGCCCTAAAAAGAGCCTGCCTCAAAACTCCTGACTGGATTACCATATCCTGAGGGATCACCCAAATGCTGTCAGAAATGAAGAATAATAAGTTTTTGAGCATGGAATGTAAGAGCCCTGATGGACCTGGTTAACAGTGACCAACCTGAGGAAGGATCTGCGATCATAGCCAGGGAACTGAAGGGATACCAGATCAACAGGCTGCTCTTTCCAAAACCCACCTTGCAGACAATGGGCAACTGAAGAAGATGAAAAGTGGTTACATCATCTTCTGGAAAGGGAAGTTGCTGGTGGGCTCAGAATTCATGGTGTTGGATTCACAATGAAGAACCAGCTCATCAGTTGTTGCTCTGAGTTGAATTGAATTGAATTTATTGTCACATGTATCGAGGCACAGTGAAAAGCTTTGTCTTGCGAGCAATACAGGCAGATCATATGCATAGTTTAACTAACATAGATAAGTATGCTAATTGTGGTTGTGGGGAAGCTGATTGTGGGGATTAACTACCATCTCATGACCATCTGCCTGATGCTCACCAACATCTAGATGGCTACAGTTGTGAATGCTCCTGCTTCAACCCTTGACTCGGAGGAGGAAGTAAAACAGACTTTCTATGCCAATCTTGACACACTGTTGTCAAGCATCTCCAAGGATGACAAGATAATTCTTCATGGAGACTTCAATGCCAGGGTTGGTGGAGACCAGAATCTTTAGAATGGCACCATAAGAAGGGAAATTATTGGCAATGCCAATGGAGTCCTTCTTCTCACAGAATGCTCTGAGTAGAACCTCACCTTCACAAACACACTCTCCCATCAGAAAAACAAATTCAAAGCATCTTGGAGGCACTTACATCGAAACAATGGCACCTCAATGATGATGTCATTGTTCATACAAGGCACCAGTGGAGTGTGAATGTCACCAGGGCTATGATCAGCTCAGATGACTGCTGGAATAATCACCACCTCATCTGTTCCACAACGTCCATCATACTACACAGAAAGAGGAGGGTTCAGAAGAAACAAACCCGACCGAGATTCAACATTGAGAGTCTGGGCAACACGGTCACTATGCAGCACCTATGGGCCTCACTTGCTAAAAACCTACCAAAGGAAATGGAGACTACTGAAGTCTGCTGAAATCAACCAATCTCAGTACCTGCAATAACATTCTCTGGTACAAGTCCAGAAACCATCAGGACTGGTTTGATAAGAATGACATGGAAATTGTACAGCTCATCTCTAAGAAAACGACAGCCTTCTGTGACCGGCAGAATGGCATCAACTGCAAGGCTAAAACCAGGGCCTATGCCAAAGCTGATGTCGACAAGAGGGAAGGGAGTTCAATAACAAATGGTGGACTGCTAATGCCTTGGAAATCCAGCAGGTGGCAGATGCCAGTGAAACAAGAGGCAGTATATGGCCCAAGCTACTATGGTCTTAACCTCCTGTACTCTAAACACCAACAAAAACTGCTCAAGGGCAAAGAATCAATAAACACCAGCTGGAGAGAGCATTTCCAATAATTCCTCAACCGTAACACCGATGTTAACTTGGGAGTCATCAACTAAATTCTATCCTCCTTGAGATCCATGCAAGGTGAGATTGGAGATCCTCAGTGCAACTGAAGTACAAGACGCCATAAGGAGTCTAAGAAAGAACAAGGCTGCTGACCTGGATGGGATTCCTGTAGAGATCCTAAAGGAGGTTGGCCTACAGCTCCATGAACACATACCTGCTTTGCTCTTGAAGACTTGGCTCAAAGCCGAACTCTCCTCAAAGCTCAGCGATGCTCTGTGACCATATTCAAAAAAAATGACAAAGTTAATTGTAGGAATTACAGTTACATCTCCCTTCTGTCAACCACTGGTAAAGTACTTGCATGTGGTCTTGCCAATAGAGTTCAGCTATTATCTTGGGAAATACTCCCTGAATCACAGAGTGGCTTCTGTCTATCCAGGGGAACAACAGTCATGATCTTCTAAGCACATCAATTACAAGAAAAACGTCAGGAACAGAAACAACTGCTTTACATGGCCTTCATCAACCTAACTAAGGCCTTTGACACAGTTACCCACCAGGCTCTCTGGTGGATACTGTCACGATGCTGAGGTTGCTGCATGATGACATCTGTGACATTGCTTAGAAACTGTGGATTGGAATCTGAGCCTTTCACCATAGAGACAGAGGTCAACCATTATCGCACCCACCATGCTCACCATCTTCATTGCTGCAATCCTCCATCTTACTGACCAAAACCTGGTCATTTAGCATATGGATAGCAGGCTTTCCAAACTTAATAGCTTCAAGAGCAAGGTCTCCACTACCTCCAGCTTCAATATGCTGATGACAATGCTATCACAGCACACTTTGCAGAAGATCTGCAGAACATCTTGGATGGCTTTGTCAGGGCATAGAAGTCCTAGGCCTACCCTTAACAAAAAAAATACTCCAGTACTCCATCAACCACCACTCAACAGTCCCTTCACCCCTCCAACAATAAGTGTCAACAACCATCCTGCTGAAAATGTGAATCATTTCCCCAGACCTCAGCAGCCTTCTCTCCTCCAAGGCTAATATGGATGCAGAAATACAACACCATCTGAGCTGTGCCAGTGGAGCCTATGCATGATTCAACATAACCAGAACCACCACCATAATTCAACAACAACTTCAAAGGACCAGCCATGACATCTGAAAGTCCAACTCATGCCTCTCAAAATAGGTCATGTACCCCCAGCTGAAGGAAGATCAGTGTGCACCTGGTGGCCAAAATAAACACTTCAAAGAGAACATCTGGACCAACCTCAAGAAATTCCATATTGGCATCAAGAACTGGGAGGACATGGCCACAAACCGGAATCACTGAGGAAACATCATCCAGCAAGGAGCTTTACACCACTAAAACCATCTCCACTGTACTGCTGAACAGAAGCAACTCTTACACAAGAAGAGGCAAAACATCAGGAAGGCCCATCGACCATCACCTCCAACCACCATTACCACCCAGCCGTGCCCACACTGCAAAAAAATCTGTAGATCCTGCATTGTCATCTTCAGCCATCAGAAGGCCCACAAATAGACGCCCTAATGGAGGACAATCAAACTCGACCCGAATGATCACCGATATGAACAGTGTATGATGCATTGAGCAGAGTGTGAGACAAGTGTTTTTGCAATCAGTAGGATATCGCTTTGGCCAAAGGCCATGTGAGCTGGTTGAACCATTTGCAGATCCAGTGCTCAAGAGTTGATTCCTGAAATTCAGCATCATGGCTATCTGGTTTTACAAACTCCTTAGAACTTTTCTAAAGTTACTTCTAGGCATCTGTGAATAGAGCAGACTGCTTCCCACCTGCACCTGCTTAACTAAACCTATGAGTGCAGAATCTACTAAGAACATGCAAGTTTTAACCTGTGCTGTTTTCTAACGAATTCAAACACCCTGCTGAGCAGGTAGCCACTCAGCAAGCCAGCTGGTGCCGAGTGCATGCTGCAATCCTGCACACTAGCAAATAACACAAATCCCAATTAATGTTTACTGCATCTGTGTTGACTGCTGGTGTCAAATTTCACTCCTACTCTCACCATCCCCTGCAAACACCTCGTTTACTTCATCAAAATGGTGAGGAGAACTTTATACTTTAAAATTTTAAATGAGTTGATTTAAAATGCATTGTTTAAAGGTAGCTCATTTCAAAATGCCACCTGACCTCCTCTGAATTTCTAGTGCATTCTGTTTAAATTTCAGATTACTAGCATATGCAGATATTTTCCCTTCCCTTTGTCAAACTGCCAGTTTTTTCTTAAAATATTTTTGCTTTGTAATTCCACAAGTGAATAAAACGGGAATCTGGATTTTTGTTTGTATTCATCAGTTAAATCTCAACATAGTTTAGGGAATCTAAGATTTCTGAAACAACACTCCAGGGAGATGCAGCTCTGATGAAAGAACTGATTACTAGCATACCCTCAATTCTTGTATTTAAAAGGCTGTTCAAAGGTTCAGCTGTTAAATGATTGGTCACAAATGAATAAAATAGCATTCTAGACTTATTAACCTGCGGTGTTTTGCAGATCATTTCTGAAACACTTAAATAGCCTGTACAGTGGATAATGCACAGTGTGTGACTCCGTCTGATAAAATCAAAATACTGCAGATGCTGGAGATCTGATATAAAACCAGGAGAAGCTCAGCAGGTCTGGCAGAGTCTGTGGTGAAAGAAACAAAGTTAACATTTTGAGTCCAAAGACTTTTCTTCAGCAAACCTTAGCAACACTGTTACTCACCATCCCTGTGTAACCTGTTATATTTCTACCTCTAGTGTCTTAGTTCCTGACTTGACCTTTGTTGAGCTCTGCCTACTCGGCCATCTGCATTCCTACCTCCAACTACTTCACCATCTGGGAAAACAACATATTTGTTAACCTGGTGCAGTTATTAGGTTCTGATCTGTAATGTTCTACCTGTGTTGGTATGAGGATGTTTTGGGTGCGATACAGTAGTACCTGCAAGGAAGTCACAATAGCAGGAGAGTCAAGTCAAGTGGAAAGTAACAAGTCAGGAATGGCTTAGCTGATAGAACAATGCGATAAGCTAGATATTACAGCAACTGCTCTGCTGCTTTGATTGAAACCAATTGGGAATCAAGTATGATAGCTAGAAATGCAAGCATGGTTTGTGGGTGTGAGACTTTCAGTGTACTAAGTTAAACATATGCCAAAAACTATCCTTACATTGACTTGGAAAAGAGTACCTGATGGAGAACAGAGTGATGGAATTGTCTTCCATATAATGTGGACAAGCCACCTGTTATCCATTTACTAACCTCTTTACAAACCATAAAGACAATATTAAAAGACTGGAATAGTGATATGGGCATAGAAGTATCACTTATGGATAATATTTGGCAATATACTGATTTTAACGCTACTTACAACATGAGTAAGTTATGGATTTGTATTAAGAATGTTGCAATCCAACCACTTTAAATGTTAATAAAATAGATGAGTGTCGACACATCTGTTATATTTGACATGTTTGTAATACTGATGTTTTAACATGTCCATATACATGTAGCCAGACTTACATATTTTCAGCAATAACTTTTCATGAACTTAACAGTCATATAATCATAGAAAAGACCACAGACTAATGCTTATGGCCTATCAAGTCCACACTAATCAAAAACAGTGGCCTGCCTATTTTAATCCCATTTCTAGCACTTGACCAATAGTTTTGGATGCCTTGGCATCACAAATGCACATCTAAATACTTCTTCAATATTATGAGCGTTTATGCCTTTCCCACCCTTACAGGCAGTGAGTTCCAGATGCCACCACCCTCTGGGTGAAAAAGATTTTTCCACACATCTCCTCGAAACCTTCTGCTCTTTACCTTAAATCTATGTCCCCTTGTCATTGATCCCTCCACCATGTTTCTTCTTGTCTATGTCACAATGCTGGTCTGATACAAGGTTACTTTGCCCTTGAGTTTTGTTTTCGGAGAGGGGGTAATTGGCCAGGCTCCATCGTGTCTGAAGTTTCAATGGTTCATTGGGGCCTTGCTGTTCACCCTAACTGATAGTGCTTCCAGTCAAAAGCTTGAAAGGTCTTTTGAAAAACTGGAATAGTCAAGGGGGTGTGGACAGCTCTTTAGCTGTGCAGTTTAATTCAGTTCAGTAGTGAGTTGAGTCAGAGTCACAGGGGAATTGGAAGCCTTCTCTCTGTCCTCCTGCCCTTCCGTTTTCAAACTGTAATTTGCCTGTGCCCCACTTTAATGTTTGTGCAAAGGGATGTGTGTATTGAGACTGTTGCAAGTATTTTTGGAACAGTATCATTAAGCTGGGTTTGGAAAGGCTACGTTATCTAGTATTCTATTTTCTGTTCTTTGTGTTTCATTCCCAAAAATTGGAGGTGTAATGGACTATGTAGCGAAGAGGGTTACCTCAGATTACAATGGAACCTTGATCAAATGGGCCAATGTGCTGAGAAGTGGCAGATGGAGTTTAATTTAGATAAATGTGAGGTGTTGTGTTTTTGGGAAAGCAAATCTTAGCAGGACTTATACACTTAATGGTAAGGTCCTAGGGAGTGTTGCTGAACAAAGAGACCTTGGAGTGCCTCCTTGAAAGTAGGCAAATAGGATAGTGAAGAAGGCGTTTGGTATGCTTTCCTTTATTGGTCAGAGTACTGAGTACAGGAGTTGGGAGGTCATGTTGCGGCTGTACAGGACATTGGTTAGGCCACTGTTGGAATATTGCATGCAATTCTGGTCTCTGTACTATAGGAAAGATGTTGTGAAACTTGAAAGGGTTCAGAAAAGATTTACAAGGATGTTGCCAAGGTTGGAGGATTAGAGCTATAGGGAGAGGCTGAATAGGCTGAGGCTGTTTTCCCTGGAGCATCAGAGGCTGAGGAGTGACCTTATAAAGGTTTAAAAAACTATAGGGGGCATGGATAGGATAAATAGACAATATCTTTTCCCTGGGGTGGGGAATTCAAAACTAGAGGGCATAGATTTAGGGTAAGAGGGGAAAGATATAAAAGAGACCTATGGGGCAACTTTTTCACGCAGAGGGTGGTACGTGTATGGAATGAGCTGCCAGAGGAACTAGTGGAGGCGGGTACAATTGCAACATTTAAGAGGCATTTGGATGGATATATGAATAGGAAGGATTTGGAAGGATATGAGCTGGGTGCTAGCAGATGGGACTAGATTGGGTTGGGATATCTGGTCGGCATGGACGAGTTGGACCGAAGGATCTGATTCCGTGCTGTACATCTCTATGACTCTGAAGTTTGGCAGCTGATTTTGACCCCACCCCCCCATCACCAAACCATCATCTCCCAGACCATACAGAACCTCATCACCTCAGGAGATCTCCCACCCAAAGCTTCCAACCGCATAGTCCGGGAACCCCACACTGCCCGGTTCTACCTCCTTCCCAAGATCCACAAGCCTGACCACCCTGGCCGACCCATTGTCTCAGTCTGCTCCTGCCCCACTGAACTCATTTCTACCTACCTCGACACTGTCCTATCCCCCCTAGTCCAGGAACTCCCCACTTACGTTCGAGACACCACCTATGCCCTCCACCTCCTCCAAGACGTCCGTTTCCATGGCCCCCAACGCCTCATCTTCACCATGGATATCCAATACCTCTACACCTCCATCCGCCATGACCAGGGCCTCCAAGCCCTCCGTTTTTTCCTCTCCCGACATCCCCAACAGTACCCTTCCACCGACACACTCATTCGTTTGTCCGAACTGGTCCTCACCCTTAACAATTTCTCCTTCGAATCCTCCCACTTCCTCCAGACCAAAGGAGTAGGCATGGGCACACGTATGGGCCCCAGCTATGCCTGTCTCTTTGTTGGCTACGTAGAACAGTTGATCTTCCGTAATTACACCTGCACCACTCCCCACCTCTTCCTCCACTACATTGATGACTGCATTGGCGCCACCTTATGCTCCCGTGAGGAGGTTGAGCAATTCATCAACTTCACCAACACATTCCACCCTGACCTTAAATTTATCTTGACCATCTCTGACACCAACCTCCCCTTCCTGGACCTCTCCATCTCCATTAGTAATGTCCGAATTGACACTGACATTTTTTACAAACCCACCGACTCCCACAACTACCTGGATTACACCTCTTCCCACCCTACCTCTTGCAAAAATGCCATCCCGTATTCCCAATTCCTCCGTCTCCACCGTATCTGCTCCTAGGAGGACCAGTTCCATCACAGAACATACCAAATGGCCTCCTTCTTTAGAGACTGCAATTTCCCTTCCCCCATGGTTAAAGATGCCCTCCAACGCATCTCGTCCACATCCCGACCTCCGCCTTCAGACCCCACCCCTCCAACCGTAACAAGGACAGAACACCCCTGGTGCTCACCTTCCACCCTACCAACCTTCGCATAAACCAAATCATCCACCGACATTTCCGCCACCTCCAAAAAGACCCCACCACCAGGGATATATTTCCCTCCCCACCCATTTCCGCCTTCAGCAAAGACCGTTCCCTCCGTGACTACCTGGTCAGGTCCACGCCCCCCTACAACCCACCTTCCCATCCTGACACCTTCCCCTGTCACCGCAGGAATTGCAAAACCTGCACCCACACCTCCTCCCTCACCTTCATCCAAGGCCCTAAAGAAGCCTTCCACATCCATCAAAGTTTTACCTGCACATCCACCAATATCATTTATTGTATCCGTTGCTCCCGATGCGGTCTCCTCTACATTGGTGAGACTGGACACCTCCTAGCAGAGCGCTTTAGGGAACATCTCTGGGACACCCACACCAATCAACCACACCGCTCTGTGGCCCAACATTTCAACTCCCCCTCCCACTCTGCCGAGGACATGGAGTTCCTGGGCCTCCCTCACCGCCGCTCCCTCACCACCAGATGCCTGGAGGAAGAATGCCTCATCTTCCGCCTCAGAACACTTCAACCCCAGGGCATCAATGTGGACTTCAACAGCTTCCTCATTTCCCCATCCCCCACCTCACCGCAGTTCCAAACTTCCAGCTCAGCACTGTCCCCATGACTTGTTCTACCTGCCTATCTTCTTTTCCACCTATCCACTCCACCCTCCTCCTTGATCTACCATCTTCATCCCCTCTCCCACTCACCTATTGAACTCTATGCCACTTTCTCCCCACACCCACCCTCCTCTACCTTATCTCTCCACCCTTCAGGCTCTCTGCCTTTATTCCTGATGAAGGGCTTTTGCCCAAAACATCGATTTTACTGCTCCTCAGATGCTGCCTGAACTGTTGTGCTCTTCCAGCACCACTAATCCAGAATCTGGTTTCCAGCATCTGCAGTCATTGTTTTTACCTATATCCGTTATACACCTGGCTAAGCAAATAACAAAGTTGCAGTCTGGACTACCTGCTCAAAATGCTCTGAGGCATCTGGACTGGTCCATAACAGATTGGGGGCTCTTTGTGGGATTTAAACAGTGAGTGGTAGATGTTAGTGTCTTTTATTTCGGGTGTTGATTTGGTTAGTTTAAACAGTGCTCAGACAGCAATGGCTCTTTCAGTCACCAAGGATGTTCTGGAGGTGGAAGAAGTGGCCTTAGGGGTTTTACAAAAGGTAAATAAGACCCAAGCTGCAGGAATTAGCAGAGAAGCTGGAGTTGAAGTTACCTCCGAATATGAGGAATGATGCGATGATTTCAGCAGTAGCGCAGTATTTAAATTTGCTGGAGAAACCGTCAGGATCTATAGAGATGGCAAGAATTCAATTGCAAATGAAGCAGCTTGAATTAGAGAGGAGAGAGAAAGAAAGGGCAGCAGAAATGAAACAGTTTAAATTATGATTAAAATCAGAAGAAAACGGATGAAGGGCTTTGGCAGAAGAGAAAGAAAAAGAGAGTTTGAACTTCAGAAATTGACATTTAAACATGGAAGTCAGCTTAAAAGGCTGGAGATAAAGGGTGAAGGTAGTCAGTGAGGAAGAGCAGAGAGTTGAAACAGCAAGGTTAGCAGCTGAAGTGGCTGATGATTATGAGCTGGTCCATAAAACACGGTTTGGCTTCCAGAATCAATTTCAGTCCATGAGGAATAGAAACTGGGACAAAGAGAAATCCTCACGTGGAAAGGGAAAGGTAGATCGCAGTGAAGATCAAAAGGAGAACTTCCCACAGGGTAAAAAGGAAACTCTTGAAGGGGACAAAGAAGCTAAATAGCTTCAGTATTTTCATTGCAATAAAGTAGGCCACATGAAATCACAATGTTGGTGGGCTAGGAAAAGCACCAGATGTGGAAAAGCAGGATAAGCCTGAAAGTTTTGTTGGAGCTGTAACAGAAAGCACAGTGGAAGCTAGAAAGCTGTATCAGAGTGCACAAGCTGATCAGAGCTTGGTTAAGGAGGAAGTGCCAGATCTGCTGCAAAAATATACATGCAAAGGTAAAATTTATTGACCAGGACCAGGAGTAGCAGGTAAAGAGGTTAAAATATTAAGGGACACAGGATCCTCTCAGTCTGTGATGCTGCAGGATGATGAGATATGTACTCCTGAGGGACTATTGCCAGAGAGGGTACTGGTAACGGGAATTCATGGTGAGACAAAAAGCGCTCAATTATGTGTCCAGAAAAGAGTGGAGAATTTGTGGTAGGCATACTGGTCAAATTCTCAGCTCCAAAAATACAATTTGTCCTTTGACATAGAGTGATATAGATGATTCACTGGAAGGCATGCTGTCTGCTGTAGTTAAAAGTCAGTGGCGACTCAAGCACTTAAGCACGTCAGGAGTCTTATTTTGGAATCTTCCCTGATTGTGTAGTAGTGAGGTGACACAGTCACCAGTTGAAGGAGGAGAGATGAAAGGGTACAGATAAGGAAGGTGAAGTGGCATTAGCAGAGACTGTATTCGATCAGCTAGTTGAGATAAAACAGAAACAAATAAATAATCATGCAAATAGTTTTACCTCTGCAAAACTCATTGAGTTGCAGCAGAAAGACGAAAATTTAAAACAGTTTTATTAAAAGGCGCATACAAAGAAAGAATCTGAATGTATCCCTGTGTGTTATTACCTGAAAAATGATGTCATAATGAGGAAATCGAGACCACCGCATATTCTAGCAGATGAGAAATGAGCAAAAATGCATCAAATTGTATTGCCAGTGGGGTATAGAAAGGAAGTGTTGCAAATGGTGCATGAGCTACTACTTGGAGGTCATTTGCGAGTGAGGAAAACACAGGCTAAAATACAAGGACATTTTTACTGGCCAGGACTGCACAAGGGTGTAGTTGAATTTTGTCAGACGTGTCGTATATGTCAGGTAATCAGAAAATCACAGGCAGTAATAAAACCTGCACCTTTAATACCTATTCCAGCATTTCAGGAACCTTTTACCAGAGTCTTAATTAATTGTGTATGTCCCCACCTCAAACAAAAAGTGGGAATCAGTACTTGTTAACAATAATGGACGTATCGATAAGATTTTCAGAGGCCGTCCCATTACTCAATATCATGGCTAAAAGGAATGTAGAGGAATTACTCTTTTTTTTACTAGATACAGACTACCAATAGAGATATATAGTTGGATCAAGGGTCAAACTTCACATCCAAAGTATTCAAGGAAGTTACGGACAGCTTAGGCATAGAAGAATTTAAATCTACTGTGTACCATCCAGAATTGCAGGGAGCACTAGAAAGATGGCATCACACACTAAAGACCATGTTGAGGGCTTATAGTCAGGATTAGCCAGATGATTGGGAGAAGGGAATTCTGTCTTTACTTTTTGTGATCAGAGATGCACCAAATGAATCGACCAAATTCAGTCCATTTGAATTAGTTTTTGGGCATGAAGTGGGAGCACCACTAGAATTGAATAAGGACAATTTAGTAAGTCAGAATTCAGAGACCACGCATTTGGATTATGTCAAATTTTACAGAACGATTAAATAGAGCTGGAGAGTTGGCTAAACAGCATTTAAAAGTACCGCAACATACAACGAAACAGGAAGCAGATAAGAAATCAAAAATTCACAATTTTGCTATCAGGGATAAGGTATTATTGTTACTTCAAGTAATAGGTGAACCTTTAATAGCAAGGTTTAGTGGACCTTATCAAATCAAAAGAAATTGAGTGAGGTGAACTACTTGATAGGGACTCCAGACAGGAAGAAATATCTTAGTGTGTGTCATGTGAATATACTCAAAAGGTATTTTGACAGGGAAGGAAAGCAAGAGGAGAAGGTGTTAATGATGACAGAACAGAAGGAAGAACCAGGTTCAGAGGATTCTGAATTGGACATTCCTCAAATCAAATTGGACAATGAGCAAGTTATCAAAAATTGGGATAAATTATTGAGTTACCTTCCAGAGAAAAATCAAAATGACCTGAAAGAGTTATTACTATCACATGGGGAGATATGTGGAAATAAACTGGGAAGTACTAACCTAATTGTGCATGATGTAGAGGTAGGAGATGCTGTTCCAATTAAGCAACATCCTTATAGGCATAACTCTCTAAAATTGGCACAGGTTCAGAAGGAGATTGAACGCATGCCCCAAGATGGCATAATCGAAGTGAGTTATAGTGACAGGAGCTCACCCAAAGTAATGGTGCCAAAACCAGATGGTACTCAATGGTTATTTGTGGACTACTGCAAAGTCAATGCAGTTACAAAGACTGATGTATATCAATTCCACTTTTGGAAGAATGTGCTGAAAAGGTGGGACAAGCAACTTACATTTCTAAGTTGGACTTGCTCAGAGGCTACTGGCAGGTACCCCTGTGAGAGAGAGCAAAGGCAATTTCAGCTTTCATAACGTGGAATGGACTGTATCATTTTCAAGTCATACCATTTAGTATGAAAAACGTTCTGGCCACATTTCAGAGACTTAACTAATAAGGTCATTGCCAGATTACCCAGCTGTGTGGTATATATTGATGACCTGGTGATTTTTAGTCACTCATGGAAGGAACATTTACAGCATTTATCGGATTTGTTTGATCGACTTCAGAAGGCAGGCTCGGTGGTAAACTTAGCTAAAAGTGAGTTTGCCGAAGCCCAAATCACCTTCCTGGGCCATGTTATTGAACATGGACAAAAGGCCAAATGAGATGCAAAAATAAAAGTCATTGGGGAATTTCCCACACCGTTGACAAAAAGAGCTGTACTACAGTTCCTGGGATTGAATGGATTTTATCGAACGTTAGCAGTGTGGCTGCTCCACTCACTGAATTGCTAAAGAAAGGCAAGAAGTTTCAGTGGACAGTGGACTGTCAAAAGGTATTTGACAGCCTAAAAACTGTGTTAATCACTGCCCCAGTATTAGCCACACTGGATTTCACAAAGCCTTTCAAGGTGGCTATCGATGCCAGTGATGTGGGTGTCAGTGCAGTGCTCCTGAAGGAGGATGACAAGAAGATAGAAAGACCTATCGGGTATTTCTCCAGGAAATATTCAACGGTCGAGAAAGAGACTTTAAGTTTGGTTTTGGCACTACAACATTTCAGTGTTTATATTACCAGCAACACATCTAAGACAATCGTGTACACTGTTCATAACCCATAGAAGTTTGTGGAGAAATTTAAGAACAAAAGTGCCAAACTGTTTAGATACAGCTTGTTATTGCAGCCATTCAGTTGGAACATTGTGTATGTGGCAGGTGGAGAAAACGTGATCGCCACTGCATTGTCGAGACATAAGTGAGAAACAGGCATTCAGTGGTGGGAGAACCACAGACTGAATCCGAATGTAGTTGTGCATGTTTGCATGTTTATATTTAGTGAATGTATCAATTTCTTATTTTGGGGGGGTTTTGAAAAATGAAGCCATCTTTAGATATTGATGGTTCATTTTTTTCAGGGGGAGGTGTCACAATGCTGGTCTGGTACAAGGTTATTTGCCCTTGAGTTTTTTTTCAGAGAGGGGGCAATTGGCCAAGCTCCATCATGTCTGAAGTTTGAATGGTTCACTGGAGCCTTGTTGTCTACCAGAACAGATAGTGCTTCAGGCCAAAAGCTTGAAAGGTCTTTTGAAAAACTGGCACAGCCAGCTCTCTAGCTGTGCAGATTTGTTCAGTTCAGGAGTGAGTTGAGTAAGGGTCATGGGGAAACTGAAAGCCTTCTGTCTGTCCTTCTGGTTTCGAACTGTAAGTTGCCTGTGCCATTTTGTTTGTGCTAAGGGATGTGTATATTGGGACTGTTGCAAGTGTTTTCAGAACAGCATCATTAAGTTGGGTTTGGGTAGGATAAGTTATCTGGTATTCTGTTTTCTGTTCTTTGTGTTTCATTCTGTAATTTTGAAAATAAATTTTATTTGTTTGAAACTTGGCAGTTGACCCAGCTCCTTTACACTGGCAATATTCACTACACACCTCGCTAAACAAATAGCAAAGTTACGGTCTAGATGACCTGCTTAAACTGTCTTGAGGGGTCTGGCCTAGACCATAAAATTTACCATATCTATTCCCTTCATAATTTTATACATCTCAAACGTGTCGTCTCTCAATTTCCCCTGCTCTGAGGAAACTCAACCCCAGCCTGACCAATCTTTCTTTATAACTAAAACTCTTCCGCCCAGGCAACTTCATGGTAAATCTCCTCTGCACCATCTCCAGTGCCATCATGTCCCTCCGATAATGTGGATCCCAGAACTGCATGTAATACTCCTAGCTGTGGCCTAACCAACAATTTATACAGTTCCAGGATTACCGTCCCTATCCCTAGACTAATAAAGCCAGTAATCCACATATGTTCTTAAAAACTTTATCCACCTGTCCTGATACCTTAAGGCACTGTGTATATGCACACCATGCTCCCTCTGCTCTTCAGGCATCCCATTTGAAACGGGTATGCTGATTTGGAAAATGTAGGGGGTGATGGATTCTCAGGGGAACGTAGCCAAGTTTCTGGTATTGAGACTGGCTCTAATGCAACAAGGAGTATGCCGGGTTCCAAGATATCAATTGTGTTACGGGATTCTCTAGTTCGAGGTACAGACAGACGTTTCTGTGGCCAGCAGCGAAAAAGCAGAATGGTGTGTTGCTTGCCTGGTGCCAGGATCAAGGATGTCTCAGAGAGGGTGCAGAATGTTCTCACGGGGGAGAGGGGCCAGCAAGAGGTCATTGTCCACATTGGAACCAATGACATAGGAAGGGAAAAGGTTGAGATTCTGAAGGGAGATTACAGAGAGCTAGGCAGAAATTTAAAAAGGAGGTCCTCAAGAGTAGTAATATCTGGATTACGAGCTAGTGAGGGCAGGAATAGGAGGATAGAGCAGATGAATACATGGCTGAGGAACTCGTGTATGGGGGAAAGATTCACATTTTTGGATCATTGGAATCTATTTTGGGGTAGAAGTGACCTGTACAACAAGGATGGATTGTACCTGAAGGGGACTAATATACTGGCAAGGAGATTTGCCAGAGCTGTTGAGGAGGATTTAAACTAGTAAGGTTGGCCGGGGGGGGGGGGGGGAGGGGGGGCGGGTGGAGGGGGGGGGGGTTGGTGGTGGTGGGACCCAGGGAGATAGTGAGGAAAGAGAAGAAAGAGATCAATCTGAGACTGGTACAGTTGAGAACAGAAGCGAGTCAAATAGTCAGGGCAGGCAGGGACAAGGTAGGACTAATAAATTAAACTGCATTTATTTCAATGCAAGGGGCCTAACAGGGAAGGCAGAAGAACTCAGGGCATGGTTAGGAACATGGGACTGGGATATCATAGCAATTACAGAAACATGGCTCAGGAATGGGCAGGACTGGCAGCTTAATGTTCCAGGATACAAATGCTACAGGAAGGATAGAAAGGGAGGCAAGAGAGGAGGGGGAGTGCCATTTTTGATCAGGGATAGCATTACAGCTGTGCTGAGGAAGGATATTCCCAGAAATACATCCAGGGAAGTTATTTTGGGTGGAACTGAGAAATGAGAAAGGGTTGATCACCTTATTGGGATTGTATTATAGACCCCCTAATAGTCAGAGGGAAATTGAGAAACAGATTTGTAAGGAGATCTCAGCTATCTGTAAGAATAATAGGGTGGTTATGGTAGGGGATTTTAACTTTCCAAACATAGACTGGGACTGCCATAGTGTTGAGGGTTTAGATGGAGAGGAATTTCTGAAGTTTGTACAAGACAACTTTCTGATTCAGTATGTGGATGTACCTACTAGAGAAGGTGCAAAACTTGTCTTACTCTTGGGAAATAAGGCAGGGCAGGTGACTGAGGTGTCAGTGGGGGAGAGCTTTGGGGCCAGCGACCATAATTCTATTAGATTTAAAATACTGTTGGAAAAGGATAGACCAGATCTAAAAGTTGAAGTTCTAATTTGGAGAAAGGCCAATTTTGACAGTATTAGGCAAGAACTTTCGAAAGCTGATTGGAGGCAGATGTTCGCAGATGAAGGGACGGCTGGAAAATGGGAAGCCTTCAGAAATGAGATAACAAGAATCCAGAGAAAGTATATTCCTGTCAGGGTGAAAAGGAAGGCTGGTAGGTATACGGAATGCTGGATGACTAAAGAAATTGAGGGTTTGGTTAAGAAAAAGAAGGAAGCATATGTAAGGCATAGACAGGATAGATTGAGTGAATCCTTAGAAGAGTATAAAGGAAGTAGGAGTATACTTAAGAGGGAAATCAGGAGGGCAAAAAGGGGACATGACATAGCTTTCGCAAATAGAAGTAAGGAGAATCCAAAGAGTTTATACAAATACATTAAGGACAAAAGGGTAACTAGTGAGATAATAGGGCCCCTCAAAGATCAGCAAGGCGGCCTTTGTGTGGAAAATGTGGGACATACTAAATGAGTATTTTGAATCAGTATTTACTGTGGAAAAGGATATGGAAGATATAGAATGTGGGAAATAAATGGTGACTTCTTGAAAAATGTCCATATTACAGAGGAGGAAGTGCTGGATGTCTTGAAATGCACAAAGGTGGATAAATCCCCAGGACCTGATCAGGTGTACCCTAGAACTCTGTGGGAAGCTAGAGAAGTGATTGCTGGGCCTCTTGCTGAGATATTTGTATCATCAATTGTCACAGGTGAGGTACCGGAAGACTGGAGATTGGCTAATGTGGTGCCACTGTTTAAGAAGGGTGGTAAGAACAAGCCAGAGAACTATAGACCAATGAGCCCGATGTCGGTTGTGGACAAGTTGGTGGAGGGAATCCTGAGGGACAGAATGTACATGTATTTGGAAAGGCAATGACTGATTAGGGATAGTCAACATGGCTTTGTGCATGGGAAATCATGTCTCACAAACTTGATTGAGTTGTTTGAGGAAGTAACAAAAAGAATTGATGATGGCAGAGCAGTAGATGTGATCTACATGGACTTCAGTAAGGTGTTCGACAAGGTTCCCCATGGGAGACTGATTAGCAAGGTTAATTCTTACAGAATACAGGGAGAACTAGCCATTTGGATACAGAACTGGCTCAAAGGTAGAAGACAGATGGTGGTGGTGGAGGGTTGTATTTCAGACTGGAGGCCTGTGACCAGTGGAGTCCCACAAGGATTGGTGCTGGTCCTCTACATTTTGTCATTTACATAAATGATTTGGATGCGAACAAAAGAGGTACAGTTAGTAAGTTTGCAGATGACACCAAAATTGGAGGTGTAGTGGACAGCGAAGATTACAACAGGATCTTGACCTGATGGGGCAATGGGCTGAGAAGTGGCAGATGGAGTTTAATTCAGATAAATGCAAGGTGCTGCATTTTGGGAAAGCAAATCTTAGAAGGACTTATACACTTAATGGTAAGGTCCTAGGGAGTGTTGCTGAACAAAGAGACCTTAGAGTGCAGGTTCATAGCGCCTTGAAAGTGGAGTCGCAGGTAGATAGGATAGTGAAGAAGGCGTTTGGCATGCTTTCCTTTATCGGTCAGAGTATTGAGTACAGGAGTTGAGAGGTCATGTTGCGGCTGTATAGAACATTGGTTAGGCCACTGTTGGAATATTGTGTGCAATTCTGGTCTCCTTCCTATCGGAAGGATGTTGTGAAACTTGAAAGGGTTCAGAAAAGATTCACATGGATGTTGCCAGGGTTGGAGGATTTGAGCTATAGGGAGAGGCTGAATAGACTGGGGCTGTTTTCCCTGGAGTGTTGGAGGCTGAGAGGTGACCTTATAGAGGTTTACAAAATTATGAGGGGCATGGATAGGATAAATAGACAAAGTTTTTTACCTGGGGTGGGGGAGTCCAGAATTAGAGGGCAAAGGTTTAGGGTGAGAGGGGAAAGATATAAAAGAGACCTACAGGGCAATGTTTTCTTACAGAGGGTGGTACGTGTATGGAATGAGCTGCCAGAGGAAGTAGTGGAGGCTGGTACAATTGCAACATTTAAGAGGCATTTGGGTGGGTATATGAATAGGAAGGATTTGGAGGGATATGGGCCGTGTGCTGGTAGGTAGGACTAGATTGGGTTGGGTTATGTGGTTGGTATGGACAGGTTGGACAGAAGGGTCTGGTTCCATGCTGTATATCTCCATGACTCTATGACTCTAGCACTTTTGCTGTGCCCAGTGAGGAATTGACAAATTTTGTAAGTAGCCCTATTATTTCCTCCTTTCCCTCACTCAACAACTGTGATATGTTTATTCTGGCCGAAGAGGTTTATCTATTATTAAGCTGCCAGACCACTCAGAATCTCCTCTCTATCTGTGTTACTTTCTTTAATTCAACCACAGATCTTGCCCCTGATTTCTATATCCATACTATCCTTCCTTCTGGTGAACATCAATACAAAGTATTCATTTAGAGCCCAACCTACATCCTGTAGCTCCATGCACAAATTACTGCTGTGGTCCTTAAAAAGTCCTACTCTTTCCTTTGTTATTCTTTTATCCTTAATGTACCTATAAAACAATTTAGGTATTTTCTTTATTTACTGGCAGCATCCTTTTCTGTTCCCTTTTAGCTCCCAATGTCCCTTTTAAGTTGGCTCTTACACATTCTATATTCCTACTGCATTTCTTCTTCTTTGAATCCTTGGTATCAGCCAAATTCCTCCCTTTTTCTCCTTATCCAGCGCTGTCTGTCACTGGCAAGAATCACAGATGATCCCACACTTCTTTGCCATTTCTTTTATTTCGCAATTATAAATATTACTCTGGTGATGAAACGTGATATTGGAAGTGTTTCATTATACAGGCATTGGGATAAAAGAAAATTATTGGTTTAGTCACTGAGATAAGTTTTCCTATGCAGATTTGATTTAATTTGCATAATTAATCATTGTTAAAGCTAACAGGATTGTTAATACATAATTAGATTTTCATAAATGCGAAACAACATTATTAGCATAGTTCGCACAGATAATGCTAACCCAATTAATTATTTATTTTGTGGTACACATATCATTCAAGCTTTGTGAAGATGATATCATGCTGCAAAGAAAAATATCTTGCAATTAGCACATTTTGCATGCATGATATGCGATGAATTAGCTTGTTGCAACAACACATTACCCTAATATCATGGTAAATGTATTTATTAATAAACACAAATTTCAGGATATTATTTTGAGTCACAGAAACTTTGCTGCAAATTTAACATATTTTCATGTATAAATTTGACCTAAATGTTCAAATGTATTTATCTTTCAGGGTGTCCACTACAACGAATACTTTCACTTCAAGAGTCTTAAATTAATGTTTAAAAACTGCAGGTCATGTGATGTAGTAAATGCAACTCTTTAACTTAAAGCTGTTCATCTAGTATCCAGCTATCTCACCAGAGGTTGAGAATCTGTAAGGGAGATTCTCTCTTGCCTATTCCATGGTTACAGATGAAACACAAAATATGCTAACCAGATGTATTCCTGTAATGTGAAGCTAATTTGTACAGAAGTGTGGTAGAAATCCCATTTTCACAACGAACTAGGTTCCCAGCACACATTGAATGGAGTGACTATAATGGAGTGGGAACATCTTAGTGAAATGTCTGACCTGTGTCACACTGTATCGCTGATCCCAGACTTTTCCAGAGTTATATTGACTGTGTTTAGGAAATGCACATAGTTGTTTTTCATAAATCATGGGAGTGGGCGTCGCTGGCTCAGCTAGCATTTATTGCCAGCACTTGTTGCCCTCAAACTCCCTCACTAAACTGCTGCAGTTAATTTGGTTTAGGTAGACTCACAGCCACAATATTGTTGTTTGATAATCTACTGTAACCCAAAATTTGCAACAATGGTAAGGAAAGGCTGATCGTACTTGCCATTATCCCGGTAGAATTCAAGCAGCCATTTCGATATCCATGCTGTACAACTCTATGACTCTAAGTAATGTGGGGTGGTGACAGATGCCCTATATCTCCACAGTATGAACTATTGAATACTCAATGAACACAGAGATCACAAATTTGGTATGAATTCAATCACATATTACTGTCACTGTAAAAAAAAGGAAGAACTTAAGCTTTGTTCAATCGCATGTAACTGAGTCATGAACAATGTACTAATTCACAATAACCCTGGAACAACCTCCCAAATTCAGAAAGGTTATTGGATCCAAAACATTAACTCTGCTTTTTCTCACCAGATTCTGCCACACCTGCTGAGATTTTCCAGCAATTTCTTTTTTTAACATCTGATTACCAGCATCCACTGGTCTTTGACTTTTACTTTGACCTGTAATGATCTTAGAATCATAGAGTCATAGGGATGTACAGCATGGAAACAGATCCTTCGGTCCAACCCGTCCATGCCGACCAGATATCCCAACCCAATCTAGTCCCACCTGCCAGCACCCGACCCATATCCCTCCAAACTCTTCCTATTCATATACCCATCCAAATGCCTCTTAAATGTTGCAATTGTACCAAACTCCACCACTTCCTCTTGCAGCTCATTCCATACACATACCACCCTCTGCGTGAAAACGTTGCCCCTTAGGTCTCTTTTATATCTTTCCCTTCTCATCCTAAACCTATGCCCTCTAGTTCTGGACTCCCCCACACCAGGGAAAAGACTTTGTCTATTTATCCTATCCATGCCCCTCATAATTTTGTAAACCTCTATAAGGTCACCTTTCAGCCTTCGATGCTCCAGGGAAAACAGCCCCAGTCTATTCAGCCTCTCCCTGTAGCTTAAATCCTCCAACACTGGCAACATCCTTGTAAATCTTTTCTGAACCCTTTCAAGTTTCACAACATCCTTCCGATAGGAAGGAGACCAGAATTGCACACAATATTCCAACAGTGGCCTAACCAATGTTCTGTACAGCTGCAACATGACCTCCCAACCCCTGTACTCAATACTCTGACCGATAAAGGAAAGCATACCAAATGCCTTCTTCACTATCCTATCTACATGTGACTCCACTTTCAAGGCGCTATGAACCTGCACTCCAAGGTCTCTTTGTTCAGCAATACTCCCTAGGACCTTACCATTAAGTGTATAAGTCCTTCTAAGATTTGCTTTCCCAAAATGCAGCACCTCACATTTATCTGAATTAAACTCCATCTGCCACTTCTCAGCCCATTGCCCCATCAGGTCAAGATCCTGTTGTAATCTTCGCTGTCCACGACACCTCCAATTTTGGTGTCATCTACAAACTTACTAACTGTACCTCTTTTGCTCGCATCCAAATCATTTATGTAAATGACAAAATGTAGAGGACCTAGCACCGATCTTTGTGGCACTCCACTGGTCACAGGCCTCCAGTCTGAAAAACAACCCTCCGCCACCACCATCTGTCTTCTACCTTTGAGCCAGTTCTGTACCCAAATGGCTAGTTCTCCCTGTATTCTGTAAGGGTTAACCTTGCTAATCAGTCTCCCATGGGGAACCTTGTCGAACGCCTTACTGAAGTCCATATAGATAACATCTACCACTCTGCCCTCATTAATCTTCTTTGTTACTTCTTCAAAAAACTCAATCAAGTTTGTGAGACATGATTTCTCACGCACAAAACCATGTTGACTATCCTGAATCAGTCCTTGCCTTTCCAAATACATGTACATTCTGTCCCTCAAGATTCCCTCCACCAACTTGCCCACAACCAACATCAGAATCACTGGCTGTAGTTTCCTGGCTTGTCCTTACCATCCTTCTTAAACAATGGCACCACGTTTGCGAACCTCCAGTTTTCTAGCACCTCACCTGTGAATAGCGATGATACAAATATCTCAGCAAGAGGCCCAGCAATCACTTCTGTAGCTTCCCACAGAGTTCTAGGGTACATCTGATCAGGTCCTGGGGATTCATCCACCTTTAACCGTTTCAAGACATCCAGCACTTCCTCCTCTGTAATATGGACATTTTTCAAGATGTCATCTTGTTATGAGCATGTTTGTGATTAGTTAGTGTCTGAAGGCAAGTCATGAGACAGCAAGCTAGTTCTTTGTGTGAGAAGATATTGATTTCCATAGTCAGTGTGCAGAAAGATGATGAATTATTAACAATAAGCAGACAACTCATGGTCTCTCTCTCCCAGCAGCCATTCTTTAAACATGTCCTGTTTATTTTCTGACCGGTCAAACTCTGCTAACAGTGACTTTAACCTAAACTGAGCAGCTGCTGACTCCAGAAAAATAATGAGAGATCAGCTGTCAACATTTTTAAGAATTATCTCAATGCAAAATCTGAAAATTGCTATATCCAGCCTAAAACTGTCCAAGTCATCAATCGACAGGAGCCATATGTGTTTGACTCTCTTTCTGAGACTCTTAGACCATTCACCTTCAGTTGCTTTTTGTGGGAGCATTTGCTAAATTATTCTTACATATCAAATGTTAAGCAAAATAAATATTATTTCCTTTCTTTGACAAAAAAGAATACCTGTCTGTATCTTTTACCATCATAGCACTCACTGAGTTGGTAGGCAAGTTGTATTTTAAAACCACTTGTTTTAATGTTTCATTTAGGAGATGGGAAGAGTGAGGAGCAACTCTACCACATTTCATCTGGCCAAAGCAGTACTATAATTTAGCTGTAATTTACATCCTTTACACGTGCTTTACAGTCGATGAGAGTTCCTCAAAACAATTGTGTGACAGTAATCCCCACTGCTTACCCTACTGAGAGACCTAAGATTCTCCCTGTAAATAATACCAAATACAAATTCCTATAAAAAGAGGTTTGAGCTCTACAGCTTATTAAAACTGTGGATAGCTTTACTTCAAGAGGAATGGTGAGTACATCAAAGATCACCACAGATTTCAGGAAAGATCACATTACAAATAAATATTATCTCATCATTCATTTGGGAAATATACAGAAGTGTAAAATGTGAAAGGTGTTGTGTTTGGTCTCTAATCTGCCTGAGTGATGTTTCAGCCCTATGTTTGTTTGGGATTATGTCTTTCGTTTAGGGTAAAAATGAAGAGGGTCATGTGACCTGTTCTGAAGTCTGCCTGACAGCAACCCTGGCTGGTTTGGTGGTTAGGAGATTCAAGGAAGATTTAGATTGTTTTATTGGAAAAGAAGTGTAAGGTATTCATACAGAAAGGCAAAGGCAGTAGCAGTGTACAAGAGCATCCATCTTCTATTATGATCAAAAAAGACTCCGCTAAATTTACACATGGTCTGACTAGGAAACAGCAACTTGTTTTGTTTAAATAAAGTTTGAGAGCCCAGGTACTTACTAATAGCCACAATCAGCTCCATCCAGAAGAACAAGAGCAACTGATACATGGGACACTATCCTGACTTGGAAATATATTGCCATTCCTTCAGTGTTGCTGGGTTAAGATCCTGGAATTCACTCCCTAACGATTCTGTGGGATTGCATACAGTACATGGACTGCAGCAGTTCAAGAAGGCAACTCCTGACAACCTTCTCAAGGGCAACACTGGCCTAGTCTTCTAATCTCATTTTGTTAAACCGATATGTAACCTTCTGAACTGCTATTTGTTTTCGGCATCCTGCCAATCACTAGAGCTGCTCTTTTTAATTAACTTCATACCTGTTAACTTTTTAAAGCATCATGACCCTGTATTTTTCAGGGTTAGATTTCAATATGTTTCAGCTGCATTCATTTCATTTTCTATTGTTCAACATTAACCCCTAAAACTAAACATTACACACAAAAACACAAGAGCCATGAGCTAGATATTCACAACACTCCAAAGTCCCAGAAAAGTAATGGGAATGTTGAGCTGGATGTACAGCTTAAATGGAATCTACACATCACCAAGCAAAAAGTTTGTTGTCGCTACCTTCTTTAAGTGTTGGGATCTCCGGGGAATGCCTTGTCTAACAAGGAAAAGGAAACAACTTATTTGTTTAGTTAGAGACTCTTCCCCCGAACAAGTTAATTGCATGTTGGTTAGTACTTCCAGGTTACATCAAAGTGATAGACATGGTTACCGGATGATAAAGTGGACCTGAATGTTAGGTCATGTTCTGCCAAGATCATAAGCTATTCTGCACACAATTCAATATGACATCATCATATTTGGTGGTGCTTATGGCAGTCCTCAGGATTAACCGTTTCAGGCCAAAATACAACATCTCATAACATCTCTACAAAGTGGAAGCAGGCCATTTGGACTATTAAATCTGCACTACCCCTGCAAAGACCATCCATCCAGACCTACCTCTCCAACCCTATGTTTGCCATGGCTAGTCCATTTAGCCTGCACAACTTTAGATTTTGGGAGGAAATTAGAGCACTGAAAGGAAACCCACACAGACACAGGGAGAATGTGCAAAATCCAAACGGACAGTTGCCTGAGGTTGGAATTGAGTCCAGACCCCTGATGTTGTGAGACAGCAGCGTTAACCACTGAGTCACTGTGCCACCCACAAACATTTCACCACATTTTCCCATTGATAGTACTGTATTATACATTGATATAAATATAACGACATTTACCACTCCACAGAATGTGAATGTATCAGTATTCTCCCAGAACTTATTTCTCATCTAACTATTTGGCAGCGTTACGAATGCACTTGATTTGGCCATTAAGTCCTCAACTGGATTCAAACCCAGGGCTTTTGGCTCAGAGGTAGCGATGCTAATCATTAACAGACAAATCCTCTTCACACACAATGTACCCCAAAACTATAATTCAGCTGAATACGTTCAATTGACAAGAAAATGAGGTATCTTTTTATGTATCATTCATGAAACACAAATACAGTTTCAGTGGCTCAAACCCTTGTTAAATAGTAGCTTGAAATATCTTCAATTTATGATTTCTGATTTGACTTCCGGCTGAAAGCATTTGCAGGTACTTGAGATACAGGTATCCCCTGCTTTTCGAACATGCGCTTTCTGCAATTTCGCTTGTACGAAAGACCGACGTTGGTATCTGTTTTCGTGAATCCAAATAGGATTTTCGCTTTTAGAAAAACAGTGAGATACGTTTTCTCATATAAATCATCACTTTGTTTTCCACCATTTTCGGCTTGTGAAAGGTTTCCTGGGAACGCTGTACTTTAGGATAGCAGGGGTTACCTGTAATGTGCAGGTCCACTATGTTGCAGAGTACAGTTTGGACACAGACTCTGATGGTGAGAGATTACTGTAATGAATGAATGTATTCAGAAGTCTCAATTAAAGGAAATTAAACTGTTCTGAAATGGTCTTTGTACAACTACTTCATTAAGAACAGATGTGGATCCAGAGATGCCACATAAGCCAAGAACCACAATCATATGTAATAGGAAATGATCTGACAGCTTCTACTGATCCATCTGGATCTATCATAGTGCAGCAGAAAACTACTTCATTACTTCTGATTAAGACAAATGAGTGAGTACATAAAAATCTGCATTGATTGCATCTAGTCAATGAATATTTATTACATCTTCAAGCCTTTTAAATTTTGAGGGACTTTAAAAAGACTGACTTAGTTGTATTCTATGTATTTTTAACAAAATGTTGAATTCAACAGTCTTTGCTTTATTTCAATTACATTTTATTTACAGGCTTCATAACTAATTGTATATTCAATTGATTATATTTGATTAAATCTGCAATATACTTTGAATTGTTTATCGCAGTGGCAGATGTTAATGTTGGATAAAGGACTGCACAACTACAGCACTGAGAAAAACAACTTACACCATGCAATTATATTTCTAATTTCCATAGTGTCACTCCTGAGCTTTACGCACTCGAGTTGCTGAATCATACCATGATTGACAATTGTTTGCTTTGAACTCACATCCATTGGGAGCCAAATAAAGGTAAACAAATCTTAACTCACCTGTGGACTTAAATCATTAGTAAGAGAAGAACACTGCCTCCACAGACATTTGAACTTCACTCCCCAGAGGTGAGAGACTAAATAACTGGAACATAGTCTGTCTTCAAACATAACACCAATCAACAAATCTTTGTTCAGTATTAACACACATACCATTTGTAATAAGGCATGAGAATTAGCTTCCACTGTTGATTAAAATAATATAATTAGGAACAGCTTTAATCCACGTTGTTTCATTTGGAAATATGGCACTCATCGTCCAACAGTCATTTACTCCATCAACAAGATTCAGTATTGCCTGTATGTGTAAACACAAGCAGTGCCATTTCAGAATATGTGAACATTGCTTATTACTCAATTAACTGAAGTGACTAGACCTCTCATGTACACTTATTTCACTGTGTTGTGCATTAATTTCTGCACTTCTTTAGCATAATTTAGCACAGAGCAATTTTGGGTTTATTACATATGATCAGTTTTATTATTGCTCATTCATGAAATGTAAGAATTCTGGCTAGGTCAACATTTACTGTCCATTCCTAGTTGCTTGTGAGGAAGTGATGGCGACCTGTGTAGGTACATTCACAGTGTCGTTAGGGAGGGAGTTCTAGGATTTTGATCCAGCAATGCTAGAGGAAATGTGATATATTTCCAAGTCAGGATGGTGAGCAGCTTGGAGGAGAACTTGCAGGTGGTGGAATTCCCAAGTATTTACTGACCTTGTCTTTCTAAGTGGATGTTGTCGTGTTTTTTGAAGGTGCTGTCTAACTAGCCTTGGCAAGTGCTGACATGCATTTTGTAGATGGTACACACTGCTGCTACTGAGCATCAGTGGTGGAGGAAGTAGATGTTTGTGAATGTGGTGCCAATCAAGTGGGCTGCTTTGGCCTGGATGGTGTCAAGCTTCTTGAGTGTTGTTGGAATTGCTCTCACGCAAGGAAGTGAGGAGTATTCCATCACTTGTGCCTTGTAAATAGCGATGATGTGGAGGTGCCAGGGTTGGATTGGGGTGGACAAAGTTAAACATCACACAACACCAGGTTATAGTCCAACTTGTTTATTTGAAAGTACAAGCTTTTGGAGCGCTGCTTCTTTGTCAGGACCTGTTGGACTATATTTGGTGTTGTGAGATTTTTAACTTTGTAAATAATGGGCCGTCTTTGGGCAGTCAGATGAGTTACTCACTGGAGTATTCTAAAAGTAACTATGGGAACGGAACAAGAGTAACAAACCAAAAAATGTGTTGGAAATGTTGAACACAGAGGCATATATTTGAAAAGAGAAAAGATAGGTTAAAATTTCAAGCACAGACCATGTGTCTGGACTTAAAGCATTCACCATTCTTTTCAGACACTGATGGGCTTATTATTATATGTCCAACATTTTTTCATACTTACTTTAAATGCAAAATTGCTTCAAGACCTGGCTCATTTTTATAATGAACTTAAATGACATTTCAGATCGAAGGAAGTTGTTAGTTTGTATTACAGAAAGCAAACTAATTTTAGAGGCTGTGTTTGGTAGTGCAGCTTTTGCATATGTGTTCATGATGCCTGCATTTGTTGATGCAGAATTGAGGTCAAACATGCATTTGTTCACTCACCATGTACCGAATATCTCCATGCCTGGACATTTTCTCCCATTGATTAACTATATGATACTATGGGGCATTGTTGTCCCCTCCCAATGTACAGTTGTCATTGCAGAGTTACTCAGTGTTTCTAACTGTGATTATCAGGCCACTGCTACTGGGAAGTCACAACTTGTGCTAGCTATAAGCCATAGGTTCCACAGGGAGCTCAACATTGCTGACTCTATACCAGTAAGGTCAGGGATTGGGAGCCTGTACTGAGGGGATCAGGGTTCAATGTAGATGGCCCTGAGGTGAGGATGGCTGAGTTATCAGTCACTATCTCCCAGGTCTCAGTTACTAGTTGTTAGGATCTGAGCTTTGCTTTTCAGCCTGTGTGTGGAGGTTCCAACTGTTACCACAGATCACAGCTATAAGTCATCCTGGTGTTTAAGACCATCCTCTTCTTCCAACCCTAGAAATCTTGTATTAACTCATTGCTTCAGTCAACTGCATGGTTTTCACAGAACATACTGTGCTCGCATTAGTAATTGGCCTCAATACTTTACCTAACAAATAACTTATAACTGGACACAAAGGATCATTTAAGGAATACTGGCTAAATGGTGTGGAAAAGATACTGGCTGCTTTGTGAAGATACTGGAGAGATTAGACCATAAGACCATAAGACATAGGAGTGGAAGTAAGGCCATTCGGCCCATCGAGTCCACTCCGCTATTCAATCGTGGCTAATGGGCATTTCAACTCTACTTACCCGCATTCTCCCCATAGCCCTTAATTCCTTGTGACATCAAGAATTTATCAATCTCTGCCTTGAAGACATTTAGCGTCCTGGCCTCCACTGCATTCTGCGGCAATGAATACCACAGGCCCACCACTCTCTGGCTGAAGAAATGCCTCCGCATTTCTGTTCTGAATTTACCCCCTCTAATTCTAAGGCTGTGCCCACGGGTCCTAGTCTCCTCGCCTAACAGAAACAATTTCCTAGCGTCCACCCTTTCCAAGCCATGTATTATCTTGTAAGTTTCTAATAGGTCTCCCCTTAATCTTCTAAATTCCAATGAATACAATCCCAGGATCCTCAGCTGTTCCTCGTATGTTAGACCTACCATTCCAGGGATCATCCATGTGAATCTCCGCTGGACACGCTCCAATGCCAATATGTCCTTCCTGAGGTGTGGGGACCAAAGCTGGACACAGTACTCCAAATGGGGCCTAACAAAGCTTTATAAAGTCTCAGTAGCACATCGCTGCTTTTATATTCCAACCCTCTTGAGATAAATGACAACATTGCATTTGCTTTCTTAATCACGGACTCAACCTGCATGTTTACCTTTAGAGAATCCTCGACTAGCACTCCCAGATCCCTTTGTACTTTGGCTTTATGAATTTTCTCACCGTTTAGAAAGTAGTCCATGCTTCTATTCTTTTTTCCAAAGTGCAAGACCTCGCATTTGCTCACATTGAATTCCATCAGCCATTTCCTGGACCACTCTCCCAAACTGTCTAGATCCTTCTGCAGCCTCCCCACTTCCTCAGTACTACCTACCTGTCCACCTAACTTCATATCATCAGCAAACTTCGCTAGAATGCCCCCAGTCCCTTCATCCAGATCATTAATATATAACGTGAACAGCTGCGGCCCCAACACTGAACCCTGCTGGACACCGCTTGTCACCGGCTGCCATTCCAAAAAAGAACCTTTTATCCCAACTCTCTGCCTTCTGTCAGACAGCCAATCCTCAATCCATACCAGGAGCTCACCTCAAACACCATGGGCCCTCACCTTGCTCAGCAGCCTCCCATGTGGCACCTTATCAAAAGCCTTTTGGAAATCTAGATAGACCACATCCACTGGGTTTCCCTGGTCTAACCTACTTCTCACCTCTTCAAAGAATTCCAACAGGTTTGTCAGGCACGATCTCCCCTTACTAAATCCATGTTGACTTGTTCTAATCCGACCCTGCTCTTCCAAGAATTTAGAAACCACATCCTTAATGATGGATTCTAGAATTTTACCAACAACCGAGGTTAGGCTAATTGGCCTATAATTTTCCATCTTTTGTCTTGATCCTTTCTTGAACAAGGGGGTTACAACAGCGATCTTCCAATCATCCGGGACTTTCCCTGACTCCAGTGACTTTTGAAAGATCTCAACCAACGCCTCCACTATTTCCTCAGCCACTTCCCTCAGAACTCTAGGAAGTAGCCCATCGGGGCCAGGAGATTTATCAATTTTAAGACCTTTTAACTTTTCTAGCACTTTCTCTTTTGTAATGGCAACCATACTCAACTCAGCCCCCTGACTCCCTTTAATTGTTGGGATATTACTCATATCTTCCACTGTGAAGACTGACACAAAGTACTTATTAAGTTCTCCAGCTATTTCCTTATCTCCCATCACTAGGCTTCCAGCATCAGTTTGAAGTGGCCCAATGTCTGCTTTTGCCTGTCGTTTGTTTCTTATGTATTGAAAGAAACTTTTACTATCATTTCTAATATTACTGGCTAGCCTACCTTCATATTTGATTCTCTCCTTCCTTATTTCTCTCTTTGTTATCCTCTGTTTGTTTTTGTAGCCTTCCCAATCTTCTGATTTCCCAGTGCTCTTGGCCACTTTATAGGATCTCTTTTTCTTTGATACATTTCCTGACTTCCTTTGTCAGCCATGGTTGTCTAATCCCTCCCTGGATAATCTTTCTTTTCTTGGGGATGAACCTCTGTATAGTGTCCTCAATTTTACCTACAAACTCCTGCCATTTTTGCTCTACTGTCTTCCCTGCTAGGCTCTGCTTCCAGTCTATTTTCATCAGTTCCTCTCTCATGCCCTCATAATTACCTTTGTTTAACTGTAACACCATTACATCCGATTTTGCCTTCTCTCTTTCAAACTGCAGACTGAACTCTACCATATTATGATCGCTGCTTCCTAAGTGTTCCTTTACTTTAAGATTTTTTTATAAAGTCTGATTCATTACATAGCACTAGGTCCAGAATAGCCTGCTCCCTTGTGGGCTCCATGACAAGCTGTTCCAAAAAGCAATCCTGTAAGCATTCCATGAATTCCCTTTCTTTGGATCCACTGGCAACATTATTTACCCAGTGCACCTGCATATTGAAGTCTCCCATCATCACCGTGACCTTGCCTTTCTGACATGCCTTCTCTATTTCCCGGTACATGTTGCGCCCCTGGTCCTGACCACTGTTAGGAGGTCTGTACATAACTCCCACTATGGTTTTTTTGCCTTTGTGGTTCCTCAATTCCACACACACAGACTCCACATCATCCGACCCTATGTCATTCAGTACCATAGATTTAATTTTATTCTTAACTAACAAGGCAACCCCGCCCCCTCTGCCCACCTCCCTGTCTTTTCGATAAGTTGAAAATCCTTGAATGTTTAACTGCCAGTCCTGACCCCCCTGTAACCACGTCTATGTGATACCTACCACATCATAATCATTCACAATGATCTGTGCCATTAGTTCATCTGCTTTGTTACGAATGCTACGAGCATTCAGGTAAAGTGTCTTAATGTTAACTTTCTTATCATTAGAGATATTGGAAGTCATAAGATGTCCCAAGTTATCCTTCCTTTTTGTTGCATTCCCAGTCTGCCTCAAGTTTAAATCTGCCTGCACATATGCTATCCTGCTGCTTAACTGTCCATTTAACTCCATACTCCCTGTCGCTTTCACTTTCCCTTCCCCCAACTCAGAAGTATAAAGTCCTATTGACCACCCTATTTATCCTCTTCGCTAGAACATTGGCACCTGATCGGTTCAGGTGGAGACCATCCCAACGGTGCAGATCCCCCCGGTTCCAAAACTGATGCCAATGCCCCATGAAGTGGAATCCCTCTTTCCCACACCAATCCCTTAGCCACGTGTTTACTTCCCTAATTTTCTTATCCCTATGCCAATTGGCACATGGCTCGGGCAGTAATGTGGAGATTATGACCCTTGAGGACCTGTACTTCAATTTCCTTCCTAGTGCTTGATAATCCCCAAACAGGTCCTCCACCCTAGCTTTGCCTATGTTGTTAGTCCCAATGTGGACCACAACAACTGGATCCTCCCCCTCCTGCTCCAATATCCTTTCAAGCCGGTCAGAGATGTCCCGAACCCTGGCACCGGGTAGGCAACACACCATGCGAGACTCCCGATCCGGCTTGCAAAGGATACTATCTGTCCCCCTAATTATAGAATCCCCTATAACAACTACTTGTCTTTTTGCTCCCCCCTCTTGAATGGCCTTCTGCACCATGGTGCCGTAGTCAGCTGGCTCATCCTGTCCAGAGCCCTTTTCCTCATCCGTCCAGATTAAGACATGCTCGCACAGAGCAGAGCCATGTTGCGAATGATATAAAAGAAATAAGTCTCCCAACAAAAGAAATGCAGTAAGAAGATGGATTCAAGTGTTATATCCAGGTAAGGAGAGGTGACTCAGTGCCCACACTCAACTTCCTTAGTTGACCATAAGATTGATATCCTTTTTAACATGATACTATCATCTCTCTATCAAGAATATAGTTACCCAATGTCAGTTACCCAGTGTATAAGTAAAGAACCAATGTAAGGTTTTCTTGAGTGAAAGAAAAGATTTTATTATCTGCTAACACCAATAATAATAATAATAATACTAGACACAATGTCAAGTATATGCACACACAAATACCAAGTTAAAGAGAATTAATGTCCAAAACAAAAGAAAGATTAAAGAAATATATGGTTGAAAATATCTAGGGTATTATTGAGGAGTAAGGTTTAAACCTGCGACCGTCGTTGATTAAGTGCTTTATCATTAGTTGCTGTAAATGTTTTGGTTATCCTTTGAATTCTTGCTTTTTAACAGTTTTGTCACCAACACTTTCATTGTTGAGAGGCCAAAGAACTCTTTCTCCAGCTAGTTGATATTGCAGTCAAAAATCCACTTCACTTCCTCTGTCAAAACAAATCCTTGAAAAACAAATTTGTTTTATGTAATCTGTCTGCAGAAGTTAAGTTTCATTAGGTTTGCTTTTTGCAGGTAACAGTCCATCTTCAACCTATGAAAAATTGCAAAAATGTGTAAACCAAATTAGCATTCAATAATTTCTTTAAACCTTACTTGGATGGTGGTTCAGTTCCTTATCGATAAAATGTTAATTTTGATTAGTGTTTATTTATCTCCGATTGTTTGCAATGACTTGGCCAGCCAATGGTCAGGGGATTTGTGTGGCCAATATTTCTAGAATTGTGGAATTATAGGTATGTCAGTGTTTATTTCTCTTTAAAACAATTTCTGTCCATGAAAGTCCCAGGTACTAAAATCAGATGATGATGGAATTTGAATAATCCATATTTTGTCACTATGTTGACATCAACTAAAAGTCAAAACATTTGTTAACCAGGAAACAAAATAAAGATTTTGGGTAATCCAAGATGGAGGATGGGAAAAATTTCTGCTCTTTTTTGAGATATTTTAGGTGTTGGAGGTGATTTCCTCGAATTCCAGGGGCAGCAATTACTGTTCTATATGCTGTTGCATTGTTTTGGAACTTTGGAAAAAAAAAGTCAAACAACAGCAGTATTAAAAGGTAGAAGAACAGACAAAGGAAGCACATGGTGAGGTAATGCAGGAGAGAGAGAGAGAGAGAGAGAAAAAGAAAGAAACTGACACTAGAGTGAACCTGTACAGTTACTGTCTTTGCTGTTTTGAATTCATGTATCGCTGGAGTGCGTCTGGGAAAATTAACAAACAGTGAAATTCACAACTAATCTTGGAAGAACTGTTTGGGCGAAGTCACAGCACAGAAATAGATAAGTGGATAGTTTTAAGTGTGGCATATAGAAAGTCTGCAGTAGTGAGTAGAGTGGGTTCTTTCTTGATTATATGTTTTTTGAGATATGTCTCTTGATTAAACTTAAAATATAAACCATAGCTATTAATTTAATCTGGAGCAGTGTTTTGTAGAGGAATATTTTCTGGGTCTGTAGATTGTGAAGGAGCAAAAATGGCCCGTAGCAGAGTGATATGTGCTTCTTGTCAGATGTGGGAGTTTAAGGAGAGATTACGGGTTACTGCGGATTATATCTACAACAAATTCTGTTGGTTGAGAATACTATCAGATCGAATGGATCGGTTGGAGACACAATTAGAGGCAATTGAGGAATTTGCAACAGCAACGGTATGTGATGGATGGCAGTTATAGGAAGGGGGAAAAGTCACATAGATGGGTTAGCTCCAGGAAAGGTAAGAGAGGTAGGCAGTTAGTGTAGGAGTCTTCTGTGGCTATCCCCATTTCAAACAAGTTTGCTGTTTTGAAAAAAATTTAGGGGGTGCTGGATTCTCAGGGGAACGTAGCACAAACAGCCAAGTTTCTGGTATTGAGACTGGCTCTAATGCAACAAGGGGTACGTAGGGTTCCAAGAGACCAATTGTGTTAGGGGAACTTTTTAGTCTGAGGTACAGGCAGACAATTCTGTGGCCAGCAATGAAAAAGCAGAATGGTGTGTTGCTTCCCTGGTGCCAGGATCAAGGATGTCTCACAGAGGGCGCAGAATGTTCTCACGGGGGAGAGGGGCCAGCAAGAGGTCATTGTCCACATTGGAACCAACGACATTTGAAGGGAAAAGGTTGAGATTCTGAAGGGATATTACAGAGAGTTAGGCAGGAATTTCAAAAGTAGGTCCTCAAGAGTAGTAGTATCTGGATTACTTCTGGTGCTACGAGCTAGTGACGGCAGGAATGCATGGTTGAGGAGCTGGTGTATGGGAAAAGGATTCACATTTTTGGATCATTGGAATCTCTTTTGGGGTAGAAGTGACTTGTACAAGAAGGACGATTTGGACCTAAATTGGAAGGGGACTAATATACTGGCAGGGAGAGTTGCTTGGGTTGCTCGGAGGAGTTTTGGAGGGGGTGGGACCCAGGAAGATGTTGAGGAAAGAGATCAATCTGAGACTGGTACAGTTGAGAACAGAAGTGAGTCAAACAGTCAGGGCAGGCTGGGTCAAGGTAGGACTAATAAATTAAACTGCATTTATTTCAATGCATCATGCCTAACAGGGAAGGCAGATGAACTCAGGGCATGGTTAGGAACATGGGACTGGGATATCATAGCAATTACAGAAACATGGCTCAGGGATGGACAGGACTGGCAGCTTAATGTTCCAGGAAGGATAGAAAGGGAGGCAAGGGAAGAGGGGAAGTGACATATTTGATAAGGGATAGCATTACAGCTGCACTGAGGGAGGATATTCCCGGAAATACATCCAGGGAGGTTATTTGGGTGGAACTGCGAAATAAGAAAGGGATGATCAACTTCTTGGGATTGTATTATAGACCCCCTAATAGTCAGAGGGAAATTGAGAAACAAACTTGTAAGGAGATCTCAGCTATCTGTAAGAATAATAGGGTGGTTATGGTAGGGGATTTTAACTTTCCAAACATCGACTGGGACTGGCATAGTCTGAGGGTTTAAATGGAGAGGAATTTGTTCGGAGCGTGCAAGAAAATTTTCTGATTCAGTATGTGGATGCACTGACCAGAGAAGGTGCAAAACCTGACCTATTCTTGGGAAAAAAGGCAGGGCAGGTGACTGAGGTGTCAGTGGGGGAGCACTTTGGAGCCAGCGACCATAATTCTATTCATTTTAAAATAGTGATGGGAAAGGATAGACCAGATCTAAAAGTTGAAGTTCTAAATTGGAGAAATGCCAATTTTTATGGTATTAGGCAAGAGCTTTCGAAAGCTGATTGGAGGCAGATGTTCGCAGGTAAAGGGATGGCTAGAAAATGGGAAGCCTTCAGAAATTAACTAACGAGAATCCAGAGAAAGTATATTCCTATGAAAGGAAAGGCTGGTAAGTATAGGAAATACCGGATGACTAAAGAAATTGAGGGTTTGGTTAAGAAAAAGAAGGAAGCATATGTTAGGTATAGACAGGATAGATTGAGTGAATCCTTAGAAGGTTATAAAGCAAGTAGGAGATTGGTTAAGAGGGAAATCAGGAGGGCAAAAAGGGGACATGAGATAGCTTTGGCAAATAGAATTAAGGAGAATCCAAAGAGTTTATACAAATACATTAAGGACAAAAGGGTAACTAGGGAGACAATAGGGCCCCTCAAAGATCAGCAAGGCGGCCTTTGTGTGGAAAATGTGGGAGATACTAAATGAGTATTTTGCATCAGTATTTACTGTGGAAAAGGACATGGAAGATATAGAATGTAGGGAAATAAATGGTGACATCTTGAAAAACATCCATATTACAGAGGAGGAAGTGCTGGATGTCTTGAAATGCATAAAGGTGATAAATCCCCAGGACCTGATCAGGTGTACCCTGATCAGGTGTAACTCTGTGGGAAGCTAGAGAAGTGATTGCTCGGTCTCTTGCTGAGGTATTTGTATCATCAATAGTCACAGGTGAGGTGCCGGAAGACTGGAGGTTGGCAAATGTGGTGCCACTGTTTAAGAAAGGTGGTAAGGACAAGCCAGGGAACTATAAACCAGTGAGACTGACATCGATAGTGGGCAAGTTATTGGAGGGAAGCCTGAGGGACAGGATGTATATGTATTTGAAAAGGTAAGGACTGATTCGGGATAGTCAACATGGCTTTGTGAGTGGCAAATCATGTCCCACAAACTTGATTGAGTTATTTGAATAAGTAACAAAGAGGATGATGAGGGCAGAGTGGTAGATGTAATCTATGTGGACTTCAGTAAGGTGTTCAACAAGTTACCCTTGGGAGACTGGTTAGCAAGGTTAGATCTCACGTAATACAGGAAGAACTAGCCATTTGGATACAGAACTGGCTCAAAAGTAGAAGACAGAATGTGGTGGTGCAAGGTTGTTTTTCAGACAGGAGGCCTGTGACCAGTGGAGTGCCACAAGGATTGTTGCTGTGTTCACTACTTTTCATCATTTATACAAATGATTTGGATGTGAGCATAAGAGGTACAGTTAGTAAGTTTGCAGATGACACCAAAATTGGAGGTGTAGTGGACAGTGAAGAGGGTTACCTCAGACTGCAACAGGATCTTGACCAGATGGGCCAATGGGCTGAGAAGTAGCAGATGTAAGGTCATAGGGAGTGTTGCTGAACAAAGAGACCTTGGAGTGCAGGTTCATAGCTCCTTGAAAGTGGAGTCGCAGGTAGATAGTATAGTGAAGAAGGCGTTTGGTATGCTTTCCTTTTTCGGCCAGAGTATTGAGTACAGGAGTTGGGAGGTCATGTTGCAGCTGTACAGGACATTGGTTAGACCACTGTTGGAATATTGCATGCAATTATTGGTCTCCTTCCTATTGGAAAGATGTTGTGAAACTTGAAAGGGTTCAGAAAAGATTTACATGGATGTTGCCAGTGTTGGAGGATTTGAGTTCTAGGGAGAGGTTGAATAGGCTAGGGCTGTTTACCCTAGAGCATCAAAGCCTGGGGGGAGACTTTATAGAAGTTTATACAATCATGAGGGGCATTATTAGGATAAATAGACAAAGTATTTTCCCTGGGGTGGAGGAGTCCAGAACTAGAGGGCGTAGGTTTAGGGTGAGAGGGGAAAGATATAAAAGAGACTTAAGGGGCAACTTTTTCACGCAGAGGGTGGTATGTATATGGAATGAGTTGCCATAGGAAGTGGTGGAGCCTGATAGAATTGCAACATTTAAAATTAATTTGGATGGGTAGATGAATTGGAAGGGTTTAGAGGGATAAAGGCTGAGTGTTGGCAGGTGGGACTAGATTGGGTTGGGATGTCTGGTTGGCATGGATGGGTTGGACTGAAGGGTCTGTTTCCATGCTGTACATCTCTATGACTCTATGACTGTTTGTATCTTTGGAATTTGGTGCAATTGAAAAGCTTGCATTGGAATTGAAGAAAAAGGAATCTGCCCTGAAGAAGGCGCCTGAGTCCAAATCATGAAACAGTCACTAGACTGATCTGAAGAAGCATTTAGGGATCCACAAAAATCATCAAAATGGTTATACTCTTGGCCTAAATGCAATGCACTAAGAGAGGCAAGGACTGATTGGGGATAGCCAATATGGCTTTGTGTGCAGGAAATCGTGTCTCACAAATTTGAGTCATTGAGATGTAATCAAAAAGATTGATGAGGACAGAGCGGTAGACATTGTCTACATAGATTTTAGTAAAGCCTTTAACAACATTTGTCATGGTGGGACTGTTTAGTAAAGTTGGATTACATGGAATTCAGGGTGAGCTTGAACACAAATTTCGCTTGACAGTAGGAGATAGAGGATGGTGATGGAGGTCTGTGACCAGCGATATTCTGCAGGGATCACAGGGGGTCGACTTTTGATTGTCATTTCTTTAAACAATTTGGATGAGAATTTCAGATGAATAGTTAGTAGTTTTTGGGGATGACACCAAAATTGGTGATATAGTCAACAGTGACAAAGTTTATCTAAGTTTACAAAGGGATCTTGATCAATTGGGCCAATGGGCTGAGGAGGGTCAAATGGAGTTTAATTTGGATATATGCGAGGTATTGCCTTTTGGTAAAGTCAACAAGGGCAGGACTTATATAGTTAATAGTAGGGCCCTGGATAGTGTTAGGAGAAAGTGAGGAGATCAGAGTTGAAGAGTGCGATGGTCATTCAGCATCCAAGGAACAGGAGACGTTTCGAGCATAAGCCCTTCATCAGGAATGAGGGTTAGGCCCAAGGGGGCTGAGAGATAAATGGGAGGGGGTGGGCTAGGGGAAGGTAGCTGGGAATGTGGTAGAACTTGCATGCCCTTGGTAGAGTGGGAGCGAGAGTTAAAGTGTTCAGCCACAGGGCTGTAGGGTTGTTTAGTGCATGTGTCCAAACACTTTAACTCCCCCTCCCACTCTGCCAAGGACATGGAAGTCCTGGGCCTCCTCCACCACCAAACTCTAGCCACCCGACGAAGAAGATCGCCTCATCTTCTGCCTTGAGACCCTTCAATCACACAGGATCATTGTCAATTTCATCAGTTTCCTCATTTTCTCTCCTTCCACCTTATCCCAGATCCAACCTTCCAACTCGGCACTGCCGTCTTAAATTGTCCTACCTGTCCATCTTCCTTCCCACCTATTCACTCCACCCTCCTTTCCCACCTATCACCATCACCCCCACCTCCATCTACCTAACGCATTCTCAGCTACCTTGCCCCAGCACCACCCCTCTCCCATTTATTTCTCAGCCTCCTTGGGCCACCCCCTCATTCCTGGTGAAGAGCTTATGCTTGAAACGTTGACTCTCCTGCTTCTCGGATGCTGCCTGACCGGCTGTGCTTTTCTAGCACAGCACCTTTTGACCCTGGATTGTCATGTTGAACAGAAACACCTAGGGGTTCTGGTACATAGATCTTTGAAAGTTGTATTACAAGTAGACAGGATGGTTAAGAATGTATTTAGTATGCTTGCCTTCATTGCTCAGACAATTGAATATAGGAGTTGGGACATCATGTTGAGGTTGAACAGGACATTGGTGAGGCCACATTTGGAGTACTGTATACATTCTGGTCACACTACTATAGGAAGAATATTATTAAATTGGAGAGGATTCAGGAAAGATTTACCAGGATGTTGCCAGTTCTAGAGTTTGAATTATAAGGAGAGGCAAGATAGACTGTCTTTTTTCACTGAAGTTTAAGAGGTTGAAAGGTGATGCTATAGAGGTTTATAAAATCATGAAGGGTATAAAAGACAGAGGTAAATAACAAAGGGCGTTTCCCTCTTTGAGGAAGTTCAAAATGAGGAGGCATGTTTTTAAGGTGAGAGGAGAAAGATTTAAAAGGGACAGAGGGTGGTTTGTATGTGGAATAAACTTCCAGGGAAATGGTAGATGCAGTTACAACATTTAAAAGACATTCGGATAGGTACATGAATAGAAAAGGTTTAAGGGGATATGGGCCAAATACGGGCAAATAGGACTAGTTTAGTTTGGGAAACTTAGTTGGCATGGTCAAGTTAGACTGTGAAGGGATTGTGTCTATGTGTATATATGCACTTAAATGGGCCAAATCAAACACTGAGTCTGGCAAAGATTTCAATGCAATATCAAATTGGTGTAAGCCACTTTATGGAACAAAAATGCCAAGTTTTGCAGTTGTGATATCACTAAAATAGTTCTATTAAAATTATTATTTTGCAATGTTTATTAAGTTGATTTATGCCATTTTTGATATAATGGAATACCTTTTGACATTTCTAATTTTCACAGTACTTTTGAGACTGTTAAAATGGGTCATTCATGCCACTTATTTGCTTTGAACTCATATTAGTTGGAAAGTGGACTAAGACCAAAATCACTGAAAGATGAGTCAGAGAGTCATAGAGCTGTACAGCATGGAAACAGACCCTTCGGTCTAACTTATCCATGTCGAACAGATATCATAAACTAATCTACTCCCGTTTGTCAGCATTTGGCCCATATCCCTCGAAACACTTCCTATCCATGTACCCATCTAAATGCCTTTTAAATGTTGTAATTGTACCAGCCTCCACTACTTCCTCTGGCAGCTCATTCCATACATACATCATCATCCTTGTAAATCTTTGCTGAACCCTTCCAAGTTTCACACGCATCCTTCTGGGAGACCAGAATTGCATATAATATTCCAAAAGCAGCTGAACCAATATCCTGTACAGCCACAACATGACCACCCAAATCCTATACTCAATGCTCTGACCAATAAATGAAAGCATACCAAACGTCTTCTTCACGTCTTATCCACCTGTGACTCCGCTCTCAAGGAACTATGAGCCTGCACACCCCAGGACCTTACCGGGGTGATAGGTATAGGACAGATGTCAGAGGTAGTTTCTTTACTCAGAGAGTAGAACATAGAACATAGAACAGTACAGCACAGAATAGGCCCACAATGTTGTGCCGACCACTGATCCTCATGTATGCACCCTCAAATTTCTGTGACCATATGCATGTCCAGTAGTCTCTTAAATATCCCCAATGACCTTGCTTCCACAACTGCTGCTGGCAACGCATTCCATGCTCTCACAACTCTCTGTGTAAAGAACCCATCTCTGACATCCCCTCTATACTTTCCTCCAACCAGCTTAAAACTATGACCCCTCGTGTTAGTCATTTCCGCCCTGGGAAAGTGTCTCTGGCTATCGACTCTATCCATGCCTCTCATTATCTTGTATACCTCAATTAGGTCCCCTCTCCTCTTCCTTTTCTCCAATGAAAAAAGTCCGAGCTCAGTCAACCTCGCTTCATAAGAGAAGCCCTCCAGTCCAGGCAGCATCCTGGTAAACCTCCTCTGAACCCTCTCCAAAGCATCCACATCTTTCCTATAATAGGGCGACCAGAACTGGACGCAGTATTCCAAGTGCAGTCTAACCAAAGTTTTATAGAGCTGCAACAAGATCTCACAACTCTTAAACTTAATCCCCCTGTTAATGAAAGCCAAAACACCATATGCTTTCTTAACAACCCTGTCCACTTGGGTGGCCATTTTAAGGGATCTATGTACCTGCACACCAAGATCCCTCTGTTCCTCCACACTGCCAAGAATCCTATCCTTAATCCTGTACTCAGCTTTCAAATTTGACCTTCCAAAATGCATCACCTTGCATTTATCCAGGTTGAACTCCATCTGCCGCCTCTCAGCCCATCTCTGCATCCTGTCAATGTCCCACTGCAGCCTACAACAGCCCTCTATACTGTCAACGACACCTCCAACCTTTGTGTCGTCTGCAAACATGCTGACCCATCCTTTAATCCCCTCATCCAAGTCATTGATAAAAATTACAAACAGTAAAGGCCCAAGAACAGAGCCCTGTGGAATACCACTCACCACAGACCTCCAGGCAGAATATTTTCCTTCTACTACCACTCGCTGTCTTCTGTTGGCCAGCCAATTCTGTATCCAGACAGCTAAGTTCCCCTGTATCCCATTCCTCCTGACCTTCTGAATGAGCCTACCATGGGGAACCTTATTAAATGCCTTGCTGAAGTCCATATACACCACATCCACAGCTCGACTCTCATCAACGTTTCTAGTCACATCCTCAAAGAAGTCGATAAGGTTTGTGAGGCATGACCTGCCCCTCACAAAGCCATGTTGACTGCATTTAATCAAGCCATGCTCTTCCAGATGGTCATAAATCCTATCCCTCAGAATCCTTTCTAACACCTTGCAGATGACAGATGTGAGACTTACTGGTCTGTAATTGCCGGGGATTTCCCTATTTCCTTTCTTGAAGAGAGGAATTACATTTGCCTCTCTCCAGTCCTCGGGTACGACTCCAGTGGAGAGCAAGGATGCAAAGATCTTCGCAAGTGGCGAAGCAATTGCATTTCTTGTTTCCTGAAGCAGCCGAGGACAAATCTGGTCCGGGCCTGGCAACTTGTCAATTTTAATGTTTGACAAAATTTTCAGCACATCAGTTTCTTCTATCTCTATCCATTCCAGCATGCACACCTGCTCTTCAAAGGTTTCATCCACTACAAAGTTTGTTTCTTTCGTAAAGACAGAAGCAAAAAACTCACTTAGGGCTTCCCCTACCTCCTCAGACTCCACACACAAATTCCCTGTGCTACCCCTGATTGGCCCTACTCTTTCTTTGACCATTCTCTTATTCCTCACATAAGTGTAAAATGCCTTTGTGTTCTCCCTAATCCGGTCTGCCAAGCCTTTCTCGTGCTCCCTCCTGGCTCTCCTCAGACCATTTTTGAGCTCCTTCCTTGCCTGCCTGTGAACCTCTAGAGCTGAGCTTGACCCTAGCTTCCTCCACCTTACGTAAGCTGCCTTCTTTCTTTTGACGAGAAGCTCCACCGCTCTCGTCATCCAAAGTTCCTTTATCTTACCACTTCTTGCCTGTCTCAGAGGGACATAGTTATTCATCACTTGCAACAACTGTTCCTTAAACAGTCTCCACATGTCTACAATGCCTTTACCATGGAACAATTGCTCCCAGTCCATGCTTCCTAACTCATGTCTAATTGCATCATAGTTTCCTCTCCCCCAATTAAACATCCTCCCATTTTCCCTAATACTCTCCTTCTCCATAGCTATGTAGAATGTGAGGCAGTTGTGGTCACTATCACCAAAATGCTCTCCCACCACGAGATCTGATACTTGCCCGGGCTCGTTTCCGAGCACCAAGTCTAGAATGGCCTCTCCTCTCGTCGGCCTGTCAACGTACTGAGTTAGGAAACCCTCCTGAACACACCTTACACAAACAGCTCCATTCAAATCTTCTGCTCAAAGGAGGTTCCAATCAATATTGGGAAAGTTAAAGTCACCCATTACAACAGCCCTACTACGTCCACACTTTTCCAAAATCTGCCGACCTATGCTTTCTTCCATCTCCCTGCTGCTATTGGGGGGCATGTAGTAAACCTCTAACGAGGTGACTGCTCCCTTGCTGTTCCTAATTTCCACCCATACTGACTTGGTAGGCAGATCTTCCTTGACAATGGAAGCTTCTGTAGCTGTGATACCCTCTCTGATTAGTAGTGCTACACCCCCTCCTCTTTTTCCCCACTCCCTATTTTTTTTAAATGCTCTAAACCCTGGAACATCCAGCAACCATTCCTGCCCCTGAGAAACCCATGTCTCTGTTATAGCCACAACATCATAGCACCAGGTACTGATCCATGCTCTAAATTCATCACTTTTATTCCTGATACTCCTTGCGTTAAAGCAAACACATTTTAACTGATCCCTTGGTTCCTTCCCAGGAAAATCCTTCCCACTAGCTGGTCTACCTCTTGCTATTGCCTCATCTGCATCAACTCTCCCCTCCGGTATACAGCTCAGGTTCCCACCCCCCTGCCATACTAGTTTAAATCCTCTCGAACTACTCGAGCAAACCTTCCACCCAGGACAATGGTCCCCTTCCAGTTCAGATGCAACCCGTCCTTCTTGTACAGGTCCCACCTTCCCCAGAAGGCATCCCAATTATCTACATATCTGAAGCCCTCCCTCCTACACCAGCTGCGCAGCCACGTGTTAAGCTGCGCCCGCTCCCTGTTCCTCGCCTCGCTATCTCATGGCACCTGGTAGTAAACTAGAGAACACTACTCTGTTGGTCTTGCTTTGCAGCTTCCATCCTAACTCTCTGAAATCACTTTTTATATCTTCGATCCTTTTCCTGGCTATATCATTGTGCCAATATGTAACACGATTTCTGGCCGTTCGCCCTCCCCTTTTAGAACCTTATACATCCGATCGGAGACGTCCTGGACCCTGGCACCAGGGAGGCAACATACCTTCCGGGAATCCCGATCCGGACCACAAAACTCCTGTCGATTCCCCTAACTATCGAGTCTCCTACCACGAGTACTTTTCTATTCTGCCCCCTTCCCTTCTTTCCAACAGTGTCAGGCTCAGTGCCAGAGAACTGACTGCTATGGCTTTTCTCTGGTAGGTCATCCCCCAGGAGTATCCAAAACGGTATACTTATTGCTGAGGGGAATGTCCACAGGGGATCTCTGCACTGTCTGACTGTCCCCTTTCCTCCCCCTAACTGTAACCCATCTATCCTTGTCCTGAGCCTTAGGAGTGACTAACTTCCTGTAACTCCTCTCAATTACCCCCTCAGCCTCCTGAATGATCCGTAGTTCATCCAGCTCGAGCTCCAACTCCCTGACACGGTTTTCAAGTAGTAAGGGTATGAAATGCTTTGCCTTCAGTAGATTCACCAACTTTAAGTACATTTAAGTAATCATTGGACAAGCATATGGACCTACATGGAATAGTGTAGGTTAGATGGGCTTCAGATTGATATGACAGGTCGGCGCAATATCGAGGGCCGAAGGGCCTGTACTGCGCTGTAATGTTCTATGTTCTATATACGTTCTGTCCTGATTTCCCTTTCCAAAATGCAGCACTTCACACTTATTTAACCTCCATCTGCCACTCCTCCACCCATTGACCCATATGATCAAGATCCCATTGTACTCTGAGGTAACCTTCTGCGCTGCCGACTACACCTCCAATTTTGATGTTATCTGCAAACTTACTAACCATATCTCCCATGTTCACATCCAAATCATTTAGATAAATGGCGAAAAACAGTGGACCCAGCACCGATCCTTGTGACACAGCACTGGTCACAGGCCTCCAGTCTGAAAAACAACACTCCATCACCCTCTATCTTCTACCTTTGAGCCAGTCCTGCATCCACATAGCTAGTTCTCCCTGTATTCCATGCGATCTAACCTTGCTAACCAGTCTACCATGAGGAACCTTGTTGAACGCCTTACTGAAGTCCATATAGAGCACGTCCAATACTCTGCCCTCATCAATCCTCTTTGTTATTTTTTTCAAAAACTCAATCAAGTTAGTGAGACATATTTCCCATCCACAAAGCCACGTTGACTGTCCCTAATTGGTCCTTGCCTATCCAAATACATGTACATCCTGTCCCTCAGGAATCCCTCCAACAACCTGCCCACCACCAATATCAGGTTAACCAGTCTATAGTTCCTTGTTTTTTCCTTACCACCTTTCTTAAATAGTGGCGCCATGTTACCCAACTTCCAGTCTTCTGGCATCTCACCTCTGACTATTGATGATAGAAATATCTCAGCAAGGGGCCCAGCAATCACTTCCCTAGCTTCCCATAGAGTTCTATGGTACATCTGATAAGCTCCTGGGGATTTATCCACTTTTATGCATATTAAGTCACACAGCACCTTCTACTCTATAATATGGACATTTTTCAACATGTCACCATCTATTTCCCCACATTCTATATCTTCCATGCCCTTCTCCACAGTAAACACTGATGCAAACTACTTGTTTAATATCTCCACCATCCCGTACGGTTCCACACATTAGCTGTCTTGTTGACCTTTGTAGGGCCCTATTCTCTCCCTAGCTACCCCTTTGCCCATAAAGAATTTTTAGAATCCCTTTGGATTCTCCTTAACTCTATTTGCCAAAGTTATCTCATGCCCCTTTTCTGCCCTCCTGATTTCCCTCTTAACTATTCTCCTACTGCCTTTATTCTCTTCTAAGAATTCACTTAATTTCTCCTGTCTATACCTGACATATTCTTCCTTCTTTTTCTTAACCAAAACCTCAATTTCTCCAGACATCCAGCATTCTGTACACCTACCAGCCTTTCCTTTCATCTTAACCAGAATATACTGTCTCTGGATTCTCGTTATCTCATTTTTGAAGGCTTCCCATTTCCAGCCATCTCTTTATCTGAGAACATCTGCCCCCCCCCCAATCAATTCTTGAAAGTTCTTGCCTAATACCCTCAAAGTGACCAAAAGACAAGATGTCAAATTGACCAGTTTCCAGCAATATATCACCAGACAGCAGCAATTATGTAGGTGCCCATTATATCATGTCAGCAACATGGAAACTCGCATCACTTTCAGTATGCCCAACAATGAAATCACAAGACATGAAGAGTCAAAGTTCATCAAAGCCTGGACTGCATTGTCAATGGAACAAAATGAAAGCATAAAGCTATAACATCCAGCTGAAAACAAGTCCCCTGCAGGAGCTGTTACATATGTCCTTGACAACAGTTGGATGGATGAAGAGGGACTGAAATGATGGATTGACAAGATATGGAATAGGCAACCCAGGAGCCTACATTTAGAATTTAGCTTTCTAGTGTGAAACCTTTTTCAAATTTCATATAATCAATGATATCAGACGGTTGTTTGTAAAGAAATAACATCCCACTTACAGTTATACTTGGGTTTAACATTAATAATTCATCTTTTGGATGTTTGTTTCAATAAACCATTCAAGGACCATGTTCACACAAATGGGATAGGTGATTGGTCGATGGAGGACAAAAACCTTCACAAAAAGTGGAAATAAGTGTGCTATCTGCATGCCATATTCTTTAGCGTAGTTATCAAATCGCTGGGCAAGATTAGTTCATAAATTGTCATCAGATCATTAAAAAAAATGGAATATACAATTCATTAGATGAAGAGGAAGATGATTGGTTGCAGAGGGACAATTCTAAACCTTGAAATGCCAAATTTCATTCAGTTTTGTTGGGCTTCAAGTCACTTTCACTGTGGTTAAAGATATCATTGCACAATAGCTTATTCAGTAAACTATGCTACATTAAATTACTATGGGTCACTGGTGTCTGTTTTCTCAATTTTCAATATGATCATCCTAACTGTGCATGGGCATGACTGGTTTCCTCTGTAGTTGTGATATCGCCAAAACAGCCCTTTTAAAATTATTATTTTGAGGTGTTGATTAAGTGAACAGATACCAGTACTGATATAATGGAATCTGTTCTGATTTACTTTCACGTAGCTGTCTTTCTAATTTCCAAAGCACCTTTTGCCTTCCTTTTGAGACTGTTGAAATAGGTCACTTGGGCTATGTATTTGCTTTGAACTCATACCCACTGGGAAAAGGGATAAGACAAATAAAGCTGAACTCAGATATAATCATTACCAGTCATCAGTGAGATGAGTCTCACCTCTCAGATGAATTTAAACTAGAGTCCTCAGAGATGAAAGGAAAAGAACAAACAGGCATGTGTAGGTTTATGTCAAGTAATGATGAAACCCTATTGTCTCTTAATATTTATCTTATTAAAAATATTAAAATAATAAAAATATTGCAACTTTCTAACTCTGTTATTTCAGGCTTCTGTTGATTTTGGTAACATTCAAGCTACACAAGTGCCTAGCAATGACCATTTACAACAAGAAAGAATCTAATCATTTCCCCTTGATGTTTAATGGCATACCTTTCTGAATTCCTGACTATCAACACTTTGGGTGTTATCATTGAACAGAATCTGAATTGGACCAACCATATAATTATAGTGACAAGAATGTGCCAGAGACTATGGCTTCTGTGGCAAGTAACTCAGCTTCTATTTCCCCAGAGCCTGTCCACTACCAGAAGTGTAATGAAATATGCTCCATTGGGCCAGATGGTGCAACTCCAAATACCCTCAAGAAGTGTTACATCGACCAAAATGAAGCAGCTTGCTGCTCAGGCATCTTTAACGTTCACTCCCTTCACCAAAACAGCAGTGGGTACCATTTGTGCTGCAGCGACTCCCCAAGGCTCTCCAACAGCCTGTTTGAAGCCCCTAATTTCTACTACATAAAATGCAAAGGGCAGCAAATATGAGAACACCATTAGCTGAAAGTTCCCTTCTAAGCCACACACCATCTTGATTTGGAATCATATCACAACTCCTTTACTGTAGTTAAGTCAAGATTCTGGGACTCCCTAACTGTGCAGTGGGTACCCTACACATCGACGATCATAGCAGTCCACCACTACCTCCAAGGAATTTGTGATGGCAAGGAATGTTGGGCTAGCCAGCCACCGCCACATCACATGAATGAGACAAAAACAGCCTCTGACCTGTTCTTGTAGCCTACAGAATTTGTGAGGCTGTTCCTGTTCAGTTTTTGAATAATGCTAACCCCCAGGATGTTGATCTTGATTATGTTTAGCATTAGTAATGTTACTGAATACAAAGAAAAGAACGGCTAGATTCTCAGATGTTGTCATTTATTCATATTTTCAGGCCAAGTCCAAACATTGTCCAGGTCTTGTTGCATGCAGGCACAGTCTACTTCAGTATTGCAAGAGTTGCAAATTGTGCATTTATCAGTGAAAATCTCCATTGATCTTATGCTGGAAGGTTATTGTTTGAATTATCCGAAGATGGTTGGACTAGGATGCTAGCCTGAGTAACTCTTACAGCAACATCTTGGGGCCAAGGTGATTGGCCTGAAACAGCCATGATCATTTTTGTGCCACACATGACTCCAATCAGCAGAAAGTTTACCCCCAATTTCCATCAATTTCAATTTTGTAATGGGTCTTTGATGCCATTCGTGGTCAAGTGTTGCCTTGATGTAAAAGGCAGTCATGCATACCTTACCTCTGGAATTCAATTCTGCCATGCATGTTTTAGCCAAGACTATCATGAGGCCTGGATTTGAGTGGTCCTGGCAAAGCCCAAACATCCTGTCTGAACAGCTGGTAAGGATGATACCACTTTCATAAAAAAGTCAAATACAATTGCTTTTTGATTTCTCCTGTCTGTCTCTCCACGGGTCAGAATTCTGGGTTTTCAATAAGCAAAATTACATTAGATTGGCACTTAAACCTTGCATTCTTTGTTCTTGAAGGTCACAAAAATTGGATCACCTAATATAATAAAAAAATCTATAAACTTATATCTTAATCTTCAAAATTTAATTCATCATCCACCTTCCATTAAGGTTATCTGCCTTTCCTCTTGCTACCATGCTCTTGTAGAAGATACTTTAATGTGAGACAGATTCAGAAACAATGCAAAAATGTTTACTTGAAATCTTGAATTATTTTGTTCGTACTCTCGCTCCTTAAATATTGATTTACTTTTCTTCTGTTGAGGGAAGGTGAGCTGACCCACATGGAGAGCTGTCTATAGTTAGGTCAAACAATAAAAGGGAATATACAATAAATGGGAATATACTGAGAGGGGTAGATGAAGTGAGAGATCGTGGCTTGCAAGTGCACGGGTCCCTAATGGTAGCAGTACAGATAGGTAAGATTGTAAAGAAGGTAACTGGAATGCTCTCCTTCATTGATAGAGGCATAGGAAATAAAAGTAGGGATATAATGATGAAAGGGTACAGCAAGTGGAGGTGCCACAACTGGAGTACTGTGTGCAGTTCTGGTCATCACATGACAAGGAGGATTTAATTGCTTGGAGAAAGTGCAAAGAAGATTGACTAGATTGTTGCCAGAATTGTCACTACCAGGAGAGATTGGAAGGGTTGGGATTGTTTTCCTTGGAACAGAGAAGGCTGAGGGATAACATGAAGTATTCAAAATTGTGAGGGGTAGAGATAGGAGAACAGGAGGCACATGTTTCCCTTGGCAGACAGTTCAAAAACCAAGGGTCATAGATTCAAGCTAAGAGGCCAAAGGATGAGAAGGGACATGAGGAAAAGTATTTTTGCACAGAGGGTGGTGGGTGTCTGGAATTCGTTGCCTGAGTTGGTGGTGGAGGCAGAGACCTTAAACTCTTTTTATCAAGTCCCTGGATCAGCACCTTAGGTACTGTAATCTGCAGGGCAGAAATATGGGCTTAAAAAGGGCACCTGGGTATAGTTGGTTGGCATGGACAAGATGGGCCAAACGTTGCCCTTCTGAGCTATATCATTTCTATGGATCTATTGAGATGAGAAAATACTTTAAGCTAACTTTAAGCCAATTGAATACATTTCTGAGGAAAATACCATTTTCGTAATGAGAAGGGTCAATTTACTACACTGCTTGGCTATAGTGAATAACACACTGCATTTTACTAACTTGTCAACTGTTAACTTACTTTTGTACCTTAGTTAATTAAAGCTAACTTACTCAGATAATTCTTTTTCGGATGCTTGCAACTTTCTTCTGCTGCATGCTGCATCAGTCATTCTAGAACTGGCAGAACCAAAGCTATTGGGTGATCAATGCATTGTCCTTAATGTAAACTCTTCAAGCCAACTGAAAATCTCAATCACAACCATAAGTCTGTGCTTGTCCATTGACATGAGTAGGAATTTTCTAAGTGCCTAACTCAGCTAAGTCCTCAGCTTTGGGAATGGAATGAAATGAAATGAAATGATGCTCAGCTCCACCAAATGTTGCAAAGAATGATCCATTAACAATGATATTAAATGCTTGAGATTACACATAATGATCTGACCTTCATTATCTAATTAATAATCCAAATCATTCTTGTAACCATAGCTGCTGGTTTATGCCGAGCTAAACAAAATTCTGAATTAAACCTTATGGGATCAAAAAACAGCTCTAGTAATGCAAACAAAATTCAATTAGTTACAATCTTATTTCAGTATTGAAATGAAGCTCTTGTATTTAGCGTCAATGCATTAGCCTGACTTAAGTAGTTAACTGGAAGATTATATAATGCACTAATGGGAGAGCTTTCCACAAAAGAAATTCTCTGCCTGATTTTATGGCCCTTTTATGTACATTGCACCACTGGGGCCAATTCTACCAACAGTAAATGTACCTCTATAAGACCAAAATAAGGAGACACATTTGTTTGTACAAATCAGATGTTGGCACTGTCAGGGACAATTAAACATGAAAACTCTCAAGGAGATTCTTTGTTCCAGTACTTTATCTTTTTTTTTGTTTTCTCATTTATTTCAGTAACCAGTCTACACACAACAAAATAAAAATCTGCTTATTTGACAGCACATCCTTCCAGCTGGCAATGCTGATATTGGAATTATTGACAGCACTTGAATTTGTCCATTTCAATCACATTAACAAAAAAAGGAAACTGCTCTTACTGCTGGCACTCACACACAATCCATATTTTCCTAGCTTGAATGACAGTGCAAAGTGAGTACTCTGTCAATCACAAGGAACATCCTCCAGCCATATCAAATTGGACTGAATACCGATTCATAGAGGAACATTGTACTTACCAAACAGAAACACACGGATCAAAATCTGAAACTTGATAAACTGCTTTCTTTTAGATTTCTGAGACATTTCTTTTAGTCAAAGTGTGGTAAATGCAAAACAGAGGGATAGTTTTGCACCAAACTGTATACATCAGCAACATATCCTGCAGCTGCTAGTAGAAAAAGATTGCAGCCGAAAAACAGTGTTCGCAGTAATACAACTAGACGGGTCTTTCTTACCATATAATGTAAGACTTACAGTAATCAAAAGAGTCAAACTTACTTTTTGATACATGGCATGGTGTGGGCTTTACTAGTGGTCTGTGAAATAAATTATATGACCTTTCTTGTGGAAATTGTGAATCGGTAATTATTATATATGCACTATTAGTCTTCTGGAGAAAATATTGTTTCAGTTCATTCAGTCCCAGCACTTCCATCTGTTCTATTATTTTCTTAGTCACTGTATATTTTTAATCTTTTTCTTATCTTACCGTGATAGAATGGCACATTCTCATTGTGCTGTCTGCTTACTTGTCATTTTCCTCACTATTTCTGTCACTGTGTCGATCACAATTCACAGTCTTATGTCAAACTCCCATGTTGCACTTGCAACACTGCACTTGCTGCTGTGCATTTCAAAATACTAATTACTTGGACTTTATAGTATTAAACTTTATGTTCATAGAAAAATGATGAATCACAACCAAAGTACTGAAAGTAAAATTTATTTGAATTTTAAAAGCATTTGACCATCAAAATAATAGGTTTATTTGGAAGCACTAGCTTTCGACCACTGCTCCTTCATCAGGTAGCTGTGGAGCAGGATCATAAGGCACAGAATTTATAGCAAAAGATTACAGTGTCATGCAACTGAAATGTAATATTGAACAAACCTGGATTGTTATTACGTCTTCCATCTTTTAGAATGGGTTGCAGGTTTTGGTTCATTAATATGAAAATCACAGAACTTCTTTTAAGTCACATTCTTGAGATAACTTAAGATTTTATAAAAAAAGGTGACATCTTAGCTCAGACAATGCATTAAAGGTGTGAGGTCAGAGTCTGTCTGCATCCCAATTTTGAGTCAGACTGATTCTATTCCCAAAGGGGAATTTACAAAATATTACATGGATTGACTGCTTGCAGATTGAGCACTTTTTGAGCAAAATAGAATATATCTGCAAAAATAATTCTGCAAATGCAAATTCATCACATAGACGTATATGTGTGTGTGGTGTACGAGAGAGAAAGAGTGTGTGAGCATGTGCATGTGAGAGTGTGTATTTGAGTGTGTTCATGCTTAGTAAAGTGTGTGTGTGAGTGTGATGGAGTACAAGCCTGTGAGAGGGTGTGTGCATGGGTAAGAGTGTGGGTGCGTGTATAAGAGAGGATCTGCTTGCGTGTGTGAATATGTAAGTGTGTGTGTGTGTATGTCACCTGTTGTGTGACATGAACCCAAGGTCCTGGTTGAGGCCACCCTCATGGGTTCCGAACTTGGCTGTCGGCCTCTGCTCGGCCACTCTGCGTGGCCAGACAGGGGTGTTCCCTCCCAGTCACAGTACACTTCAGTGGTCAGAGACATTTGGCCCCCGATCTTCGGGTGACCATCCTCCAAGGTGGACTTCGGGATATGCAACAGTAGGTGACCCCACTACACTATACACTGTCTCACACGCATACACACAAGCATGCTAGAGAGCATGTCAGGAGCATCGCCAGGCAGAACTAAAAATGAGGTATCCAATTGGTAAAGCTAGAAAACAGCATAAGCAGCAAGTGATAGGCAGAGCGAAATGATTCCAAAACAACAGATCATCTCCAAGCTCTGCAGTCCTGCCATATCCAGTTATGAAGAGTGGTGGACAATTAAACAATTCATTTGAGGAGGAGAGTCCCATCCTCACTGATGTGAGAGCCCAAAATATCAGTGCAAAGGACAAAACTGAAGCATTCATAATAATCTTCAGCAAGAAGTGTCAAGTGGATAATCCAATTTGGCCAATTCCAGTAGTCCCCAGCATTATAGATGCCTGTCTTCAAACCAATGCCATTCACTTCATGTGATATCAAGAAATGGTCAGAGACACTGGATATTGCAAAGACTATATGCTTTGTCAACTTTTCAGCAATAGTACTGAGGACTTGTGTTCCAGAACTTGCTGCCTCCCGAGCCAAACTGTTCCAGTAAAGCTATAACACTGGCATTTACTCCACAATGTGGAAAATTGCCCAGATAAGTACTGCACTCAAAAAGCAGGATATACCCAATTCGGCCAATTACTGACCCATCAGTCTACTCACAATCATCAGGCAAGTGTCTTCAACAGTGCTTTCAAATAGCAGTTAGTTAGCAATATCCAGCTCACTGACTCCCAGTTTAAATTCTACCGGAGCCACTCAACTCCTGATCTCAATAAAGTCTTGGCCAAAACATGGACAAAAGAGTTGAATTCCAGAAGTGAGGTGAGAGTGACTGTCTTAGACATCAAACTCATATTCGACAGATTATGAACCCAAAGAACACCAGCAAAAATGGAGTCAGGGGCATATACTCTACTGGGGGTTAGAGTCATACCTGGCACAAAGAAAGATGGTTATGGTTGTAGGAGGTTAGTCATCTCAGCTCTAGGGCTTCCCTGCAGGAGTTCTTCTGGGTAGTGTCCTCCGTACAAACATCTTCAGCTACTTCATCAATGACGTCTGTCCATGACTGCACAATGTTCCATATCATTTGCAATTCCTCAAATACTAAAGCAGTTCATATCTAAATGCTGCAATATTTGGTCAATACTCAGTCTTGGGCTGATAAGTGATAAGTAGCATGTGCACCATACAAATGCCAGGCAAGACAATCTTTAATAATAAAAACCTAACCATCAACCCTTTGGCATTCAATGGCATTATTGTCACTGAATCCCCACTATCAACATCCTAGGGTTTACCATTAATCAGAAACTGAACTGGACTAATCATATACATGTTGTGGTTACAAGAATAGGTCAGAAACTAGGAATCTTGCAATAAGTAACTCACCACCTGACTCCCAAAAGCCTGTCCACTATCTACAATGTCTAAGTCAGGAAAGTGGAATAATCCTCATCTGTCTGAATATGTGCAGCTCCAACAAGAATCTTGACACTGTCCAGCATAAAACAGCCAGATCAGCTGACACCTCAACAACAAAATTCACTCCCTCCCCCCATCAAATCGATAGTAGAGGTGTGTACAATATACAAGGTGCACAGCAGAAATACTCCAAAGTTATTTAGGCAGCACCTTCCAAACACATCACTGTTAACATCTAGAAGGACAACAGCAAGAGGCACATGGGAACACCACCACCTGCAAATTTCCCTCCATGTCACTTACCATCCTGACATGGAAATATATTGCTATTTTTTCAGTGTGGCTGGGTTGCAAACCTGGAACTCGCTCGCTAAAGGCATGTGGATCAACCTAGAATACAAGTACTACAGCGATTCAAACAGGCAGCGCACCACCATCAAGGGCAGTTAGGGCTGGGCAAGAAATGTTGGCCCAGCCAGTGGGGCCCATATCCCACCAATGAATAAAAAAATGAAATAAGGCAATACCCACCTTTTCCTCAGTTAACTCAATGGCAGAAAATTCTAAAATATCTGGCTATGCTTTCCTTCAGTAACTTTTGGCATCACAGGTGGCTCACATATCACAGTAATTAAGACAACTTCAGGGGCTGCTGTGACTGCAATCCTCATCCTGCTGCCTAAGTACCTGTCCCTCGCTACACCCTGCTAAGTACACAAATGAGTAAGTAGTCTAGCAGTAAGAACTCTAGCAGGAGGATAAATATATAAGAAACAGTTTCATCCTGAATTTCTCCATCATTATCTACTTTTTAAAGGTCCTCCTTAATTAGTCTCTTTAGCCATCATTCCACTATGGCTGCCATCTTTGACTGGTGCTGTTTAGTGACTGATCATGCTTCTGTAACAGCACCTTGGGACATGTTTCTACATTAAAGGCACCCTGCATGTGCCTTTTATATATAAGTGTTGCTACATACAAGTAAACATTTTTCTTCCCATCACCAAATTACCCTTGATATTATTTTCCATCTATTCACCACCACCAGTAAATGCCTGCTATTGTTGACTTTATCAAATTCAGCTGCTATCACAATCAAGGGCAAGTTCAAGAACAGATTACAGAACTGATTCAAATCCAGCAGATCATGATTTACATTGCTTGCTGAATTCATTCTCATTCAGCTTCCTTCACAAACATCATATTTTAAAATGGAAATTGGAGTAAATCTAATTTTTTAAAAAATTCATTCATGGGATGAGGGCGTCACTGGCTAGGCCAATATTTATTGGTCATCCTAGAGAGCAGTTAACAGTATCATGTAGTTCCGACCAGGAACAATTGGCAATTTGTGTTAACTGATAAAGTGCTAACTGAGTATTAAAGATGCCCATTCCTAACAGTTCTGGGAAAGTGGTGGACTTTACTTGAGTCTTTGACGGAATCGCATTTGTTCTGCACTGCCAGAATATTGACCTAACTATAATCAAACAATAAATAGTGTGGGACAATTTGAAGATGATAATGTTCTCATAACATTGCAACTCCTGTAAGGTGGGAGATTATACAAAAAGGAGACATTGTCATATTTTTTTGAATTGCTGCAGTGAACTGTATCAAAAGTACAACAGCACCCACGGAGATCCAATGTAAAAACCATTCAATATTGGCCAGGCATGTAGTATTTGCACCTTGCCTTTAAGAGAGTTCACTTTTAAGGTCTCTATATGTTGTGTATACCAATGTAGTGACTCTGCCTGGCAATTAGTCTAATGTGGTCCTGCAAGCTGCACACACAGGCAAATCTATAATGTAATTACTTCTGATGGATATTATGTGCATTAATGGTAAGCACATATGATCATGCTCAGTATATGAATTTATTGTTATTTACTGAGGCAATTCCTAAACTAAATCAATGGTATTCAGACTGCCTCACATCTCCAATCACTTTACTCTTTAACCTTAATACAACAGCAGCAGTTATTATTGGACAAATGCTATTGGCTCTGCAAGGTTGCTGAGTGTGGTGGATGCTTTCTTCATTTACTATTCATTCTTAGATGCGCTTTTGAATTATATGTCTCCAGGCATTGCAAATGAATAGAAACTTGTTAATTGTACCAAGCACTAACCAGACCATAAATACTTTAAATTGTCCCACCTACCAATTTCCAACTTTACTAAGACTGTAAACTTCCAAAATCAATACCCAGCCAAGTTTGCCAACTACAGCACAGCAGTGTGTGGGGCTCCTATTTCCAAACCTAGTGCCAATGCAGAATTTCATCTCCTAAATATTTTGAATTACCCATACTGCACAGTGTGTGGGAGGAAAGCAAGAGTCAAAAACAGAGCTCAGTACACCTGAGCACCATAATCACACTTGACTGCATGGTTCCAATGTCAGAGAATATTTGAACAGAGTGTATTGAGAAAAAAAATCAAAGGATTGAACAGAACTCCCTGCAATATTGCTCAAATCACAATCATTGCCAAGATTTCTCCCCAATGTATAGATTATACAATTCCAAATATGAATTATGTAGGGCATGGAGTCAGTGTTAATGAGAATCCCAAACTTTAAATTATTCACCATATGATAAACATAAAATTCAAGATTTTATCTGATTATAGCACTTCTACAACATATTAGCACTGCTGTCAATATTAATATTCACAATCTCTAAAAATATCTACTTTTGCAATTCATATGTTTTCGAAGTACAACTTTGTTCTAGGAATTGAATTGAAGTTTACTAAATGGAAATACCTGATTAAAACCTGGTAAATGACACTGAAATAACTGGTCTTCAAACACACCTGGGATCATTATACTTCAGCAGTTAACCTGCATGTGTATGAGGTTGTTCATAAGAAAATATAAACAACAGATGATGCATTTCTGAAATTTTGTTAAGTGAAGGTGATCTATAGTTATTTCAGTGAGGAAATTAAGTTATTCACATTATTTTCTTAATCAAATAAGCCAGAAATATCTTTCTGAACAAGGGATTTCTTAGAATAACAAGAGAAGTCTGGAAAAAAGAACTGTTAACTCAATTAGATATATAAATTAGTAATGTGGTCAGGGATTCAAAGGGTTGTTTTGAAGGTAAGAGACCATTAATTTATACTTATGTCAATAATATGACACATACGTCACATCATAATGGAGATAAATTACATAAAGAAATACTATTGCATCTTTTAAGTTTATCTTTGATTTTGATAATAGAAAGAAACAGGCCAGCTTGGCAGCAGATTGAATTGAGGAAGATGAATGTTATCCATCCGAAGTAGAGAAAATACAACTTTATCATTCACTGCAAGTGGGAGCTTGTACTTACTTCAGAATCAGAGTTAATGAGGGGAAAAGAGGTTCAAAGAAATGGTAGAAATAGTAGAAAGCATAGGTGTCTCTATTTTTTGTTTACGTAACAGTACAGGAATTGGGAGCGAAGCTCAGGCTTGAGCTGAAACGCTTCGGACATTAAAAGGCAGCCAAAGAAAAGGTTGAAGTTGGTTCCAAGAAATTCGATCATCTTCAAGAATCTGACAAATGACCAAAAATTCTCTGATGGAAGTCATAAAGGTAAAGAGAAGGTTTAGTGAGGATTTTAGTCTAACATATTTGTGACTTTGCTGATCGATGTAATGTTTAATTAACAATCTAAGTCAGTGTTTATTTAGTAGTGTTTGCTTTACTTAATTCTTGAGTAGCAAAATTAATTTGTTTTACACCACCGAATCTTGCATCTTCAATATCTCAATGAATAACAGGAATCTCAAATTTCTCTTTAAATATTAATAGTCTCGACAGGGATAGAATGACATACTGGAATGGCCCACTCATGCTAGCGGTTTTATTTCCCCATCACACTGTAATGCAGCAAACAAATTGGAAGAGGCTCTTTAAAGCATTTGGGCAACAACTGACCAGAGTATTTTTTTTTCTCCCTTATTTTCTTAAGGATGTGACTTACTTTGAAATATATTCCCAGTACACTGGAATACTGAAACTGACCTAATTGTTGGCAGACAATTAAACAACAGCAATGTGTTTTAAGATAGCATTTTCTAAAGTATGATAAAATATCACAACACTTTTAAGGGAAAAGAGGTCGATACATACTAGCCCTTTATTTTCTGGTACCCTTTACTCTTTCATAGTTTAATACTTTATAAGGAATTTCTGTTTCAAAGAGACAGCTAAGGAAATAAATTCAGAAAATGTCTGAAATACTCAGCAGGTCTGGCAGCATCTATGAACAGAGAAACAAAGTTAATTTTTTAGGTCTGTGATCTATGATCAAAACTCTACAATGGAAATAGATTACCCTCATGGATTTGCTAAAGATAACAATACGTGATGTTATAGTTGATGCATTGAATTTAAATAAATTTAATCTGACTTCTTAATTGCGTGTTGCATATTTTGGGAAACCTCAGGAACATTTTGGAGAATAGTTTTTTGCACAGTTTCAATGACTTCTGGGAAGAGTGGCATGAGAGTCATAAAAGGTACTGTAAAAAGACTGGGGCATCATTAATTATTACGACTGCCAAGCAGAAATTATAATAGGTGACATAATGAAGTCACTTAAGGAGTTCTAAAATATAGCTTGAATATAAATAGGTGGTTAAAACCGATGAATAGATGGCAGTTTTAGCTGGTAACAGACTGTTAATAAAAAACCTGACAGAAGATAAAGGACAGCTGAAACACCTTCCGACAGTTCACTTATTTAAATTATATATCTTCTGCATTTATTAGAATAACAACTGTCTGGAAGAATCACCTGAAAATGGAGATGCTCTTAGTGAGGAGGTAATCTCCACTTAGAAAATCTGTTAGAGCTGTCATTAATTTTAAACTCTTGGAAAAATAATTGCTATGGCAATCTAACTCTTGGGAGGGGGTGTGGGTAAGTGACGATAAATCTTTGATTTGATAACTAATAGAAAATGTGCATGCAATTTAAAGCTACATGTCTTGCTGACAATGTCTTAGACACCACCATAACCATCTCACTGTCTGGAATCCTACCAAAGATAGGGCACACAATTGAGGGGGAGAGATGGTGCAGTTGCCCGATGAATCCTCACTATAGACTCTGGACCCCCTGAAGTCATATGTTCCAAACTCCCCTCATTAATGACCCACCTCACCTTTCTAGTGTCCCTCTTCACCTGTTGCTAACTGGATTTTAACACTCACCATAGTTGGAAGACCTCTCAAAGCTGGATACCCTGGAATAGAATGTCATCTCTGGTGGTGATCTTGGAACTACAGCCGTGGTGGAAGTGGTGGAAGGCCACAGTTGCCATTCAATGCCAATGTGGTGGCACTCGAGCCACAAGCCAATGTTTCTCCCAGCATACAAGCACCATGGCTGACACTTTCTTGCACAAACGTATGCATATTCCTACCCCAATTATTGTTTAAGCATCAGTCTGCAAAGCACACTGGTCGATACAGATCATAATCTTACAATTCTCCCTAAGTGAGTGCCATTCTCTCCCAGTATCCAGTGGAGGCCAGCACCTTATCATCAGTAATTGTGAGGCAACCTTATTCAAGGAAACCTTCCAACAATGCAAAAAAAAAAACAAAGCTCTTGTGTTCCTTCTCGGAAAACGTGTCCCAGTTCCTCTGCACTCACCACATTCTCTCTTTGCCTGCTCCAGTTGTGCAGAGCACAGAATATTAGGATTATGCAGCACACTCTGTGTATAATATACAGAAGGGCACCACCAGGCCTGTCCAAGCAGCAAATGTCATCCTCACTGTCCACTGGAGTAGTGCCAGATGATTGGAGGGTGGCATATGTTATTCCCTTGTTCAAGAAAGGGAATATGGATAATCCTGGGAATTACAGACCAGTCAGTCTTATGTCTGTGGTGGGAAAATTACGAGAGAAGATTCTGAGAGATGGGATTTATGATTACTTGGAAAACCATAGTTTGATTAGAGATAGTCAGCATGGCTTTGAGAGGGGCAGGTCATGCCTCACAAATCTTATTGAATTCTTTGAGGATGTGACAAAACACATTGATGAAGGTAGAGTAATGGATGTGGTATACATAGATTTTAGCAAGGCTTTTGATAAGGTTCCCCATGGTAGGCTCATTCTGAAAGTAAGGAGGCATGGGATGCAGGGAAATTTGGCTGTCTGGATACAGAATTAGCTGGCCCATAGAAGACAGAGGGTGGTAGTGGATGGAAAGTATTCAGGCAGTGATGGCCCACAGGGACCAGTTCTGCAACCTCGCTGTTAGTGATTTTTATAAATGGCTTGAATGAGGAAGTGAAAAGGTGGATTGGTAAGTTTGTCGATGACGTGAAGGTTGGTGAAGTGGTGGATAGTGTGGAGTGCTGTTGTAGTTTGCAACTGGATATTGATAAGATGCAGAACTGGGCTGATAAATGCCAGATAGAGTTTAACCCAGAAAAGTGTGAAGTGATTCACTTTGAATTTGAATGCAGAAGACAGGGTTAAAGGCAGGATACGTGGCAGTATGGAGGAACAAAGGGATCTCGGGGTCCATGTTCATAAATCCTTCAAAGTTGCCACCCAGTTGATAGTAGACAAGCAAGAAACTGGAAGAACACAGCAAGCCAAACAGCAGCAGGAGTCTGTACATTCTCCCTGTGTCTACATGGATTTCCTCCCACAGTCCAAAGATGAGCAGGTTAGGTGGATTGGCCATGCTAAATTGCTGCGTAGTGTGAAGGCTAGGTGAATTAGCCATGGGAAATGCAGGGTTACAGATTGGGTGGGATGCTTTTTGGAGGCCTGCTTCCACACTGTGGTAATTCTAATGGGAAGCTATCTGGAAGAACACAACTCTATAACAGTTTTAAGTAATTATGTATGACTGCTAATTGCCTTACATTATAGCTGAAATATTTGCAATATCATGGTAATAAAATGGTAATCAGACAAGCACTGATGATCTTAATGGTAGAACATTTTTTGAGAAGTGTTGCTATCTCTGACTGAATGCTCTGCAGCAGATTTCATCACATACCCTCCCACCTCACAGCCACCCCATATTTCCACTAATGGCTACCACTCACATCCATCCTTGTGATCACCTCCTTTCCATGCAAACTGATAAACAAACAGGTTCCACATGACACCCAAATGAATATGTTTGATCTGTTAATGAAAGTTTGTTTTCTACTTCGTCTAAAATTTTTAATTTTAAACTGATGAAATGAAGTTTATAAGGTAAATGAAGAAACACAATTTTAATGCCTGACTGACTTTGTTTGGTTCTTTGCTATAGTATCCTGGAGATTAGTCTTTAATCCTAGGTACTCTGAGATAACCCCAAAGACATGCTAACCCTATACTGAAGCAGTATTAAAAGATTCCAATGAAATGAAATTGCAATGTAGCACAGCATGGTAAGCTGTGTGATTTCCCAAATTCTCCAGACCTTAGGTGACCCTCTTAGGGGGAGGAATGAAGCAGCTGCCTGGCACTAATCGATAGAGAGAATGAGTCTCAGAATGAATCATTATATTCCACTCTTATACACACAGACACTGTGATGGAGGCATGGGATGCAGGTCATCATTCTAAATGGGCCACGAGTGTGTGGTAATTCTGAGTGACAGAAACCAGAAGTAAGACAACTTGTTTGACAAGTGCAACATAGTTCCACATCTACGTGTCCAGATGGGTGAACAATCACCAGGTCAAGTCGAATTGTCAAACCATGAAAGCATTTTCCAGGGAGTGGCAGCCTCATGCAAATTGCAACCAGCCCCTTCCCTTTTGGGAATCTTGAGCCAAAGACCCAATTTCAGGAAGAAGAAGCTCTAAAGGAAAACAACTGCTTCTGACAGACCCAGATGAAGACCAAGCATAAACAACAGAAGGGGGGTATAAAACCAAAAGTCCCAGACACCCGCTTCAGCAAACACCACCTGGTCCAACTGTGGGCAGGTTGGCTCCACCTAGTGTTAGACAATTTAGTCAAAATAGGACCCACAATGCCACAGTGGAAGATAGTTATCCTCAGTCTCAAGGGACTGTCTAAAAACAATTAGTAAAATGATATTCAGTTTAATTATGGTCAATGTAACATCATGTGGGAGATTAGAAATATTGTTTTTGCAGGTGGGGGTGGGGGGTGGGGTGTTAATTCTTGTAGCATGTAGCATACTTAAGGCTAAGACTTTAATGAATATAGAGGGTCTTTTAAAGAAAATAGTTTTAAGCTAGGAAATAACTTTAAAGGGTTGTAGCTGACCACAAAAAGAAGCAGCAGGGGCATTTCACAATAAAGCTTATAGTATGATAAGAGAAACTGGATAAAAGAACAAGCTGTAACAAACAAGGAACAAAGAATGCAGACAAGGACAGCAGGATGGCCAGATAAGAAAATAACTAACAAGTGAGGTAATCGGCTTATGATAGGATGGGAAAAGGGAGGTGTGATTCCGCAACTTGTAAACTGAATAAGAAAGCTAATATGCTCTGTTTTTGCGTGCATTTCTGCTTGATTGCAGAAGCATCTGGTTCTTGCAAGGCTGTAATAAATTGTTCTTGTTTCCAAGGCTTTGTCTCAGACTGATTGATTTATGAGTGGGTTCTGTTTCTCACAATCATGTGGCCTTTTGTGAATATATATCTATGTGTTAAGTGCAGTGTCAGATAATTTCAACTCAAAATAAGTAAATATTATAAGTAAACATTTATGTCCAAGGCAAGCAGAAACCAATGCTAACAGTTGTGACAATGCTGTGAAGTAAAAGAGTTTTTGCCCAAAATGATAGAACTGAATTTTACATTTTATTAACTAAGTGCAAATTGCATCATGTTTTTCAGAAGGATTCATGCCATGATGACTTCTTGCCATATCTTATCAAACTTGCCTCTTGACCACTTAGTCCACCCCATACACCACTTATTTCTAATTCTATTTCCAATCTTATCATGCATTGTTCCCAAAACAACTCACTACTGAGTGGTTACCTGCAGAAAGGTTGTCAATCCATGTTGTCTTTAGAATCTCGTTGTGCAATCTGACAAGTCTTGCCAATTCAGAACGTTCCTGACATTTCCTCCAGGTGTGGCAGACAACAGGACTTTATAGGCAGGGACTTGAACTGGGTGCAAATACATGGCCTCTTCTTCCCCCTGGACCAACAATGGACATCACCACTCCAGGCCATGCCATGCAAACTTGGTCTCAGGTTGTCTCCAGGTTAAAGCAGTCTCAGCCATCTGGGACTGTATCCAGCAGTGGAGGAAAAAGATCAAATATCCTTTTCCTCTCTACCAGCATAAGTGCCACCAACTGTCCTATAGCACTCTATATCTGCTCACCAAGGTTTATGATCAACTACTCTCTTTATTCTCTGCAGCATCTTCTCTCATTTGCTCTCAGATACTCCAACGCCTGACACTGCTAAATCTGCATGCCCTCTGCACTGCCTACTCCCTTCACTTCGGACACCACACATTTATTTTATTCACACAAGATGTAGGCAAAAGGGATGGGTCGGCACTTATTAAAATCATAGAATTTTAACGGACAGAAGGAGGCCATTTGACCCGTCATGTCTGTACTGGCTTTGAAAAGAGCTGCCCAATTAGTTCCATTCTCCACAACCTTCTAACTTCATCACTTTCACAGATATATCGAGCTCTCTTTTGAAACCTCCTCTGGAATCAGCCTTCACCACATCCCCAGGCAGTGTATTCCAAATCCTAACAACTCCCTGAGGAAAGAAGTTTCTCCTCAGAAACAAAAACAGAACTTGCTGGAAAAGCTAAACAGGTCTGGCAGCATCTGTGGAGAGAAATCAAAGTTAACATTTCAGGTCAAGTCACACTTCCATAGAAATTAGTTTCTCCTCAAATGGCAATCTTTCTGTGGGTACAAACTAAGTAGTGAGTTGTTCTGGTAACAATGCATGATAAGGTAGGGAATAGAATCAGAGATAAAGAACTTATGGAGTGAGCTAGGTGGTCAAAGATTTTCCTCGTTTCATTCCTAATTCTCTTGCTGACAATCTTTAAATTGTGACCCCCGAATTACTGACATACTAACTAATGGAATTGTACATAATTTTGACCATTTTAATAAGGTCACCCCTTATTCTTCTCTGTTCAAGTCCCTAACTACTCTTGAGATGGTGGTGAGCAGCCTTTTTTAAACTACTGTAGCCTATTTGGTGCAGATACACCCACATTGTCATTTGGGACAGAAATTCAAGATTTTGACCCAATGACACTGAAGGAATGTCAATATATTTCCAAGTCAAGAAATCAAATGGTTTGGAGGAGAACTTGCGGTTGATTGTGATCCCATGTATCTGCTGTTCATCCTGGATGGTGTTAACACTCAAGCATTGTTGGAGTTGCATTCATCCAGGCAAGTGAGGAGTATTCCATCTCAGTCAGGACCTTTGCCTTGAATATGGTTGACAGGTTTTGAGGAAGTGAGTTATTTGCTACAGGATTCCTAGCCTCTGACCTGCACTTATAGCAGCTGAATTCGTGCATAAACAGTAACAATTGTGCCACCCATTTTTACCTCCGTTAATACCAACCTGTGTTTCATTCCAGGAGAAAAACCACTCACAATAGGGCAGTAGGTGGGCTATCCAACCTTTGCTACTCACCCCTTATTAAATAGCATCCTGACTCTGTCTGCTCCAGGTGGCTGACTGACCGAGTCCAAGTCCAAGTCCTTAGACTGTTACTAGATGCTGCCCTAGTGCCAGATCGCCTGAGTGAAGGCCAGCTGACAACCATGATAATCTTCATGCCCAAATATGTGTGCGTGCATGCGTGTGTGCGTGTGTGTCTAGTACCCAGAATATGTGTTTGTGTCTAGTATCCATACAGTGGCCACTAAGATATTGGTGTTTTGAAGCAAGCAGCCTATTGAAGTGATCAGGTAGCTGCTGTGATTTCCACATCAAGCTCTCCTGATATGTAGCTTGTGTGGCATGTTTGGTAAATGGGAAGCAGAATATTAATGAGATGAATTGGGCCACTAACAAGGCATTTAACAAGCAAGCAGTAGTTAGCAACTCACTACCGCCTAGTGATAAACTTACCTCACTGATTCTAAAAAGCAAAACAGATGGTGCGAGATGCTCCTGAAGTTGAGATGGGCCTCCCTGGACTTTTCATCAGATTCTGCCATAAATCCTGCCAAAACGTATGATGCTCAGATGCTTATAAAATTTGTCCAAAGTTTTGTGCTTTAAATTGGCTGAGATTGGTGCATACATTACTTTGGAATTACCTTCTGTATGCAATGTTGTACATTAACATTGTAAAACAATCTAGACTGCCCAGTTTCAATGCTGGTCAATTTGATACTCTTACCTACATGATCCACATAAACAAGGACCATCAAATTCTTGATGATTTCACGTGGAAGTCAAACTTTGCTGCAATAATGTTCTCTGACATTTGATATTACCATGGTAAAGGTGACACAAACAAATGGATGGCACAGTACATAATAATAGTTACACCATGATAAAATGAAATTGTGACTATATTCAGGAAGGTAAGCATTGCCTCAGAAAAGTTGGCTAGACTTAAAAGAAAAAGCTAATTAGAAACAAATAAGGATGAACATAGTATGAGATAGCCATTAGCTCTAACTTTTAATAATGGCCACCAAAGCAAATTGAGCTTGGTTATGGTGCATACTTAGAAATGTTAGAATCAGCTGTTGTTACTGTAACATTGTAGAATATTTTATTATAAAAATTATAGAAATGTGTCTATTGCTTAATAGAGAGGAATACAATACAGAAGTTTATAGAATGCTTGAGAATTACAGAAAAAGCAAGAGTGTAAGTCCTGTAGATCTTACATGCAAGGGTCTCTTGAGATGTAAATTAAATAAATCTTGTGCCGTGTGAAAGAATACCTAATGGCCCACTCGAGCTAATGTTTCTAAAGCAAAGAGAGCTAAAATATCACTAGGGCTTTGAAAAAGACAGTCAAAGTAATAATAAAAAGTGAAGTTTCCTTGAAGAGATGAGGAAAATGCATGAAAACAAAAATGTTCCATTAGTACAAATTATGAACATAAAAACATACAAATTAGTTATAGGAGTAGGCAATTTGACCTCTTGAACCTGCCCTAAAATACAACAGTTGTACGGCTGATCTGTTTCTGTTCCTGATCCCACATTTCCATTTACTCCTGACAACTTTTGATTCCTTTGCCTAACAAAACTCTATTCACATCCAACTTAAAAATATTCATTGACCTTGCATTCACCGTCTTTTGAGGCAGAGGGTTCCAAAATCTCACAACTCACTGATATAAAAGATTCTCCTCATTTCTATCCTAAAAGGTCAACCCCTAATTTTTAAACAATTTTCCCTAATCTTGGACTCAACCATGGTGAAAAAATCATTCTGTATCTGTATTGTCAAAACCATTCAGGATCTGATATTATTAAATCAATTTACCCCTGACAATTCTAAACCTCAGTGAAAACAAACCCAATCTGTTCAATTTTCCTCATCAGATAACCCATTCATTCCATGCAATCTAATAAATCTCTTCTGAATGACCTCCAATACATTTGCATCCTGCTTAAATAAGGAGACAAAAACTGCGCACAGTATTTGAGGTGTCATCACACCAAAGTCCTATATAATTGAAGCTTTTATGTTCACTTTTTGTGAAATAGAAGATAGCATTCTATTACTATTTTTGATTAGTTACTGTATCTGCACGCCAACCTTTTATGACTCATGCACTTAAAGCACCAAGATCCCTCTGCACCTTGCAAATCTACTGTCACTTTCCATTTAGATAATATTCTATTTTTATTTTCTTCCTGCAATTTCATATTTTCCCACTTTGTACATAAGATAGCTTGACTGAGCGGGCAGCAATCTATATTGATCTGCAACCTCCTATGTTCTTCACAACATACTTTCCTACTTAACTTCATTTTCCAAATTTCATTACCATGCCTCTGCTCCTCTCATCAAAGTCATTGATGAAAATTGTAAACAGCTGAAGCCCTGGAACAAACCCACGTGAGACTGCACTTGTCACATTCTGCCAATTAGAAACAAATCTATTTTTGTATACTCTCTTGTTTCAGCCTGCTAGTCAATCTCAGTTATGATAGCTTGATGCCCCACACACTAGTTGCTTTTACTCTTGCATTAATCTTTTATATGGCACCTTATGAAATGCCTTCTAGATCTTAACCAATTAACTATAAATTAGCAACGCCCAAATGGCTTAGAAACCAAATATAATGCCCAAGTGTCTCATGACGCAATGCATCAATTAAACCACAAGAGTTCTCAGCTTGGCTTGGTAATGATAATTGACCCTAACAGCATACAAAGAATGGAAGTTGTAGCATCTCTGGGCGATCAAAGCTACAGCAAGTTTAATGCTGGCAAGGACCAACAACCAGGTACACTAGTTAAAGCTGCCTTTACACAGCAGCACGGGTTTTTGAGAGAACACGTTCTCTGATCTTGTGTAAACATTTGCTCCACATGTACAAACTGGTTGTAGCATTTTGTTTAAATGCACATTCAAACTGTTGTTGCCTTAATGATACATCATGCCATTATCACAACTAAATACCCAGCAATTGCCAGAATAATACATTAGTTCTCTGACTTCATATAACATCATTGATGTAATGAAGTATCCCAAAGTACATTTGCCAATGTAAAACAAAATTTACAAAGTAGGCAAAGTAATGGAAAGGGTACTGAGGGATAGGATTTATGAGTATCTGGAAAGACACTGCTTGATTAGGGACAGCCAGCACAGATTTGTGAAGGGTAGGTCTTGCCTTACAAGTCTTATTGAATTCTTTGAGGAGGTGACCAAGCATGTGGATGAGGGTAGAGCAGTGTATGTAGTATACATGGATTTTAGTAAGGCATTTGATAAGGTTCCCCATGGTAGGCTTATGCGGAAAGTCAGGAGGCATGGGATAGAGGGAAATTTGGCCAATTGGATAGAAAACTGGCTAACCGGTCGAAGTCAGAGAGTAGTGGTAGATGGCAAATATTCAGCCTGGAGCCCAGTTACAAGTGGAGTTCCGCAGGGATCAGTTCTGGGTCCTCTGCTGGTTGTAATTTTTATTAATGACTTGGATGAGGGAGTCGAAGGGTGGGTCAGTAAATTTGCAGATGATACGAAGATTGGTGGAGTTGTGGATAGTGAAGAGGGCTGTTGTCGGCTGCAAAGAGACTTAGATATGATGCAGAGCTGGGCTGAGGAGTGGCAGATGGAGTTCAACCCTGCCAACTGTGAGGTTGTCCATTTTGGAAAGACAAATAAGATTGTGGAATACAGGGTTAACGGTAGGGTTCTTAGTGAGGTGGAGGAACAGAGGGATCTTGGGGTCTATGTTCATAGATCTTTGAAAGTTGTCACTCAGGTGGATAGAGCTTGTAAGAAGGCCAATGGTGTATTAGCGTTCATTAGCAGAGGGATTGAATTCAAGAGTCGTGAAGTGATGTTGCAACTGTACAGGACTTTGGTTAGGCCACATTTGGAGTACTGTGTGCAGTTCTGGTCGCCTCACTTTAGGAAAGATGTGGAAGCTTTCGAGAGGGTGCAGAGAAGATTTACCAGGATGTTGCCTGGAATGGAGAATAGGTCGTACGAGGATAGGTTGAGAGTGCTAGGCCTTTTCTCGTTGGAACGGCGAAGGATGAGGGGTGACTTGATAGAGGTTTATAAGATGATCAGAGGAATAGATAGAGTAGACAGTCAGAAACTTTTTCCCTGGGTGCAACAGAGTGTTATAAGGGGACATAAATTTAAGGTGAAGGGTGGAAGGTATAGGGGAGATGTCAGGGGTGGGTTCTTTACCCAGAGAGTGGTGAGGGCATGGAATGCGCTGCCTGTGGGAGTGGTAGAGTCAGAATCTTTGGTGACCTTTAAGCGGCAATTGGATAGGTACATGGATGGGTGCTTAAGCTAGGACAAATGTTCGGCACAACATCGTGGGCCGAAGGGCCTGTTCTATGCTGTATTGTTCTATGTTCTATGTTCTAAAATACGACATAAAATCAGAAAAGGAGATATTAGGTCAGATGACCAAAGCTTCAGTAAGAAAGTCAGATTAGATGGAGCTTCTTAATGAAGTAAAGACTTCACTGTGTGGTGTGGATATTCCAGAATATCGATCATAAACAACTGAAGCATAGCAAATAGTGAAACAATTAAAGTTGCGAATATTCAACAGCTTGCAGTTACATGACCGCAGATACCCCAGAGGATTGCGGGACTAGAGATTACAGACATAGAATGGGATGAAGCCATGGAAAAATTGTAAAGAATTGACATATAATCAAGATCTTGCATGATCAGGAGCCAAAGAAGGTGAGTTAGCATAGGTTTGGTGAGGAATGGTTTCTTTTTGCTTTAATTGTTAACTAGACATGTGCTTCATTGGTAAGACCAGCATTTGCTTCTCACATCTAATTGCCCATTGAATTATGTTCAGAGGGCTATCAAGAATCAACCACTATTGCTGTGGTGAAAATGTGTTGCTGGAAAAGCGCAGCAGGTCAGGCAGCATCCAGGGAACAGGAGAATCGACGTTTCGGGCATAAGCCCTTCTTCAGGAAGGCTTATGCCCGAAATGTCGATTCTCCTGTTCCCTGGATGCTGCCTGACCTGCTGTGCTTTTCCAGCAACACATTTTCAGCTCTGATCTCCAGCATCTGCAGACCTCACTTTCTCCACTATTGCTGTGGGTCTGAAGTCACATATAGGACAGAGGATTTCCTTCCCTAAATGATATTAGTGAACCAGATGTGTTTCTAATAACAATTTACATTTATTGCACCATTACTAAGATCAGTATTATATTCCAGATCTGTTAATTGAATTTAAAATCCACCAACTGCCATGCTGGGATTTGAACCTGGTATGTTGTTGGATTACTAACACTGGGATAATACCACTTTGTCACCATGACCCCCAGTAACAAATAGGGCAAGGGCAAGAGAGTTTCGGATAACCTCAGTTTTAAGAGGGATAGAAAGTGGAAGAGTGAAAAGGAATCTGTGTACTGTGGAGAAGGATATGGAAGAGAGATAATGTGGGGAATTAAATGCTGACATCTTGAGAAATATCCATATTACAGAGGAGGTGGTGCTGGATGTCTTAAAACACATAAAGGTGGATAAATGCCCGGGACTTGATCAGGTGTACCCTAGAACTCTGTGGGAAGCTAGGGAAGTGATTGCTGGGTCGCTTGCTGAGATAATTGCATCATCAATGGCCACAGGTGAGGTGCTGGAAGTCTGGAACTTGGGTAACGTGGTGCTAGTATTTAAGAAAGGTGATAAGGAAATGCCACAGAATTAAAAACCAGTGAGTCTTAAATTGGTGGTGGGCAAGTTGTTGGAAGGAATCTGAGGGACAGGATTTGCATGCACTTGGAAAGGCAAGGACTGATTAGGGATAGTCAACATGACTTTGTGCATGGGAAATCATGTCTCACAATCTTGATTGGTTTTTTGACTAACTTACAAAGAGGATTAATGAGGATAGAGCAATCTATATGGAATTCAGTAGAGTGTTCTACAAGGTTCCCCATGGTAGACTGGTTAGCAAGGTCCTATCACATGGAATACAGGGAAAACTAGCCACTTGGATACAGAACTGGCTCTAAGGTCGAAGACAGAGGGTGGTGGAGAGTTGCTTTTCAGACTGGAGGCTTGTGACCAGCAATGAGCAACAAGGATCATTGCTGGGTCCACTGCTTTTTGTTATTTATATAAATGATTTAGATGTGTACGTGGGAGGCATGGTTAGTAAATTTGCAGGTGACACCAAAATTGGAGGTATAGTGGACAGCAAAGAAGGTTACCTCAGATTACAATTGGAGCTTGATCAGGTGGGCCAATGGCCCAAGGAATAGCAAATGGAGTTTAATTTAGATAAATGTAAGGTCCTGCATTTTTGACAGGCAAATCTGGGCAGGACTTATACACTTAAGGGTAAAGTCATGGGAGTGTTGCTGAACAAAGAGATCTTGGAGTGCAGGTTCATAGTTCCTTGAAAGTGGAATTGCAGGTAGACAGGATAGTGAAGAAGGGAATTGGTATGCTTGTCTTTATTGGTCAGTGTATTGAGTATAGGAGTTGGGAGGTCACGTTATGGCTGTGCAGGACATTGGCTAGGCCGCTTTGGAATACAGCATGCAGTTCTGGTCTCCCTGCTATATAGGTTGGGGCTATTTTCCCTGGAGTAGAGGAGGCTGATGGGTGACCTTATAGAAGTTTATAAAATCATGAGGGGCAAGGATAGGGTGAATAGACAAGGTCAAGTTTAGAGTGGTGCTGGAAAAGCACAGTATGTCAGGCAACTTCTGAGGTACAGGAAAATCGACATTTCGGGCAAAAGCCCTTCATCCGGATTTATGATGAAGGGCTTTTGCCCAAAACGTCGATTTTCCTGCTCCTTGGATGCTGTCTGGCCTGCTGTGCTTTTCCAGCACCACTCTAATCTTGAGTTTAACCTCCAGCATCTGCAGTATCCACTTCTGAATGGACAAAGTCTTTACCCCAGTGTGGGGAGTCCAGAGGCCATGAGTTTAAGGTGACGGGGGGAAAGATTTAAAAGGGACCTAAGGGGTAACTTTGTCATGTAGAGGGTGGTGCATGTATGAACTATCAGAGGGAGTGGTGGAGGCTGGTACAATTACAACATTTAAAAGGCATCTGGATGGGTAAATGAATAGGAAGGATTTACAGAGATATGGGCCAAATGCTGGCAAATTGGACTAGATTTATTTAGGATAGCTGGTTGGCATGGACAAGTTGGACCAAAGGGTTTGTTTCCATGCTATACAGCTCTATGACTCTTATGAATCAGGAATAGTCAAGATTGTAGGCATGAATGAGGGCCTCTGAAGCAAATGGGACAAGGGAGGGGCAAACTCAGATGATATTACAGAGATGGAAGCAGACAATTTTATTATTGTATAGATAAATATTCAGAAGCTCATTTGAAAGTAAAATTTAGCACCAAGATTGCAAATAATCTGGCTTAATCTCAGAGAGAAATGGAATTTGCTGGCTGGGAGGTCATTCGGAGAGGGACTCAAATGCATCTGCCTTCCCTGGAGGAAATTCCTAGCATTTAATAGTGAATGACACGTAAACAACCAGATAACGTAGCAACTGTGAAAGAGTTGAGATAGGTGTTCAGGCTCTGTGATACCAAGTGACTGAATAACTAGGGGAGGGATGTGGGGTTATTCTCACAGGGAGGAAATCTTGAAGTACATATGGCATCATTAAATGATGTAGAAAATGTAAAATTTGCGGATTACTTTATGGCAAGTCTTAAGAGAGACAGTGTAAAACTGGTGATAAACTAAGTTGGAATTGATGTCATGAGAAACCCCTTCTTTTAAAAGTTATCATCATATGTTGTTGAATTGAGGAAAGCATATTTATGATGAAAATCTTACATTCACCTTAAATTTAGTTAGATGGGGAATGCATTTTTTTTCTATATGAATCAATCAAGTTGGGATAACTTGAGTTCATCATCTCTATACAGTTTGTGACCTTGTGGGTGTTTTCATTTTTCACAAATCAACCAACCTTAGCATGTAGCAATTTACTTGCAGGATTGGAACTAATTTTTACTGATTTTGCTGCGCTGTTCGATTGCCATGCTGTTAATGGTTTATTACAGTTCAAAGAAATAAAATTGAGCCAAGCCAAAGGATTGTGTTTAACACAGGTGCTTCATAAGAAGTGCTCTACCAATATAGGAACAGCAGCCAAATGTGAATATCCTGTCAAAAAGAGAGGAGATTTCTAACAAAAAGCTGACCCAATTGCTGTTATTCTCTTAAATAATAATGAAGCCAAGAAAAGTATATTGATGTAATGCATTTTCAAAAAAAAAGGATATTGGAACTGGAGGAGAGAACTCACAAAAAATTCTTATTATTCTTATTCACTCCTAATCAGATCTAATCAAATCAGATTTTCTCTACATGGATGTTGAGAATGTGTTGCTTCGATGTGCTTTTAGTTCAGCTTTTCAGGTATTTTTTTTATCTTTACAAGTAAGTCATTTAACTGAGAGGAGACACTGTCAGAAATCCCATATGAGAAGGTCAGTTTGAGTCATTGGATCATTATCCTGTTCAATCATGCATGCAAGCAGATTTAAATCATCCAAGATTGAAGTACTCATTATAAAGGACAATGTACGTTTTAAGCTCCTATCTGATCTAAACAACTGAATGAATTCCTTCCATATAACGCAATTTGCAACAACGTGCAGTGGGAAATTGACTGCTGATAACTAAGGAGTTGAAAGGTAATTGAGGTTAGTCATACCGAATAGTAGATCAAGGGTTGAGTGAGCAACTGTGATTTCTGGTGTGTGTTTGTTTCTATACTGGCACATAGTGGGAGGAAGCTCCGATGGAATATAAAATTTGGCACACAAATTTTGGGTTGAATAGTTGCAGTCTGTCATATAGACTAAATCTTACATTACTTTGGATAAGTTTGAGTTTCAACAAGCTTTTACAAAGATTTATCACAGTGAGGCCTGGCAAATTCTCTCACTGCATATACCCATCCAAATGCCTCTTAAATGTTGCAATTGTACCAGCCTCCACCACTTCCTCTAGCAGCTCATTCCATACACGTACCACCCTCTGTGTGAAAAGGTTGCCCCTTAAGTCTCTTTTATATCTTTTCCCTCTCACCCTAAACCTATGCCCTCTAATTCTGGCCTCCCCGACCCTAGGGAAAAAACTTTGTCTATTTACCCTATCCATGCCCCTCAATTTTGTAAACCTCTATAAGGTCGCCCCTCAGCCTCCGACACTACAGTGAAAACAGCCCCAGCTTGTTCAGCCTCTCCCTATAGCTCAAATCCTCCAAACCTGGCAACATCCTTGTAAATCTTTTCTGAACCCTTTCAAGTTTCACAACATCCTTTCGATAGGAAGGAGACCAGAATTGCACACAATATTCCAACAGTGGCCTAACCAATGTCCTGTACAGCCGCAACATGACCTCCCAACTCCTGTACTCAATACTCTGACAAATAAAAGAAAGCATACCAAACGCCTTCTTCAATATCCTATCTACCTGCGACTCCACTTTCAAGGAGCTATGAACCTGCACTCCAAAGTCTCTTTGTTCAGCAACACTCCCTAGGACCTTTAAGTGTATAAATTCTGCTAAGATTTGCTTTCCCAAAATGCAGCACCTCGCATTTATCTGAACTAAACTCATTCTGCCACTTCTCAGCCTATTGGCCCATCTGGTCAAGATCCTATTGTAATCTGAGGTAACCCTCTTCGCTGTCCACTACACCTCCAATTTTGGTGTCATCTGCAAACGTACTAACTGTACCTCTTATGCTTGCATCCAAATCATTTATGTAAATGACAAAAAGTAGAGGACCCAGCACCGATTCTTGTGGCACTCCACTGGTTACAGGCCTCTAGTCTGAAAAACAACCCTCCACCACCACCCTCTGTCTTCTACCTTTGAACCAGATCTTTGTCAGGACTATGCTGGTGTGGTTCCGTTCCATACCCCAGTCCCTATTCCTATCTTCATCCCAACCCAAGACTGGTCCAAGCAGTGGAACTGCATCTTCACAGCCCGGTGTCTGCTCCACCACAGTTTTGGTTGGGGTATGGCCAGCATTATGTCTGTGCTCCACATCAGTCAGGGGATTATTCAGTGGGGTCATAAACCATATTCACAGTGTCTAGCCCTTGTCCCCCAGTAACCAGGCTTGTTACCGAATCTGCCAAAAGCACCAGGTAAATGAGAGTGTGCAGTCAATGGCACCCTGCATCTGTGGACGCCATGTTCACCAATGTAACTGCTCAGATGTAGACTGACCTCCTCATGGGGGACTGGAGAACCAATGCCACCTTGCACAGATGGCATCAGTTACTGGCCTGTTGCATGCACACATCATCCATTGCTCCTTGTAAGGAGCCAGCAGCATAGACATTTAGCACTGTAGTGTGAAAGAATATCCTCCCGTTCCTGCAGCCATAAAGTCCCAAACCAGCATCCACACAGTTCCCTCACAGTTTTGTAGGACATACAGGGCCTGGTCATCCTTAGGAAAGAGAGGTAGAGATGAAATCTCTAAGCTTTCTCCATAGCTCTTGCCTCCTGAGGGGCACTACGACTGCAGTCTCGCCCTGAGCTCGGACTCCTCATCCTCTATGCCAGCCTCCTGCTGTTTCTGGCCTTGCTATTGGTCCCTCTCCTCCTGTGTCCATCATTGCAGGCACAGAGACAACTGTGCCCCCAAGGGATAGCCCATGACACTTGGTAGCATCATCCTAAAATAGGAAATGGAAACCTATAACTGTTCCCCCTGCCCCCCGATTCCAAGCATTATACCTTCAAGATATACTCTTTGCTTCTCTAAGCTCCACTGCGGAGGTCACAGCCAATAAACCCCATCTCCACCCTTTGGTGTTGTTCATATACTCCCCCCACTTGGTTCCCACCCAGTCACTGTCCTTGTCTTCACTTCTGCAAATGCTTGTGCTCCCTCCCCCCCACCAGCCTTAACTCGCCCACCTTCAGGCAGTGATGCCCTCACTGCTTCTACATGCATCCCTTAATCATCTTGAACAATCGCCAGATAGAGCTCCAGAACTATATTCACTCCAGACCTCTGAGCAACTTCAGTATGACTGACCAGACTGCTGGTTGGCCTTTACAGCTCCCTGTTATTCACCTGTCTGCTGCTACTGGTCCTGCAGGAATGACACTGAACGCTCGCCAGACTGTGTAGGGACAGTTCCGTGACTGTAAGTGCCCCAAGTAAATGACTGACCTTGGCAAAGCTGCCAGAGTGCTTGGGGACTGTGCTTGTGACTGACAGCAATCTCCCACATCTTGACTGGATTGAGGATTAATCCAACATGGCCATATGGTAGCATAAATGTGCTGTAATTTGCCGTGTAGGTGCCTGGTACATGTTATACATGTGTTAGATTGATGTCTCATTGTCATTCATCCACCTCGCTACCTCCCACCCCTAGCCAAATTCCTCCTAATAATGAGCCTGTCTGTATGCTTGTACAAAAGAGCATCTCAAAAAGCCAATCTTGGGTCTGACTGAAACACTGACATGCTAACTAGCATACTAAACCAAGATACGAATGCTGTAGATATACAGGTAGACGATAAGTAAGTCAGTACTAAGATAGCAGGCAGGCAGCCTTGTCCAGTCCATGAGCTAGGATTGCTCAGTCATGCACACAAACTGTTGATCGCTACAGCCTATGTTAATTGCCAGTGTGGCCATGCAACACAACTCAATGCTTCATGACCACCATGGTATCAGAGAGGTGGCATGATAGTTGTGATGAGCTGGTACATGCTATGGACAAGGTGTCTCTGCAGCCAGTGTTCATAGATCAGGCCCTGAACACGTAGTTTGATCATTTACAACATGGAGGCTCTTTGGTACCTACCTGAACTCGGTAGGTACCCATTGAGGCTTCAATGTCAAGTTTTCTCAATAGTTAGCTTGCTTTGTAAGTTTGCTAAAATAGAAAGCTAAATACTAACAAGGCAAATTGTTCCATCAAAAGGGCTTAACAATCTATAATTCCCCTTAAATTGGCAACTCACTGCTGTCTAGTGACATTGCCAATTGTGTAAAGTATAACAATGGCACGCATTGCTCCCAATGTCAAAATGGACCTTATTATACCTCACATCAGATTCTGCCACAAATCCCACATAACTAATCTCGCTCAGACCCCTAAAACATTCCCCCGAGTGTTTATTTCATACCTCCATGGATATGCAGTTGACATCTGATTCTCAAATACTATCTGAATTCAATCTGTACTTGATCGCTGTGAGACGATAATCCACATAAGTGCTGGACTCAACTTTAGGGAAAGAATTTCATTATCTATTTCATGTTTTTTGATATGCATACCTTATATTGGTTGTACAAATTGTAATTAGCGATGACAGTGGTAGTTAAGTTCAATAGATCTGTAGAGGTAAAAAGTCACATATAAAGCTTAATTCAAATTATATTTTCGTGTCAGGGAGGGAAATCAAATAAGAATCATTGTGATAAATAAAAGATAGTTTACTAATGAACAGATAGCAAGAGATTCTCACCACACAGATTTTTTCATAATGTACTAATTTAACCTTGTTCTTGATAGCATTTCTTTTCATTTTCACCCCAGTGGTGCTAATAACATTATGAATATTTGTGTGAAAATATTCAGAAATGTTTAACTGAACATTTCACACAATTCTTTGTATGTTTTTGAAGAAAGATGCATGGTAACAGCCATAGTCGTCAAATATGTCAGTGCAATACTACTGGGCTCACAGACACTACTGTAAGACCAATTCCTGTCTCACATTGAAGGCTATTCTTTCTCACATCTATCAAAAACATTGCGTTGAGGCAGCCTGTCATTGCTTTGTGTAGCTTGCCCATTACTTGTGCTCTCTGGTTGCCCTGTGCTGTCCCAGGAATGAATTGAACTGCTAATGTCAGCTGAAGATGACAAGTTGCTGAGCTTCAAAATGAGCTTGAGAAACAATGATACTGGAAAGCTACTGGGAAGAGTACAATAACCATATGACCATTCCTTCTATGATTATTCCAAATGTATCATGTTGCTAGCTGGAACTAAATCAAGCCATATTTAGTCTGATAAGTTTTTGAAATGAAGACTTGCGTTGACAGCATTGACAAAGGCGGTAAATATTTTGCAACATAGTCCTGTTCACAACCCAGTATGTTTATTTAGTGAGTAATCCAGATATGCATAGCAGAAATATCTAAACTTTGATCCCAGACTATAATCAGTTGGTTGATCTCAATCAGTCTGACACTGGCATCCTGCTAGAAAGATAAGCAAAGATTTTGTTCCTTCTGGTACCCAATGCCACTCTTGAAAAGTGAACATGCCCAAATTGGTTCAGTTGTGATGACTTCTGCAGTCTAATTGCCTGTTCACTGAACCCATTTCGACAAAATGAATAACAGTGACTTTGATGAAATGTCAGGAATGACAGATTCATACTCAGCAACCATTGAACACATAATGAAAGCAGGATAAAAAATGAAAGGGGAAAAAAATAAAGTGCTACTAGTCAAAATGACATTTAAGAATTTGAGGAAAACAAGTTCAACAAATGAATTGAAGTGAAAATATTTGATTGAAAAATTATTTGAAGGTTTTGACTTGCAAGAAAGTTTTTACTCAAATCTTTTGGAGTACAATTACTGTTTGGTACATCAGGAGGTGCTTTACCATCTGACCTGTTGGATTAATCACCTTTTTCTTCAAATGGAGGAATGCTTCACACAATGAGATACCTTCATCTCAAAACAGCAAATAAAGTATTAGAAAACGCAATCATCAGATTCTTCTTACTAAAGAAAAAAAAAACAATGAACAGAATTACATGATAAAATTATTAGACTTGATGACAATCAAAACTAAAAAAAAACTCTTTGTTCAAAAGAAAAACCAGCAAAATCAGGATAATAGTTCAATAATGGTCTTACTACATCAAATTCAAGGTCATTCAATTAGCCAAACTGGTTCATTATTTGTTTTGGCAAATTAAGAATGAGCCACTACTTACTCTTTGATCCCTAAATTTGATATAGATCATTAGTCATTAGTCATTAGTATGGCAAAGCTTCCTCTCAGAATAACACAAAGAAGTACCTCCCACAACAGAGTGTTTAGAACGTATGAATGCATCATTCCATATTTTTCAGGCCTTGACCTTTTTTGTAGCAAAGGCATGACCGTGGGAGGACCAAAGCCACAGACTCCTCATTCTTGTTTGTTCTTCTGCACAAATCCCCAATGACCACTGACATCAGGGTTAACAGCTTTCTTTTCTGTGGCACATCTGAAGTGTAAACGCATTTTTCTTTTGTCATGTCAACTTGAGTTTAAACTAAATTTGAAAACCGAAAGCTAGCCAAGTAATAATGCTACTTGGTCAAGATAATGCACTGAAAAATGTGGTACTGTCGAAAGGATTGTATGCAGAAACAACCTTTTCAAAAATGATATATTGCTTTCAAAGCTGATCTCAAATATTCAGGTGAATAAAACTTACAATAAATTAAACATTTCCATATTTTTAAAAAAAATGAAGTAGAAGTGCACATCTTTTTAAAGTAAGATTGACTAGCAGTGAAAAATCCAGCAATGTTATGCTGCAATTATAACAATTATTAGGTCAGTAAAAGTCATACTTTTTTAAATGTCGCACTGAGAATGAAAACAATTACTTTATAATAATGACCACATAACTTTGTATGCTTGCCTTTATTGGTCAGTGCATTGAGTATAGGAGCTGGAAGATCATGTCATGGCTGTACAGGACATTGGTTAGGTCACCATTGGAATACTGCATGCAATTCTGATATCCCTGCTATAGGAAGGATGTCGTGAAACTGGAATGCGTTCAGAAAACATTTTCAAGGATGTTGCCAGAGTTGGAGGGTTTGAGCTGTAGGGAGAGGTTGAATAGATTGGAGGCAATTTTCCCTGGAGTGTCAGAGGCTGAGGGGTGAATTTATGGAGGGGCATGGATAGGGTGAATAGCCAAGTTCTTTTTCCCAGGGTGGGAGGTGTGCGAAACTAGAAGCACAAGGTTAAGGTGCAGGGGTATGGAAGTTTTAAAAGGGACCTAAAGGGCAACTTCTTCACAGAGTGTGTGGTGCGTGAATGGAATGAGCTGACAGAGGTAATGGTAGAGCCCAGTACAATTACAACATTTAAAAGGCATCTGGATGCGTATATGAATAGGAAGAGTTTAGAAGGGTATGGGCCAAATGCTAGCAAATGGGACTAAATTTATTTAGGATATCTGGTCAGCATGAACGAGTTGGACCATGGCCAGTACAACACCTAGTTCTCCTAAACAGGTGTAGCTCATTATTTGCCAGTGCAGTCCTGGAAAGATATAGGTTGTCTTTTCTCAGAATGACAGCACATCTACAATGACTGAACTACCCCAGTTCCTCAGCAAATACACACAGAAATATGAGCTGGGCTAGAATGTTTTGAGGAGAAAGTGAGGTCTGCAGATGCTGGAGATCAGAGCTGGAAATGTGTTGCTGGAAAAGCGCAGCAGGTCAGGCAGCATCCAGGGAACAGGAGAATCAACGTTTCGGGCATAAGTCCTTCTTCAGGAAGGGCTTATGCCCGAATGTTTTGACCAAAGCAGAAGTGCTGCTATTGGGTCTTGCTGGTTTCCTTAAAATCACCCAAGACTGTTTCCTCCAAAAGGAGGAAGTGAGGACTGCAGATGCTGGAGATCAGAGTCGAGAGTGTGTTGTTGGAAAAGCACAGCAGGTCAGGCAGCATCAGAGGAACAGGAGGAATTTTCCTGATGAAGGGTTTATGCCCGAAACGTCAATTTTCCTGCTCATCGGATCTTGCCTGACCTGCTATGCTTTTCAAGCACCACACTCTCAACCCCATTTCCTCTAAACGCCAACCCTGAACTAACAGAATCTTTCCACTAAACAAAAACAACTGCAGATGGTAGAAATCAGGAACAAAAATAAACTGCTGGGAAAACTCAGTAGGTCTGGCAGTATCCATGGTGAGAAAGCAGAGTTAATGTTTTGGTAAGCCTTCTTCAGAACAGGGGCCCGAAACGTTAATTCTGCTTTCCCTCCATAGATGTTGGCAGGCCTGCTGAGTTTTTCCATCAATTTCTGTTTCATATCTTTTCCCTGCCTATGTTGTAACGCTTCATAGGAGGACAAAGATTGTTTAGTAATGTAGCTATGCCACTAGATATTTGCGGGAACAAATTACTGCAGATGCTGAAATCTGTACTGAATACAGCAAATGCTGGAGATCACAGTGGGTCAGACAGCATCCATGGAGAGCGAGCAAGCTAATGTTTCCAGTCTATTTGACTTTTATTCAGAGCTGAAGTGAAGTCATTTCAGTTCTTTAGAAGAGTCATCTAAACTTCAAAAGTTAGCTTGCTCACTATCCATGGATGCTGTCTGACCCACTGTGATCTCCAGCATTTGTTGCTTCCACTAGGAATTTGACCAGTGTGACTTGGTCATTCCATATGGTTACTGCATTTTGAAATTACTTGTTGAATTCACTTTTTGTGATTTTGAGATATTAGTTTATCTTCATAATGCCCTGTAACATGATATGTTGATTTTTGAGTTGGGTACATTTCAAACTGAAAAAGAAAACAATTGTATCACGTTCTACAGCCTAGAATAACCTGAGTCACAGAAGTTCAGAGTTACAATCATTCGGATAATAAAATGGTTCTGGATTCCAATTACCTCTAGAATGGAGTATAAATTGAACAATATGCGATTAAAAGAACATTAAAACATAAATCACTATGTAACCTAGTTTCGGTACACAACACATTTTTAATTCGGCAAATTAGCTCCCTAACGCCACAGAACAGGCAGCACATTCACCTCAAAACCTGCCAGCTTCCAAATATTGCTCTGTTACGGGAATTTCCTTAACAACTGGAAGCTGGCAGGTTTTGAGGTGGATGTGCTGCCTGTTCTGTGGCGTTAGAAAGCTAATTTGCCGAATTAAAAGTGCTTGAGTTGTGTACCAAAACTAGGTTACATAGTGATTTATGTTTTATTTTCCTTTTAATAGCTATATTGTTCAAGTTACACTCCATTCTAGAGGTAATTGGAATCCAGAACCATTTTATTATTTGAATGATTGTAACTCTGAACTTCTGTGACTCAGGTTATTCTAGGCTGTAGAACGTGATACAATTGTTTTCTTTTTCAGTTTGAAATGTACCCAACTCAAAAATCAACATATCATGTTACAGGGCATTATGAAGATAAACTAATATCTCAAAATCACAAAAAATGAATTCAACAAGTAATTTCAAAATGCAGTAACCATATGGAATGACCAAGTCACATTGGTCAAATTCCTAGTGGAAGCAACAAATGCTGGAGATCACAGTGGGTCAGACAGCATCCATGGAGAGAGAGCAAGCTAATGTTTCAGTCTAGATGACTCTTCTAGAGAGCTGAAATGACTTCACTTCAGCTCTGAATAAAAGTCAAATAAACTGGAAACATTAGCTTGCTCGCTCTCCATGGATGCTGTCTGACCTGCTCCCTGCTGTTTGAACCAAGTCTCTGCTTTAATTCCAGTCATTCTAGGGCCAGTAAAATTCAGCTCAAAGTAGGTCATCCCTCAATAAGACTAGAATAAACAGCAAGACTACAAATAAATCTGACAACCAGTATTTAATCTATATTCTGTTTTCTGAGAATATATAATTCTTCAAAAAGATACCAAGGTTTTTACATATAAAGAGAATGGGTACTGTGGTTAAAAAATAAAACTATGAAGTAACAGTTTTTTTGCACAGGTTTCACTCTGGGATAATACACATTTTCTACACTCCTTGAGATTGTCCATGATCACTTTCTCAAAGTGTCCAATCTTGACTCTATTCCTCCCCCACCCCCGCTCCAACTTGTTCAATCTCTTCCCAATTATTCTGACACTTTACATTGGTTTGATAATTTCAGGTTTTCTAGCCTTAGCCACCTCCTCTTTCCCATGGAAGTACAATCCCCCTACACACCCATTCCCCAACAGGTTCGGATGAAGGGCTTGCAACTTCTTCCTTGAAAAAAAGCTGCAGTCTCCATATGCCATCATCTTCCTCTGCCTGGCTGAGCTTGTTCTCAGTTTGAACAACTTCTCCTTTAACTCATCTAATTTTCTCCAAGTTATAGGTGTTGCTGTGAGTGGCTGCATGGTGCCATGTCTCTCTCTCTCTTTATTGGGTACATGGAACATTCCTTGTTCCAATCCTATTTAGGTCCCCACCCACAATTCTCTCTGAAACACTGGTGCTGCCATTGGTGCTGTTTTCTACTCTTGAGAATTTGAAAAAAAAGTTTTGCTTCTAATTTTCATCCTTCTCTCACCTACACCTCACCCTTTCCCTTCTTGATTGTCATAGAGTGCTTCCTGTAAAGATGCCATTCCATTCTCCCAGTTTCTCCACTACTGATGTATCTGTTCAGGTGATGCCACCTTCCACTATGCTGTTTGTGACATTACCTTTCTCTGACAGAGTGAATTCTCTCCCATAGTGGTTGATAGGGCCTTCAACCATGACCAATCCATCTACTGCACTTTTGCCTGCACTCCTTCCCACAACAGGGGCCCCCTTGTCTTTACTATCCACCCACTAATCTCCACATTCAAAGTAACATCCTTTCTCCCATTTCTGCCAGGATGCCATTACCAAACACATCTTCACCTCCCTTATCAGCATCTCACAGGGACTGTTCTCTCTGTGAACCCTTGGTCCATTCAGCCATCGCTCTTAATACTTCTTCACTCGTAATTGCCCTTTCCATGCAATCACAATACTTGTCCATATACCTCTTCTCTACTCAAAGTCCCAAACACACCTTTCAGGGAAAGCAGTGTTTTACTTGCATTTGTTTTGATCTAATCTACTACATTCAATGTTCACAATGTGGTCTCCTTTACGTTGGTTATTCTAAGAATGGTGTCACCACATTGCAGAAGATCTCTGATCTACCTGTAAGAACAGCCTCAGTTGATTGCTGTTTCAATGAGCCTTGCTCTCATACTAACATTTCTGTCCTCAGCTTACTGCAATGTTACAAAGAAGCACAATGCATGCTCAAACAACCCTCATTTTCTGCTGAGACACTTTACAGCCTCGAGGTCTCAATAACTGCAGGAAGTGACCGCATGAAGTCTGTTCTCCATTTTTCTTACGTTCTCCCCACTGTCTTGCCTTGATTCTTTCTATTTTCCTCTTAGTATATAGGACCAATTGTAAAGAGTTACCACCAGATTTGAAATAATCACTCTGCTTTCTTCCCACAGATGCTGCCAGACCTGCTGAGTTTCACCAGCAGTTTGTTTTTCTTTCAAATACCATCCTCTCCCATTCACAATATTTTGTCTTTCTCTTTCTTTCATCACCAACCCATTTGACTTTTGTGCTAGGCTTCACACCATCTGTTCCTTTGCTCCTCCTCCATCTGTGTCAAAAGTATTAAAAAATTCTCCAACATCTCTCAGTTCTGAAGGCATACCAGAGTCAAAACATTAATTTGGTTTCTCTCTTCATGGTTTCTGTCAGACCTGAATTGTTTCAGTATTCTGTTTGTTTTAGATTTCCAATTTGTACTTAAGAAAAATTGATATAAATTGGTTCCTTTTGTAAATGAAATCAAATCAGACTTTACCTTTATTTATTCATTACATTTCATATGTGAAAACTTCTTTACTGCCATAGGTTCCGGTGAAAAGAAGGGACATTAGTTCAATCAATGAAAGATCTATCCAATATAAAGAGACCAGTACTGCATTTTATGCTGTGAGTTGACTCACAAACAAGATGAACCACAATTTGAAACAATGGATGCCTTCCAGTGAGGAAAATCACATCTTATTTGCAATGACGTCTAATACATATATCCTGGTAATTATGATACACGAAATGAAAAACGATTCATGTCTTTGTTTATTTGATTTAAAAGAGATCAACTTACATTTGAAAAGATAGCTTCACAGCTGTAGATGAGAGCTGAAAAGTAGTGCACTAAAAACAAACAAGCTGATTGAGGTTGCAATAAAAGCAGGATAGAATATTTAAAATTGTTAAAATATATTTTTAGCAAATTCATAGAAAATACTTTTCTTCCTTTCAAGGGTATTCCTTTCTAAATGATCCTGATTCTAGACAATATAAACAATGTATTTGTCTCAAAGCACCTTTCTAAGTACATTTCAGGAAAATAAATAGTTATGTAAATTGTTAAAGTAATATATTAACAATGAAAGAATAACAATGACAGCATTTTGTCATTTACAGATTGTGACACTCCTGATCATAACACCACAATTTATTGCAAGTATACTGCAGAACCCTCACCTCTGGTCACCTGGAGTCAAACAGCCAGTGAGAATAAACAGAAATATCACCTCTTTTCAGCAACTGCTAGAAGTTGAAATGGAATCAACAGTGGCAGCTTCCAATTAGTCCTCTGTGAATAAAACTTCACAGCACAAACAACCCTAGTTCTGCAATGTCAGCTCTCAAAAGCATGAAAATGGAAATGTCACTAAGATCACTGCAAAGCAGTCTTCAAACTTCAAGACTGGGGCTACATTGTCAAGATGTGTCGTGAGGTTGATAGGGCAAGCACCGCTGCTTCCAGTCTGGCTTTTCCTTGTATGATTACTAAAGACAGCAGTGTTCTGAAAAATGTTTATCATAGAAAAGCCATAATTCATTCTGTTGCTGCAACCATATAATAGCAACTAAAGCTTTACTTATTGTAAACACTTTGCAATTGTCATTTATTGTATTTCATCAATGGGACTGATAACCAACCAGATGTTCAGAGACCAATCACCAATCAATTAAATGCCATTACCTCAAATTGGAATGGCCAGTGCCTATCATGAGTTGTACTACTGAATCAATATTTCCAATTAATTTTAAATGCCATTGCACTATAACTTCCAACTGTTATTTCCATCTGCATTCCTAGTCCTCTCCCCACCACTAAATATTTCCTCCTATGACATATCTATGTTCAGATTGGCAATGTTTTCCTCAAGGGGAATTAAAGAAGTACATTCGGTTGAGATGGAGATCGTAAAAATTAAGCCGGGGGGGGGGGGGACATTGGAGATGAAAGGGAGGAGGAGAGATTGAGGGAGGAAAGAAAACAAATGGACACAGAAACCGTTATATGCGAGGAAATGGATAATATTGCAATTGCAAAGGAATGGCTGCTGAATAGATGGAAAAGATCATCAGAGTTATGAGGAAATGTGGAGTTGAGGTTAATATCAGATCACCTTCATGAATGACAGGTTCAAAGGGCCAGGTGGTGTACTGTTGTTTCTTGCTCATTTGCAATTGCTACAGCTTGATGACAGTGGACTGTATTATTTACAAGTTAGTGCACAGCACCTAGCTTAAATACTTGAAATGTATAAAAGGTCATTTTCAGCTCAAAGAGATGCCCTTAATTTTTCAAAATTACAAAACCAGTGAAAGTGGTTTTGCTTACATTCAGTGGGGGAATAGCACATGGTGTCAGTATCAAGTGCTCCATATTCAGGGACACCAAACTCAGAAACAACATTTGTTCTGCTCTCTACCAGTTTAAACCTCAGCACCATTCTCAGATTATATCGCTCTGGCTGAATCAGGAGCATCTGAAGTGGAATGCATAGGCATTACATCAGCATCAGACATGCTAGATGGGTCAACTCATTTTCTGTCCAACAATTTTGTATATACATTGGTGTCATTTCCATTTTTTGCACCAGTTGTCGTGATGATACAGTAAGACTGGCAAGTCAATAGCAGTTTTTCATCAATGGCCCCTAATCATACTAATAGATACTGGACTCAAACAAAATAGGGCTAATATATGCAAAATAATATTATAGTTTAATTCTGTCTAGCTGCAAGAGGTAAAAGGTGTTAATACAGATCTTCACATGCAAGCAATGATTAGAAGCTTGCTGTTTCAGAACGTAGAGACATTTTTGTTTGTACAAAGTTTCAGAGTCATTTACCTTCTCCAGAAATTTATCTTTTCCTACTAATATGCAAAGAAGGACTGGCTTATTTTTGAAACTGGGAAAACAATGCCTCCCTGTTGTTGATTGATCAGAAATATATCAAAGAATCAATGCTATGGTGTGGAAGGAGGGATGCACACCATCAAAACCAACTTTAAGGATCTTGGTAAAACAATTCTCTCCAGTCCCTCTGTTGGTTCTGGGAAATAATACTTGTGAGGGTTTCATCCATTACAGGGAGTTAAATAAGTATATTGTTGGTATGGAGAAAAACAAGATTTTTAAAAAAACTTTGATTGCCCATCTACTTAGTGGTTTATTTGGCACAAGCTGAAGAACAATATAAATAAAGATAATGCAATATGCATCTTCATTTAATTATCAGATAATATTTATTTAATTAGCAGCAATATTTAACAAAAATCCACTTAAATGTATAGCGACATTTTGGCCTTTGTATTCAGAGTCTCTTTCCAAATGGTGCTCTCCTTTCAGGTTATGCCATATTTACATTAACCTTCAGTTGGAGCTCTTCAACGGAAAAAGTCAGACAGATGATGTAAATTGTTTCAGTATATAATACAACTACTCCTCTGAGAATCATTACAATTGGAGAGTTTTCTTCTTTGCAGTATCTATGTTCAGCTCTCATCTTGTGCTTAGAGGGAAGTTCTCGAGTCCTGGGTATAAATGTAAATAAAATATTTGTTAGACACATTTAAAACGATTACTAAACAAGACAACTCTCTCTAACCCATTGTTCTTTCAGTTCTTCCATTCGCAGTATCTGTACTTGCCAATTCCCTTCAACTAAAGTTGACAGCCATTGATCATCAGCTAGCATTGAATCCTCAAGTTTTACTTACATTGCTGGAGTTCACATTCTAACCACCTTCTGAGATTACATATAAACCTACAAAAGGTATACCTCATTCTAAAATAGGTTCCCTGGAGAGTGAAGACGGAAGATTTTTTCTTAACTCCCTTATTGGCACACCAGTGAAAAATAAGGCAGGCTTACAAAGTGCATATTTTAGCATGCTACATGAACGGCCAGTTTTGCAGCCAATCGTATTCACATGAATTGATCCTTAGATCATAGAAATCAGAGAATCCCTACAGTGCGGAAACAGGCCACTGGGCCCAACAAGTCCACAACAACCCTCTGAAGAGTATCCCATCCACACCCATTCCCCTACTATTCTACATTTACCCTGACTAATGCCCCTAAGCTACACATTGTTGAACAGTATGGGCTATTTAGCATGGCCAATTCACCTAACCTGCACATTTTTAGATTGTGGGAGGAAACCGGAGCACCCGGAGGAAACATACGCAGACATGGGGAGAATATGCAAAATCCACACAGACAGTCGCCTAAGGCTGGAATCGAACACGGATTCCTGGCGCTGTGAGACAGAACAGCTAACCACTGAGCCCCTAAATATTGAAACTGGAAATTGAGGCAAAATAGTGGTTCAGTGGTTAGCACTGCTGCTTCACTGCATGAGGGACCCAGGTTTGATTCCAGCCTTGGGTGACTGTCTATGTGGAGTTACATTCTCCCCACGTTTGGGTTTCCTCCAGGTGTTCTGGTTTCCTCTCAGTCCAAAGATGTACAGTTTAGGTGGATTGGCAGTGCTAAATTTTCCAAAGTGTCCAGGCTAGGTGTGTTAATCATGGAAAATGCATGGTTGTACGGATTGGATAGGGTAGGGATGTGTGTCTGGGTGGGATGCTCTTCGGAGGGTCGGTGTGGACTCAACGTGCTGAATGGCCTGCTTCCACGCTGTAGGGGTTCTATGATTCTATTATCTTGAGTGTTAAGTTGAGAACGATGGTTCTGATGATTTCCCCTTAACTCATGCTCAGGGATTCTCAGACAGAAATGAATCTTCAACAAAACAAAGTCATTCAGATGCATAGAAAACTTTACTGCGCTATTTTTATTTATTCCTTGTGGTTATTTACTTCTTTAGTTACAAGTATATCTTTATTGTTTCCCTTTAGTAAAAGATTCTGTCTACCGGAGAGAAAAACATAAAATAAATATTGAAGGTGCAGAGTACAGTAACATAAGCAAGACATGTCACTTAATTAAAAAAAAACACAGACAAGATATTGTGGAAGCTGGAAATCAAACTGTTGGAAACACTCAGTGGGTCAGATAGAATTTATGGAGAGAAACAGAGTCAACTATTCAGGTCAATGACCTTGACCATGGACTTGAAACATTAACATGTTCTCTTCATGAATTCTACCTGACCTACTGCTTATTTCCAGCACTTTGTTTTGGTTTTATGCCAATTATTTGGCTACACAGTCAACTCAAAAGCTTCTTAAAGAGTTAAAGGGCTCAAAATGAATACATTCCAACAATTCTCACAGTTCAAATATGTCACACAATTGAAATATTTCTGAGCTTTACCATTTTACAACTGTTCAATTTATAGAAACTGGATTCATAAGTGTCCAAAGCCACAAGAAAGCAGCCTGCTAAGATCACAATTACCATACAAACCCATTCATTTTAAATATTTGTACCTTTATTGCAAATCAATGTAACTTGTGCAATTTGCTGACATACATTGGCCCCCAGACTCTTCCTTTTTCTGGCACAATTAACAGTCCATACTGTACACCTTCAGCAAACGTGAAGTTATGAGCGAGGGAACTTGCCAAGCCTGTTAAATCCACAGCCTGAACGTTGTCATAAGAATTCAAGACAGAGGCCACAACATCATCATTTTCTGCTCGAGACAGTGTGCATGTAGAATAAACCACTGTCCCTCCAGGACGCAATGCCTCAAGAGCTGACCTGTAAGTCACCAGTAAAGAGACAGTTAGGTCACTTCCATCAGACACAGAGCAGCAAGTTGAAAAATGTATCTTGTTTATTTTTATAACCGGACTGCAAAGTAACTTTGACAATGCAGCATCTCTGTGGAATAGTACTCTGACATAGGTTTCAAGTTGCAGCGTTCTGCACCCTCAATCAGTCCGAGTTTCAGTATCAGCCTCAAGCAATGAACATTGTTTCTGAAACAAAAAAATGGTCACTTATGGCAGCAAGTGTATAATATGAACTTTTAAGTGAACCCTAATTCTGTAAAAGTAAAAATACCTCAGAAGAACAGAACATACAGATAAGAAACAAGGTTCAGCCACTTGGTTCCACCAGTCAAAATAATCATGGCTGATCTGACTTTAACCTCGATTCTACATTCCCATATATCCTACTAATCTTTTGTTCTCTTGGTTACCAAGCACTTATTAACCCTGCCTTAAAATAAAATTTAAAGGTTCTGCATCCTCTGCCTTTTGAGGAAAGGAATGACAAAGACTCTCAACCCTCAATGAAAATATTTCATCATCACTGTTTAAGTGGACATCCCCTTATTTATAAAAACTATAACCCCTAGCTTGAGATTCTCCAACAAGAAGAAACATCCTTTCAATACCTGGTCAAGTCCCCTCAAGGACTTCATAGGTTTCAATTAAGTCACCTCTGACTCTATTGTTCCCCAGACAATAGAAGCCAAGCCTGTCTAGCTTTTCTACATAAAGCAATTCACTCATTCCAGTTATTAGTCTAGTAAATGTTTCTGAACTGCTTCCATCCTTCTGTAGGTATAGTGTCCAGTACCATACACGGCACTCTGGGTGCTGCCTCAACAATGCTCTATCGAAGACAAGTTATCAGTGACTTAAAATCTTAAGTGGAGCTAGTACTGGGCATTCCTACTTGTTGTAATGTTTTTTAAAGCTGAGTCTTTATAAAGTTGTTTGATGAAAGTACTCAATGTAAAGCAACCTACTTGTGGATTCAGTTACTCTGCCCTACCCACTTCTCTGTGCAGTATTTTATTTCAGATGTTAAATAATTTAAAGCAACAGTTTAAAAACTGAATTACACAAAATAAACAGGGACAATGAGTGAATAATCTTGAGTAAATCTTCCCTGAAATGTCACAGCTGGCCCTAAAAACTATAAAGTCCTTAAATTCCTTAAATTGTTGACTCCGTTGCCAGATTCTATGGACTATGCTCCACAGCCCATAGCTTACCCAAATGAATCCAGTGCAGGGAAAGTGGTTCCGACTGTGTCTGAGAGGGAAAGAGAGAAAGAAGTCTGAAGGCCATGAATGGGAAAGGAATTGGGGCAGGAAGGGGAAGTGAGAGAAGACCCCCTCTCTGATCAAGGAGGAAGCATGTGGCCAACAATCAACAGTGCTCAGTGTCCATGACAACACATTGATACAGGTGGTTACAAACTCCTCCATTCTATAAATGCCATGCATCACCTGCTTGCCATTTTTAAACATTCAATTATTTTTACTATTTCAATTTTAATTGTCTCTAGTCCTAGGTGTGCATGCTTTCTCATTACAATAAATGTACAAGTTAACCCAATTGAAATTCCAGTTAACACCTGTAGGAAACACACTCTGCCAAATTGGTAAGCGTTACTACTAATAGTATCACTAATAAAATCTTACAAAAACAAAATTACTAAAATTTTGGAGGATAAATAAGAAAAATACTCACTTATTAATCAACTGCCTGTTTACCTTTGAGATCACACTGATTTTCTAAGAATTCAGTTGCTGCCATCTCGAGCCGCAAACACTTGTGAAATTTGCTATCATGCTGTTCTTATGCTCTTTAAAGAAGTTTCTTTATAAAGTGATTATTGAGAAGTGGCTGGCATCTTCTTCTTCACACAAATTCCCAAACTCTCATTCTGTGTCTAGCTGTACTCAGTAACTAAGTACTCTAATTGAACTTACTTAATTGGATGTCAATCTTGCCCTCAAGCCACTAATGGACCAGTCTTTTGAAACTCATAGCCAAGTGTCTGTTTACAACACAGAATAATGTTAGGATCTACACTGAATCCAATGCCAAGGTCTTGACCCAAATCCAAACTCTTGGCTGCTATCAGCATTATTTTTTAAGGTATAAATGAAATCATTTTTAACTACAGTTTTTCATTTTGTAACAGTTTTGAAGCAATATTTATTTGATTTATAATCAATTAAAACATAAAATAAAAATATTTACCATAACAATACTGCAACACATTAAATACACATCACTGACTTTTTAAGGCAGTAACACATTTTGCTGACAGGTAAAAATATCACCTTGGTGGGAAGTGTTATCTAAATAGGTTTTAAATGCAATTGACCCCATTTCCTAATTCAATTTGTGTCATTAGCAGTGGAGTGATAATCATCTGAAAAGCTTTTAAAAATTGACATTACAAGAAACTGTGACATTTGGCAGTATTTAGTGAGCACCTGTCTATTTAAATCTTGATTTATATAATTCTAAAATATGGTGTGCCTCTTCTAAATGGGTTACTGGAATCATGAGTTTCTGAGAAACGGATGGCAGCCGTTAAGTCAATAAAGAAAGCGTTGATTCAATAAGGATATGCATTATGGATCGGAAAGCAGTTTCCAGTAAAAGGTGACTGCCTCAGCATCACTATCAGGCATTTAGCTGCACCAAAGTATGCTGCCTTGTATGCCACAAATTAGGAGGTGAACGGTAGCAAATGTTTTCTTTTTCATACACATCAAGCAGCAAAATTTCAATATATATATATATATATTAGAGTCCAGTTGATTGATTTAGTGATTCAAGGAGATTTTTAAAAAAAATCTATTTCAGCATGGTACTTCTAATCTAAAATAAATCCCGGTTTGCACAATTATTATTTAGAAATGCATGATGATTGTGTATTGTGAATAATTGTAAAGCAGAGCTAATTTACTGAAAAATGAAATTCAGAAAGAAATTACTTGCTTTAAATTTGACCACACACTAATTATGGTCATTGAGTCATTTTCACTAAATGCAGGCAACTTAATGCATTAATATCAAATGATTTGTTTTTTTTTTGTCAAATAGATACATCAGTTGGTCACAATAATTGACTGGAATAATTAACAAAAAAATCATGGTATCAGATAAAAATTGTCTCTAAAATGACACCTCCAGCTTTCTATTAATAATGAAAAGCAGATATTCATCAGTACTCAATCACAGCAGTACTATTTCAATGGAGTTAAGTAACTGAACTACGATTGGTTAAATGATCAATTATTCTATTCATAAGAAAAGGAATGAGAAGTGGACACATAAGCTGATACAAAGTTTCCATCTTTCGATGAACTTATCAATAGTCACCCTGACTGCTGAGTTTACCTTCCAAAATCTGGTAAGAATATAACTGAAAATGTCAGTAGATTAGATTAGATTCCCTACAGTGTGGAAACAGGCCCTTCAGCCCAACAAGTCCACACAGACTCTCTGAAGAGCAACCCACCCAGACCCATTCCCCTACATTTACCCCTGACTAATGCACCTAACAGTAGGGACAATTTAGCATGGCCAATTTACCTAACCTGCACATCTTTGGACAATGGGAGGAAACTCACACAGACACAGGGAGAATGTGCAAACTCTACGCAGACAGTTGCCTGAGGCGAGAATTGAACCTGGGTCCCTGGCACCGTAAGGCAGCAGTGTTATGATATCCAATTTGCCCAAAAAAATAAAAAAGGATGTCCAAACCAATAGAAAATTGGCATTTATTCTCAATAATTTTTATATCTTTTTAATTTCTGTCATTGTTACAAAATGCTACGGGTTTAGTTATACAAAATTCAAACTACCACAATATGTTGGTTTGATCGGTTTTTATCTTCGAGGAGAAAGTGAGGACTGCAGATGCTGGAGATCAGAGCTGAAAATATGTTGCTGGAAAAGCGCAGCAGGTCAGGGAGCATCCAAGGAACAGGAGAATCGACATTTCGGGCATAAGCCCCTCATTCCTGAAGAAGGGCTTATGCCCGAAACGTCGATTCTCCTGTTCCTTGGATGCTGCCTGACCTGCTGCGCTTTTTCAGCAACACATTTTCAGCTCGGTTTTTATCTTCCTAATTATTTAGGAACAAAATATCTGTAAACTACATCAGCAGCGCCACCTGATGGCAAAGGGCAAATATGCAAGAGAGCATTTAAAATTATCTGATCTGAGCACAAAATTCAACTGCACAATATTTATCACTTACTCTAATAAAGACCATATTACTCAGAAGTGCCGAAAGCACAATCGTATTGTTAAAATTGCCATTTAACCCAATCAATTTCCTTCTTACAGAATATGGACTGTGCATCTGAATTCACTTGAGACAACATGAAATGATAGAATTCTCACCACTTCTGCATTAGCACCTCCATTTAAATAATTTTTATCAATCTATTTTCGGCATGCTTCCTGTGATCTCACTGAAGTTCAGTAAATGTGCAAATTATTTAAAATGCAAACTGCCAATTTATTCACTACAGCAGCAAAGAAATTCTGATGTGTATAAAATGAAGTACAACATTTAGTCATTCTTATTCAATAAACAAAGGTATATATTAATACAGTTTGATAAATCTAGAAAGTAATGCACAGATGTAGACTATTGACTGTAAACTACTACCAATGATTCTACCATATACCAGCTTTAATGAATTAAAGCAGCAAAAAAGTCTGGAAAATGAGTTTGAAATTCACCCTTGTTTTTAGTTTTACAAATGCCACTGTGCATCCAAAATAGCATCCATACCACATGGACACAATTCTAGTGTGAACCATGCCAGCTGCCATTTTGATCACAACTAAACAAGAGATGTCCTTTAGCCTGGTCAGAAGTACAAAGCAGCTTGTCTGCATATGTTTGTGGCCTACCATCTGCACCTACTTGCTTGTAGAACTCTAGCTTATGCCAGAAGCAGCTTGAACCAGTGCCAATCACTTCTGGGAAAACCAATGCATTGCATGAAAGAAAGGGTGGTCATCTTAATCCTTGCTCCTAGATCATCATTTTCAAAGTCACTCCCAATGTCAAACTCCAGGGTCGACTATTGATCTTCTCCTGGTATTGTCTCCTAAATCCCCTTCCCAAATCAAAATCACAATCCCAGATTCTCCCAACAATAACATAGATCCTGGAAATACTCTTAACTGACCTCAAACACATTCTGATAACTGTAATGTAGAGTCTCATCATCTCTCTGCCAAATCTCATACAATTTCTTACCTAAACATTGGCACATGGAGCTATCAGGCTCATACCATTACGTCTTCTACATGGTCAGGAGATCACAGACAAAAAAAAAATCCACTGCTGCGTTCTTCTCCCTACTAGTCTGTGGGCTAGAAGCCCTTAACAGGTGAGATGTTCAGAAACAGAGTACCAAATTTCCAGGCCTACGTAATTTCAATTAGTTTGCAGATTATTGGTTATTGTTTCATGCCATAATCCTTCTTACTAAACCTCCCTGAACTTTTTCATACTACCTTTTGAGGACCCATAAGCATCTTATCATATAATAGAGTACCATGAAAACTAATCAATCATCCTGTTTCTGGAGCAGCAACTAAACACATGTGTTTGGCCTCCAGCTCACCATTTTGACGAGAAAATGGAGCAAAGTATATCACTAAATAAAATTCAACATTTTGAGTATGGAAAGGAATTTGACATTAATTTCTATTTTGATAAGAACACAAGTTTAGTACAAAAGAATGAATTATTTTCTAAAAAAAAGTAAACTGGGGCACTAAGTTTATTCACTGAGATTTGAGGTGAAGTACTTAAAAATTGCAATTATTCTTGCTACCATATTGTTTTGCAACTATGTGGATGGATGGATCCATTAGCACAGTCTAGAAAGACCAACAGGCAGTGTCATGATATGGTTCCTATGGACAGGCTGGCTTTGGGGGAGATGGGGGGAGGATTTCTGGACATCAGGTAAGAGTTCAGATTCTCTATTCAAAGTGACACTTTTAATTAGCAGTTGGCCAATGTTTGACACAGAATTGAGAAGGCGTCGAGGCTTAGAAGTCAGAAAATATTCAACGGGTGGAGTAATCAACAATAGACAAAAAAAAAGTTCAGCAATGTTTACTTGTATCTGGAAAAGTTAGCTAAATTTATTTTACTGATAAAGCAGCAATGTATAATTAGTTGGAATGAACTGCGAAATATTGTTTTGTTAAATCATATGTTTAAACCAACTGCTTTGTTGGTGATCAACAGCTGATCTACAGAAAGAGAAGAATGCACACATGAACAGCACATGAGATGCAATAATAAGCTTGTGTTCATATCAAAATAGAAATTAATGTCAAATTCCTTTACATACTCAAAATGTTGCATTTTATTTAGTGATATACTTTGCTCCATTTTCTCATCAAAATGGTGAGCTGGAGGCCAAACACACGTGTTTAGTTGCTGCTCCAGAAATATTGAGATGCAATATTTAAGAACACCACATCATCCTATTATCGGACAAGCTGACAATTAAGGAGCATTAACCCAAACTCTCATAAAGGAGGAAACATTTCATCTTGGATCATTGCATGATCAGGGGTATTGCTTTTATACACAGTCATTTTGATTTGTAAAGGTTTCCAATAAAAACTACATAAACATTCATCTCATTCTACAAATGACAGAAATATCCACAGTACACACATGTAGATAACAGATTCTCAAAGATAAAAACAATTCTCAAAGATTGCACATTAAGTGCTCGCAAAGCATTGTTGCAAAGCGGCTTAGCTTGCTTGCAGAGAATAAGTGAGTTCAACTATCAATCAGTGACGAGTTTCAAACTTAGGATCCTTTCAAAACTTTGTTTGCATTGCTCACTGGGCTGCAGAAAGACAGGATGGATTGTCTCTCTTTTCCCCCAACCACCACCAAGATTTATAGAATCTATCTGATTTTCTTCTTTGAACTTAACTGAATACAGACCAGATGAGTTTGATATAGCTTGCCATGTGAAAAACAAAACGATACTCCTAGTTCAAAGCAGTATCATCAGTTGCTTAAATATTTTACTCATCTTAACAGCCATCTCGTTGTGCAATTAGGAGTCAAATCAGTCAACATGGTGTCTGGAGACTGAAAATTACATTGTCAGTTCTAGTGAGATCATTCCAAAAGCTTTACATTTCCTACTAGTAACATGATTGATCATTAAAACATTGCCTGGAGTAGCACACTGTACGATTGTCATATTTTATTGATTATTGCTTCATGTCATAAACTTTCTTATTAAACCTCGCTGAACTTTTTCATACTACCTTTCAAGGGCCCCTAAGCATCTTATCATATAATAGAGCATATATATAAAGTATATAATAACAAAAGCCATGACCACCACCTTGGTTAAATATTACAAGCTACTACACATTTTAACCACTAAATAACACAATGCCAAACATTTGTGTAGAGCAGATAGGTCAGCACAAACTCGACAGGCCCAAGGGCATTTTCTGTGCTGGCTGACAATGATACTATCCAAAAGTAAAATCAAAGGCTTGTCGGAATTATTTCCTCCTCATTGTTTTTCAAAGCTTGGCATCACAGAGTTGTCCTCACTGAGTCAGAATATATAAAATAGAGTTGAATTTGGCTTCGTGGCAAACCTACTGCAGTCTCTGATCAAACCTGCACTTCTGCTTAGTTTAATGTATTCACATAGACAATGTGCCAATCAGTTTCCTTTTGTGCTATACAATACTATCTTCCAAGAATTCAGAGAGTAGGACAAACTGCATTACTCTTTGGAAGAGTCGTCTAGGGTCAACAGACTATGCACTGATTCCATAATTTATTGATTTAAATTTGTGGCTTGTGCTAGAGAAACCAAGTAGTAGGTAATGCTGAAATAGGCAGATCCTACTGATAGATTGTACAATTAGTTAATTGATATTAGCTGAGGATTGCAGCTCCAAGACTGTTATCAATTAACTAGTTGTACATTTCTATCAATAATTTCTGCAGGCAATTTTACGTGTAAAGTATGAACACGTTAACTCAATTCTGCTAATGACAAATTGATTTACAAAACAAAGTCAGTTTGTTCCATTTTCTTTCTAAAGACGGGTAACTATAAAGCCATTTGAAAAGTCATGATACATTAGGTCTATTTGGTAAATCATGTGGGCATTACAGGAAAGAGATTGGTCAAGCAAAGAAAAATGTACAATAGCCAGTTTTTTCTTAAATCTGGCACCTGAAAACTGGCACACGTCACACCTAATATAATGTCTTCCTAAGCCATATTTAATAATGGATTTATGTACTCAGGTGCTCTTCATTTAGCCTTTATAATGTTAATTTCAAGTTTAAAAAAAAGACAATTTATTTTAGGAGGCAAATTAGGGATGGGACAATTAAGCCAATTTGAAAATCACAGCAAAGTCTTTAATCACATTTTGTTTGATTACTTCTATAACGACAGTCCAAAGGAAGTGTAAGTCACTTACCCCTTGGAACAAAAAAATGACAACAAACTGCATTTACATAGCATGCCTCACACAAAGTAAACCAATCACCAATTACAGATGGGGGAGAACTGAAGGCAAGATTTGGTTTTCTAGAGACTTTTGAAGATGAATGGAGGGAACAAGTGATGTGACTTTAGAGAAGGGTTTTGGAAGACCATTTATATTCTGACTGAGTATCAGATCTTAAATCTGCAGCTGAATATAAACATATAACAACAAATTAATTTGGAACCAGAGGAGTCGAGTATGCAAGTGGCTCTGGTGGCAGAGTAGTAGCGTCCCTGTCTTTGAGCCAGAGTTCAATTCCAAGCTGATCCAAAGGTGACCCCTAACACATCTGAACAGGTTAATTAAAACCACTGTATAAGATCGGTCAGGGAGAATACACAATCTAAAACCAAGGCTAAAAAGTCCTGAACTAATTACTGAAATGACTGGAGCTTTGAAATGACAGAGTGGCGCAATTTCTTGCTGGAGGGAGACTGGGACACAGAGTTGAGATAATCATCAAAGGGTACTGCAGAGTCTGATTTAACAAATGTGAAAACACAATTACATTTTCAAATCATGTAAAACATGTAAAAACAAAGAGGGAAAAGTAACTAGAATGAATGAGAAAAACAGACATAGATAAAGTAAAAATATTGTTTTGTTTATTATCCAATCATTAGCTGAATTTTTGAAAAGTTTATTTTCAGAGTCAGATAAGTCATTTGTTAGCAATTAACAATTATCAGGCAGCTGAGAGAGTAGTTCCTCTGGAATAGATAGTCTAATATTTTGGTAAATTCAATTAATTTCTGTGAGACATGCACAGGAACGTCACTCCATTCAATGTGCGTCAATTTTCTGGTTGTATAATTATCATGGAGCTTTCGAAGGTTACCCGAGACAGCAACTTTCTGCCTTCCACCTTTAACTACATATGTAGTCAGTGATCGATGCTTTGCAATTTGCATGTAACAGTGCTAGCTTTCCCTATTTAATTTGCAAAATCTAGACTTAGTGCTATTGTTAGTTAAACATCTTGAAAAAGATCACTTTACAAAATATCTCTACTTATTTCGCCTTATTCTAGTTACACTGTGTAAATGACATACTGCAAGTATCCCATTGTGAGTAACTGAATTAGAACAAATCAACAAGAAACAATAAACAAAATCTGCCTCTCACTTTGGTGAGTGTAACATGGCGATATCACGATGACTAAGGCACCACAACTACGTGGGATTGGCTTCATGGACCATTTGATCTTTTCTCCCTCATTTGTATATTCACACACTACTGAAAATGTAAAAAGAACGAAGTGCCAAGAAAAGGAATAAAATCATCCTATGGCTATTAGAGGTATTTCTGGAACAAAATTACCTTCTTCCCATCACCAGAATTAAAATAGCAGTATAATTATGAGTTTATATAAGAATCTAAAGTGTTATAATCATCATTCATTTTGGCAGAAATTTTTAATCTGAACTCTGCACATTTGTGAAATTAAATGAAGCTCTAGAGTTTAAAAAAAAGGCATGCACAATTTGAGTAACTGGCCACATTATTCACCAGTATTAAATAATGTTCCTACATTCTAAATTAAGACAAATATTATATGGTAAAATAATAAGCTACCTACAGTGTGAACCTACAGTGCATCGTATCCTGAAAACAAAAGAGAACAAACAGGGCATACCATTGTCTCTCGTAGTGAAAGCTTAGGTAAGGTCAAGATTGGCTACTGGTTTACCAAAGGAACACAGGAGTTGCTTGATGATAAAAAAAAGCCAGAGTCCATCTAGATTGCCTTCTTCTCCCAGTAATGACAAAGGAGATGTTCACTACTTATAGTCATTGATTAGTCTACAACAGAAAGTGATGCAACAAAAGCAAAAGCCCTGTGGTGGAGTAGTTTTGGGAACCATAGGTCCAAAGTCAACTTTTCTGCTCTGCAAGCATGCTACACCTACCACACATCATGTCTCGAATAACTCATATCGTATCCCAACATATCATTTTCAAATAAATCCAATTTATTTTTGAATTAATCAATACTAACTGCTTCCAATATCTCTCTCTCTCGAGAGTCTGTTTCAATAGATTGACTACTTGCTCATGGAAATCTATTTAAATTAAATGTAAAACATAAACAGATGGGCTTTAAGGTTATCGTCCCATACCTGAGTAACTGCCCTTGCAAAACTGGTAGATTAGGCCTCTCTGTAATCCTCATGCAAGCCTGAAGGACATCAGAGGAGAAAAGCCAACTTCGATCATTTGAACATGGCGCATCCACAAGCACCTAAGAAAGCAAACAAAGTAGTAAAAAAAAACAGACTGAGATTCTTTTATCAAAATCCCTTTGCACTTCCAGTTGAATATAAACTTGGCCTAGTTATCAGCATCCCAACCCAAATTCTCATGCACTGTTTTCAAGCATCATGGCAAATTTCAGCATGTAATTCATGCTGTTAACTGGCAGTATTGTGGACAGCAGTGGTTTCAGTTTTTAACTGAGATGATTACCTGATGTCCTGTCTGCCTGTTTGGGTGAATCAAATCAATCTACAGCACCATTTGATATGGAGCAGGAAGGCAGTCAGCTGGTTGACCCAGTCAACTTTCTTCTTTGACCGTTTCATTAATCCACTGTTTGTGAGATTTCACAATGAACTGACTGCCTGCACAGTTCACCTAAATAACAGCAACTGCACTTTCAGCATACCAAAGAAATGATTAGGCTTTTTTTTTATTTCATTGCACCTAAATAACCCCAGCACCACTTCAAAAGTCAAAGAAATCCAGCAGAAAGAAAATGATTTCTAAGTAAAGAATCACTGAAAATTATTTTCTGAATTACCAAGTTTTTAAATACTCACCGTAACAACACTACCTCAAGGTGTCTCAGGATGCAACATGTCTCATAATTTGTCAAAGAGTGAATATGCTGACCTAGATAAAAGACTTACATCAGACAGAGAGCTGACATACCAAATAAAAAGTACTCGAAAAAAAAACTGTAGAGGGCTCTATAATCTTGGGTAAAATGTGAGAAAGGAAGAACAATTTCAAACCTCATCTCAGATAGTGAAGCATTTACTCAGAAATATGTCATATGAGTTGAATGCAAGCTAAGGTATTTAGGGAATTGAACCACTGATCTGTTGCTGATAGGTTCTCTATTGGGACAACAAGGTTCTTTTTTCTCCTGACAATAAACAGCAAACCTCTTGGGACACGCATGACATATTCACCAAAAGCACAAATGCTGCTGTGACTTGCACAAAGTTCAACATACAACAATGCTGAACTCAACTCATTTGGTGACAAAGTCTAGCAGTCTGACTTAATTCACCCGTTGACATGAAATTGAGTAGTCTAATCACTGAGGTTGAGTACCTTAACATTGTTAAAATGATATGCTAACAAACAACAAATACAATTATGAAAAGGCTGTAAGGGCCTGCGTAGGTGTACTGGATCTTCAGTACTAAGAATATACAATGTTGTGAAATTTAAAGAAATTAATTTCATGCAATTTATAAATAATGATTAGCAGGAAATAAAGGGCTTGCTTCCTGGCTGTTTGTGTCTATAACTTTAAGATATCTGATGCAAAAGAATTCTTGAATGAAAATTAATATTGCTTTTCAAATAAATTGAACTGTACTAACAAAACTACAAAATAGTAGAATCCAGTTGAATCTAATTCAAGCTTGGATTTATCATTTTGTGCTGGACACATCGAGGTCAAGCACCGTCCACACACAGAGACAATGATGTAGAATCATTTCCCACAAACGGACACATTGAGTAAAACCTGACAACTGAGCACCCCCTTGTGGCAACAAAAAGGCAACATGGATATTCAAAACGTCAACACAAAATCAATGGCAACATTTACATTTAGACAGAAGTCTGACATGTAATCTGATGTCAATTGATTGTAGAATGTCATCTAATTAAAGAACAATGGACTTTAGTGCAAAATTAGATCTACTTGGAGGGCACAAGGGGCATTTTTTTGACACCCTGACAGGAATCATCTGAAGAGGAAATTCAGATATAAGACCATATGAATGGAAAAGAATTCAAAGCACATACATCTCCTGATATTGTACAGAATCTTGCCTTTAAAAACTTGCATTTACATTGCAACATTCTGACAGCTTTGTTACTGTTCATCCAATCTAAAAAAATCTAATGTAGAGTTTATTGTATTTAACAACGAAGACAACGCACGTGAAAGAGTTGCTTCATGCACAAAAGCAGGTGAGTGTGGTTTGAAATGAGATTATTAAAATCAAACTTCACAAAGTAACTAAACAAATAACCAAAACATTATCTGGAGTTTATTTTTGCATCTATCTTTTTACATTAGCCCTTTAAGAACAGTTTAGAGAATTCCCTCCCTAAATGCATTGTGAGTCTTCCTACTGCACATAGGCTGCAGCAATTCAAAAAGGCAGATTGCCTTCTCAAGGGCAACTGTGGATAGGTTATAAAAGCTGGCCTAGCCAGCCACACCCACATCCCATGAGGAGCATAAAAAAAGCTAAAGCCTTAAACATTAATGCATACCACATGAATAATAATAAAAATATTTTATTCCATATTTTAATCATTAAACATAAATATATCCCACAGGTAATTTGTTAGGAAAACAACTCCTGAATAATATTACTCTCAGAGTGAGAGAAAAATTGAATACTTAATAACCAAACATCATATGGCTTTGCAAAGCCATATAGAGGAAATATGGAGTTTATAAGTAATTACTAAGCAATTTCCAGTTCTCTTTAAAAATGGCATTAGCACACCTAGTACACAGCAAGAGAAAATAAAATGTTCACATGCACTATTACGAATCTTTGCCACACAACATGATTACATTGTAAAATAACCACAGATGAGGAAGATCATTTAGGACATGACAGTGCATCCGCCCAGAAATACGTTGCAGCATCCAATTGGTCTTTGAATGTTTTCAGAGATATGCCTCCACTACTCTCCCTGAAAGTCCATTCCATTTGCTGGTAGCTCCTTGCGTAAAGCTTTTCCCGGTATCATTGTGAATTTTAGTTTTCATTACTGTTTCTTTACCCTAGTCATTTAAATGCTCAATTTTAACCTTTTAAACAGAACAATATTATCTACACTGTCTCCAATATTTAAATATCTTCCTTGTTTTTGATAAGCAAACTGGACACAGTATTAAAATGCAGTATGATTGAAACACTTTACAGCTTCACTGTAATCCTCCTTACACTCAACTGTTTTAGCCATGTAGTTTAACATTTTCCAATTTTTTAAAAAACTGTTCTCACGTACAATCTTCCTTCCACACAATCACCTGGTTCCACTTTTTATTTTAATCCAGTGCTATGATTGCAGTAGAGACCAGTAATGCTTTTCTTTCTGAAAAACCAGCTAATAATTTATCAAGTGAAGCTACAAGACTCCATGTTTAAATGCAAAGAACACAAACACAAACAATAATACTCTATCCTAAACAGCCAGAGGTATTAAAGGTAATGGAAGTACAATAAATACAGTTACTTTTATTGTAAACTGAACTTCATAATTTACATTTCCTTCTTCACCTATACCCCAAAATCTTGAGCCAGCTTCTCAGAAATTGGAAGACAAGCTACATGGTCTGATTGGAGAACAATTCTGTTTCTAGTTTATTTTTTGTTGATTATGCCCCTTTTTAATACCACTAATAAGTTATCTCTACTTGGACGGAAATAATATAGTTTCACACCACATTTCTGCCTTCCCTACCCTTTCTGATGCCATGTGCTGCAATATTTAGATGCCAGTCCTGGGCCTTCGGTAGCATGTTTTAGTCCCAATGCATTAGATTCCTTCAGTATTGCCTTCAGTTCTATCATCTTATTCTAGATACTGTATACATTGTTGCACATGCTGTTTGACCTTCGTAATGTTTTTTTCATTTAAGTTCTTTTGCTATTTTCATGCTTCTGTTATATAAGTTTATTTGTTCATGAACCATTTAGATTCCTCTTGCTTCTTACTTCAGATTGATCTTTTCTCCCATTTCCCAGTTCTTTTATTTTTAGATTTACATCATTTTTACCAAAACTATCACCCATTTTTACTAAGTTAAAGTCTTAAGTTAAAGGCCTATATATTATTCCTGCTAGGAAAGTGTGTTGAGTCTTGAAATCTAGTTATTGAAATCATAAATAATGACAACCCAAAAATGAGCCTTCATCACTGCATCTTAATATAATTGCTTTAACCAACTTTCACTTCTTCCCAAACATCAATCAATTTGTTATCCATCCCGAGAGACAGCCTGTTTCTTCATACCACTTTGATTTTGAGTGATAAATTTTTGTGACTCTACCAAATGCTTTTGTGAAAGATGAGGCACACAACATACCTAGAACCCCTCTCAGTGCATTTTGACTTCTCCAATATAGTGAAAACCCCAGGATCTTAATGAGGCCTTTCTTCCCCTATGACACCATACAATTGCTGTTTACTAGACTGGTATAAAAACAGTCCTCAAGGTTCTTCTGATATTTCTGAAATCTTCTGTAGTGACTTTTTGTGGCTTCAACTTTAATTAAATACATGCTTCTGAAAATAGAATGTAGCAGAGGTTTTCTTAAACTATATGTCTTATATTGGATTAGTGGTGCTGGAAGACCACAGCAGTTCAGGCAGCATCCAAGGAGCAGCAAAATCGACGTTTCGGGCAAAAGCCCTTCATCAGGAATGATGATTCCTGATGAAGGGCTTTTGCCCGAAATGTCGATTTTGCTGCTCCTCGGATGCTGCCTGAACTGCTGTGCTCTTCCAGCACCACTAATCCAAAATCTGGTTTCCAGCATCTGCACTCATTGTTTTTACCTATATGTCTTAAAGGCTAGAATAATCTTTAAAACGTTATCACCAGGCCTTGCTCAAAATTAGCACAACAGCTATTAACTCAACGCTGAGTAGTCCATTGGACTAAACTTATGATTTAGTGTCTGGTACATGGGTATACTTCAAAGCTTTCACACACTATGTCACTACAGCACAGAAATTGTCTTGAAGCTACTGCCTGCACCAGTCTAGCAAAATATAATCAAAATGTAGCCTCACCTTGTTGTACATTTGAGAATACTGTGGACCGATCTGTCTGCCATCCAAGTCAGTCACAGAAATCATGCTTCTTAAGTCATTAGGTACAAAAGAGCCAAGTGTTTGCTTTAGCCATTGGTGTCGCAAAGCGTTATATTCATTGCAGAGAAAGAAACCTTTTGTTTAAAAATCAAAAAGATAAACAACATAAGATCGTACAGTTAAAGAGATTCCAACATACAGGACACTTGCTTCAGCAATCAAAATAAAATGCAAATTCAAGGACATAGCTGCATATCTGCTTTGACCCAGCATCTCTGGATTAAACTAGCTTGGGTACAAGCACCACTCTGCAGACGAGAGCAAATTTCAGGCTGACATTGCAGTTCAAAGTTTGGGAGAAGATTTGTAGCTCGGGTGCTCGTTGTTGTGGTTCTGTTCGCCGAGCTGGGAATTTGTGTTGCAGACGTTTCGTCCCCTGTCTAGGTGACATCTTCAGTGCTTGGGAGCCTCCTATGAAGCGCTTCTGTGATGTTTCCTCCGGCATGGCACTCATCCACAGACTCTATCAACAAACACCTGGACCCAATATACCGGCCACTACAGCGGACAGCTGGAACTGACAACCGGAAGCGGCAGAGACAGGCCACTATAAATGCCGGAGGAAACATCACAGAAGCGCTTCACAGGAGGCTCCCAAGCACTAAGGAGGTCACCTAGACAGGGGACGAAACATTTGCAAGACAAATTCCCAGCTCGGCGAACAGAACCATGACATTGCAGTGCTGCACTGTCAAAAATATTAAATCTTGGGCCCATCTGCATCTCGGGCAGACATAAAAGATCTTGCAGTATTATAGGAAGAACTTTGCAACACGAAAATGGGACTTCCTAATTACTGATAGCAGTGCAGTTCATGGGGCTGAAGTGAAAATTAACTGTAGCGTTTCTCCATAAGTATAGCAGTGACACTACTTGGCCCAGCCAACAAAGCCCATGCCCCAGAGTTGAACAAAAAAAAACTTCAAAAATGATTCTGGAGACTTCTGTGGAGTTCCATGAAGCAGACACTCGTCACCTCCCCATCCTTAGGAAATGAAAGGTACTATATAAATGCAAGGTATTTTTCTTTTTACATGCACAGGATATTAGGGTCACTCACAAGGTGAGCATTTATTGCTCATCTTTGACTCGTCTTGAGAAAAAGGCAAGTGACTTTCATGAACCACAATACTATTAGGGAAGGAGTTCCAGAATTTTGATCCAGCAATAATGAAGTAACAATTATATATTTCCAATTCAGGTTCTGATGTAGCTTGGTACTTCATTTATACATAGTGACATTCCCATGTTTCTTCTACACTTTTCTTTCTGTTTAATGAGTTTGGAAGGTACTGTCAAGGTCAAGGTAACCAAACATCCAGATTATCAGGGACTGTCAGTCAGAATAGGAACGTTTGAAGAGAGGGAAAGGGATAAAATACTTAGGTGGAATACATTTTGCAGAGTTATATTGGATTTGAAACATTAATCCTATTGCTCTTCCTACATACGTTACCTGTTGAGTTTCTTCAGCATTTTCTGTTTGCTTTAAATCCCCTAGATGTCTCTTTATATCCTCCTCATAATTCCTACTCCCACCTGGTTTTGCATCATCAGCAGACTTTGAAATATCATATTTGGTCCCCACAATCAAATCATTGGTGAAGATTGGGAATATCGGGGACTCAAGCACTTACCCTTGCAGTACTCTATTAGTCACAGACTGCCAATGCTTACTGCCCATTAATAAAACCTCAATCCATGCCAGGATACTATACCCAATTCAATGGGCTCTAATTCTGTCCACTAACTTCAGCTATAGACCATCTCTGATTGCAAGACAGTTCTATAAAACAAGTTACTCCTTTTATTAAATTCATACATTTTAATCCTAAAATATGTAAACTGCCAATACCACACACTTGATGAAACCAAAAAAAAAAATCAAAATATAGATTTTCAACTGAACCTTATCATTCTTATTACACCTCACCGTCACTGGAAATCAAGCCCCATTAGTCCTGGAGGTGTCAAAAAGTTAAAGATTTTATAAAAGCACATAAAATTTCTTAATTCACTTGTTTTTTAGACCCATGTTTAGAGAAAGCAAGGAGCAGGTTTCTGAACTTAACAAATATTGTCATTTATTACAAATAAATAGATGTTAGCTAAAGGTTAATCATTATGAACTGCCAACATAGTTAAAACCGTCACTACGTTAAAACTCCAATCTCTTAAGAAACACCCCCTACACACACAGACAAAAGGGTATTATAGACAGAAGTCTGTGAAGGCAGTTCAATGGCCCCTGTCCAGTGTTCGCTGACTTAATCTTTTTGCCATGGAAGGACAAGCTATTCGGCAACTATCCTCCTCCAGGCCTCTCCGATTTACTAGTTAAAGTTAACAGCTTTCAGGAACTAGTGAGGGAATATAAACTGGCTTTCAACATTTTTTTTTTACTACAAAGACAGCAGTTTCCGTTCTGAAATTCCGAAAGGTTCTGACCATCTCAGTCACAGCGACAAGATGGTCCACTTCCTGGAAGTGAATTACATAGCTACTGACAGGCAGAAGACCTTTGCCATTGACAACTGGTCATCATTCCAGAGCTTTTTGTACAGACTCCTTGATGCGAGTTCATCTACAACTAAACATCCCTCACTGGTTGAACAAATAACGGTTTAAAGGGTTACAAACATTGGTAGGTTACCTTTTAACAAGTGTGATAATCCCTTTCACAGTCCTTGACTTTTTTTTTGTAAAGTCCTTTTCCAATTTTAGTCCACAATCAAAAATACAGTAAAATAATAAGATAAGATAGGATGGCAATCAAAGCAATATTGATTCAATTGCACTACTATGAAAATTGTTTTAGCATGCTACACCAACATAATGCCCATAAAGCTAACCTATGATTAACAGCTAAACGCTACAAAACATTATTTATTATGTTAAAGGGCACTAAACTATTGTACACTATAGCTCTAGAAATATTTGTAGGAAACAGCTAAATGTACCGGTTAAATGAAACTGAGTTGTACACTGAGTTTATCATAGATAGTTAGATTGTCATATACATTTTTATTAAAGTTATCATTTACGTCAATCCTCCTTTTTTTTGCCTTGCCATGTACTTTACCCGTCTTGGGTTGGCATAGCTGGAAGGAAACACATTTTCACTTCTTAACTATATGGAGTTAAAAATCACACAACACCAGGTTATAGTCCAACAGGTTTAATTGGAAGCACACTAGCTTTCGGAGCGACGCTCCTTCATCAGGTGATAGGAGTGTCGCTCCGAAAGCTAGTGTGCTTCCAATTAAACCTGTTGGACTATAACCTGGTGTTGTGTGATTTTTAACCTTGTACACCCCAGACCAACACCGGCATCTCCAAATCATAACTATATGGAAGTGACATAGTCTACTTTCCACACCAACCATCCTCTTCATTCAGATAAATTTTCTAATGTGTTAGAAGTAGACTTTTATATCACTTGTACTCAAGTACAGAAGTATGAATACAATGAAAAGTGCATTATTTTCCATTCCCGCGGCCATTTTAGCAACAAAATCTTAGGTACAAAGTAGAAAAATAAAGAAACAAAAGTTAAAAGTTAAACATCACAGTCCTTCTTAGTGTTAAGTTTAAAATAAAGAAATAGTTAAAAGTTCAACACAGTCTTCCTTAAGTGTTTAGCCATGCTGAGCTCTCACTCCCTACACGGGCCTGCTCTCCAGGAGACCTCAGGCTGCCTGCTCTCACCACCACTGCAGATACCAGAGACCTCCCTCACTGCCTTGTTGGGCTTGCTCTTCCTGCTATCTGCTTGATCTCTGACCATCAAATCCCAATCCAGACCCCCAGACGCTGCCACACTTCGGCCAGACAAAGCTACGATCAAGCTCTCTCCAAAAGGTAAATTCGATCTCCCCCGCACTCGCTGCCACAGATCCCTCTCACCACCACAATGGGCTCACTCTCCCTGCGATGGCTTGATCTCCCATGCTATGGGTTCACTTTCCTCAGTGCTGCACAAACTCGCTCTCCACAGAAGTAGATTAAGGTAAGAAAACAGTGAAAGAAGAAGAAAAAAATGTAAAAGCAAACAGAGCAAATGAAAGCTGGGCAGGAGCCCTCATGCTGCACTGCTACTCTGCCACCATCTTAGGATCTAAAAAAAAATTATGTACATTTTGTTTGATGTAGAACTACATTCATCAAGACAGTTTCAGCTGGCATTGAACCTAGATGCCACAGGCAAGTGTAGCAAGGTTCTATTATATCATCCAATCACTTAATTCTGCAAATTGTCAGCCATTACTCAGTTGATCACACTCTTGCCTCTGAGTCCCAAGGTCCCAGATTCAATGCTCACTCCAAGACTTGAACACAATAATCAAGGTTGACAATCAAGTATATACCGAGGGAGCACTGCATTGTCACAGGTGCTGTCTTTCAGTCAAGATGTTAAACCAAGGTCCCTTCAGCCCAGAGTGAACATAAAATATCCCATGGCACTATATCAAAGAACAACAGGTCAGTTATTCCCCCATGTTCTACCTAATATTTATTCTTAAAATCATCAAAAAAATCCATTAGGCAGTCAACACCACATTCCTGTTAGGGTAAGAATCTTGTGCACACGAGCTACCACAGATCCTAATTTAATAACAACAACTACAAACCAAAATGTACTCCTCTGGCTTTAAAATATTGAGATGTCAGGTGGTTGTGAAAAGTGTTCTATATGTCGCAGTCTTCTTTTTATTCATTCGCGTCAGCATTCATTGTTCATCCCTAGTTGCCCATGAGGAGCTGCCTTCTTGAACTGCTGCAGTCCATGTGCTGTAGGCTGACCACAATATCCTTCAGGAGGAAATTCCAGGATTTTGGCCCAGGAACAGTGATATATTTCCAAATCAGGATGGTGAGTGGCTTGGAGGGAAACTTGCAGATGGTGTCATTCCCATGTAATCCACATAAATATTCTTCTGGATGGAAGTGATTATTGGTTTGGAAGGTACTGTCTAAGGATTAGATTAGATTAGATTAGATTACTTACAGTGTGGAAACAGGCCCTTCGGCCCAACAAGTCCACACCGACCCGCCGAAGCGTAACCCACCCATACCCCTACATTTACCCCTTACCTAACACTACGGGCAATTTAGCACGGCCAATTCACCTGACCTGCACATCTTTTGTGACTGTGGGAGGAAACCGGAGCACCCGGAGGAAACCCACGCAGACACGGGGAGAACGTGCAAACTCCACACAGTCAGTCGCCTGAGGCAGGAATTGAACCCGGGTCTCTGGCGCTGTGAGGCAGCAGTGCTAACCACTGTGCCACCGTGCCGCCCACTGATCTTCTGGTAAATTTCTGCAGTGCATTGTGTAAATGTATACACTGCTGCTACTGAGCACTGGTGGTAGAGACAGTGGATGCTTGTCGTCATGATATCAGTCAGTCAGTGAGCTGCTTTGTCCTGGATGGCGTAAAGCTTGAGAGTTGCACCCATCCAGGCAAGTGCAGAATGTTCCATCACATTCCTAATATGTGCTCTGTAGATAATGGACAAGTTTTGGGGAGTCAGGAATTGAGTTACTCACTATAGTATTCAGAATATCTGACTTGCTCTTGTAGCTACTGCATTTGGGTAGCAATTCCTGTTGAGTTTCTGATCAATGGTAACTCCCAGAATGTTGGTAGTGGGGATTCAGTGATGACAACATCACTGAATGTCAAGGGGTGGTGGTTACATTGGCTCTTCTTGGAGAAGGTCATTACCTCGAATATTTGTGATGTGAACGCTACTTTCCACTTGTCAGTCTGAGTCTGAATATTGTCCAGATATTGTTGCATTGGAACATGGACTGCTTCAGTATCTGAGGACTCACAAATGGTGCTGAACATTGGTGAACATCCCCACTTCTGACCTTATGATGGAGGGAAGGTCATTGATGAACCAGCTGAAGATGGCTGGGCCAAGGACACCACCCTGAGGAACTCCTGTAGAGATGTCCTGGAGCTGAGATGACTGACCTCCAACAACCACAACCATCTTCCTATGTGCTAGTTACGACTCCAACCAGCAAAGAGTTTGCCCACTGATACCCAATGATTATAGTTTCACTCAAGCTCCTTGATGCCACAGTTGGTCAAATGTGGCCTTAATGTCAAGGGCTGTCATTGTCTTTTCACCTCTGGAATTCAACTCTTTTGTCCATGTTTGAAACCAGTCTGAAATGCAGTGAAGGGCTGAGTGATCCTGGCAGAACCCAAACTGAGCGTCAATCATCACTTTACTGATGATTGAGAGTAGACTGATGGGATGGTAATTGGTCAGGTTGGATTTGTCCTGCTTTTTGTGTACTGACATATCTGGGCATTTTTATGTATCGCTATATTGTATTTACATGCATTAAAACTTTTCCTCATCTAAGTCATAATCAGTATTCCCTTTAAAATTGCATCGTTGTGCACCACTCATTCTCAGTGTGAAGTCCCTTCAGAATTTTTGAGTGACCACACACGTTAATTATTTGTAACAGAACAGAGTGTATGTGATACTTTTCAGTTTACAGATTACATTGGTCCTAATTTCTTTTCCAAAATTTGTTGCATTTTTAGAAAAGAAATAACAGAATTGTGTAGATTCTATTTCGAAAGGGAATCTAAGCAATTAATTCTGCAATTAAGCAGCCATTTATATTTAAACATAATGACTCATCTTTTGCTGCAAGAATAGTGAACAAGTTATCAGAGCCCTGAGGAAATCAGAGGTATTCCTCTCTAATGCATGTGTAAAAGGGAAATCAGGAAGTTACTATTCATGTTGCTCAGCTTCTCTTGAACCTTTGCCAACTGGTGTCTTAACAAAATACTAGGCATTCACTCACTCGGAAGGGGTGAAGTTTCTGTCGTTACTAATTGAGAATGCATTCAATGTGCCAGAAAAATGTGAGTTTATCTATTCAAATGCAAGTGAATTTTTGAAAGCTTACAATGACTTAATTGTTGAAAAAAACCTCTCTGCCACTGAAAATTTACAATTTACCTTATTCCATCAGAATTTGAATAATGTTGGAAGATTTTTTAAAAAAAAGAAAAAACAAAACCCATTTTCTTCCTTCACTTTTTAATCAAATATTTGCTCTCCTATTTTTGCTTCATGCACACAATTTTGCATATTCTAACTGACATTTCCTGGTTTCGATCTTGGACACCTAACTAAGAATTCCTTGATCTGATTAATCTAAGAGACCTGCTGTTGCTTGCCCTGTTGTGTAGCTCCTAAATACCCTGCATCAGACATCCAACATACATTTGTTTGTTGCAATTACAATACCCAAGTCAATGAACTTACTAGAAAACTTACATCTATAAAGACCTAAACTTTAGTTGTATGACATTTTTATTTGACAACACTTTTCCATTACAACAACTTGTTCAATAACAGTTTGGCAGTCATCGCCAGGAGTGAACAGTTTGGGGGCTTTTGTCCATGATTTGAACAGATTTAGGCAGATCCAGTCTGAGATTTGGACAGATTTGAATAGATTTCGGGTCCGAAAATAGCCCAGTAGATTTAAACACTTGCCGATTAACGTCCTAGATCTTTAAATAAAACATAGGTGAGACAACTTATCTAATTTCGGTTACTTGTGGTTATTAAATTAAAAGTGAGTGAAATGGCTCTTAAAATTGCAAGCGGTCCCGGGTTCAGATCTCAAGACGATCTATGGTATGGTTAAACCCCTCTGCTAATTTAAACCCAACACAGAGAAGCTCACCTTGCGACGTAATCTATTAAATTTCAAGAGGCAAAGAACTATCCCCGATCTCACTATTTAAAGTAAAAAGTAACAATTTTATTCTTTAAGTCCAAAAGAGAACATTAAAACAACAACTGTTTACAACTCATTTCTCTTAAACCTATCATCTTTTACCTCCCACTCCACAATACTGGTCCGATAAAAAAAACCCTGATTAAGATTTATAAAATAATCACATTTCAAAACCAGCCAGCTTTGTTGATTCTTCTTTGGAGAATTTTCTGTAGATTTTGCTGTGTATTTTCCTGGGTCGTCTTTTCTTCAGTCTTCTGCTGCACAACCTTTATTATGGACAGGTACCTTTCAGAGAGCTATTCAGCTAGCAGTCTGTACTTGTTGGTGCTCTTTGCTGTTCTCCCACTAACTGTTCAAAATGTCTGGTTTTATACTCTAAAACATCAAATCATTTCATTGGTTTGATGACATCCCAAACAGTAAAATTCAAATTCGATTGGATTTTGGTCTCTGGGGCATAATTTAAACTGATTGGCCAAATTTGAATTTATCTTTGTACCACGGCAACACAGCAGCAGCTATTTTTCAACCAAATGTTACATTTTTAAATTGTTCAGCACACTCTGTGCTTTCAGTCAGTCCTGGCCAGCTTTCTCTCTCAAAAGGTGCAGTACAAACTTACACCTTCATAACAATTCATATGTAATTTATTTGGATATAGCATCAATAATCCTGTGGAAAAGCAGTTGAGAGATGGATAAAGTTAATAGCTAGCTATATTTCTCACTGAGGCCCATTCATGTTCATGTAAATAAGCATCTGTTTTATTAAAACTTTTCTGTTGCAGAGTCATCTTAAAGTCACAGTTACTTCATTTGGCAATTTATAATATTGTTCCTAATTATGATATTTTAAATGTTATAGGTTTAATTATTATACTATTGATTATACTGATTCAAAATTTATACACCACCATTACCTGCTGGTTAGCTCTTATGTAGAACCTCAGATGCAAATTTGCAAGGAAAGACTTTGTAAAATTGTAATATTGCAACATTTTTTTTCTTGTATTTTCATTGCGTGAATGCTGATATGAAAAGAAGCCATTACAGCCTATTTTCAAGATATACGCCTCAAAAACCCAGCAAAACAAAACGAAACTGGTTGGAAACAATCAGCTGTTCCTGTCAGAATAGTGACAATCCTTATGAAAATCCTTCTCATAGAATACAGGGAGAACTAGCCATTTGGATACGGAACTGGCTCAACGGTAGAAGACAGAGGGTGGTGGTGGAGGGTTGTTTTTCAGACTGGAGGCCTGTGACCAGTGGAGTGCCACAAGGATTGGTGCTGGGTCTTCTACTTTTTGTCATTTACATAAATGATTTGGATACGAGCATAAGAGGTACAGTTAGTAAGTTTGCAGATGACACCAAAATTGGTGGTGTAGTGGACAGCGAAGAGGGTTACCTCAAATTACAACAGGATCTGGACCAGATGGGCCAATGGGCTGAGAGGTGGAAGATGGAGTTTAATTCAGATAGATGAGAGGTGCTGCATTTTGGGAAAGCAAATCTTAGTAGGTCTTATACACTTAATGGTAAGGTCCGAGGGAGTGTTGCTGAACAAAGAGACCTTGGAGTGCAGGTTCATAGCTCCTTGAAAGTGGAGTCGCAGGTTGATAGGATAGTGAAGGCGGCATTTGGTATGCTTTCCTTTATTGGTCAGAGGATTGAGTACAGGAGTTGGGAGGTCATGTTGCAGCTGTACAAGACATTGGTTAGGCTGCTGTTGGAATATTGCATGCAATTCTGGTCTCCTTCCTATTGGAAAGATGTTGTGAAACTTGAAAGGGTTCAGAAACGATTTACAAGGATGTTGCCAGGGTTGGAGGATCTGAGTTATAGGGAGAGGCTGAACAGGCTGGGGCTGTTTTCCCTGGAGCGTTGGAGGCTGAGGTGTGACCTTATAGAGGTTTACAAAATTATGAGGGGCATGGATAGGATAAATAGACAAAGTCTTTTCCCTGGGGTCAGCGAGTCCAGAACTAGAGGGCATAAGTTTAGGGTGAGAGGGGAAAGATATAAAAAAGACCTAAGGGGCAACCTTTTCACGCAGAGGGTGGTATGTGTATGGAATGAGCTGCCAGAGGATGTGGTGGAGGCTGGTACAATTGCAACATTTAAGAGGCATTTGGATGGGTTTGGAGGTATAAGGGCCGTGTGCTGGCAGGTGGGACTAGATTCGATTGGGATATCTGGTTGGCATGGCCGGGTTGAACCGAAGGGTCTGTTTCCATGCCGTACATCTCTATGATTCTATATTACGCGATTTCAAACCATTGGAAAGGTATAAGTAATCAACCTATTTGTCCACCTAATTTTCCCAGCAACTGCTTACTTTCTCATGCTTCATAGTTGTTGCTGCTTATTATTCAAGATTACACAAAAGCAGAACACTTTCATGTGCACTGTGAGTATCTTATTAAGATAGCGCTAGTTCCCTGCTTTTTCTCCATATCTATGCACACCACTTCGATCCAGATAATCATCCAATACAGATTTGAATGCCTCGACTGAATTTGGCTCCACCGATTTCTAGGATGTTAATTCCATACCCTAACAACTCACTGTGTGAAAAAGATATTTCTCACATCAACCTGCTTCTACTCATCACTTTAAAATTGATGCCTTCTTGATCATCTTCCTTGATGAGCAGGAACAGCCCTCCCTATCAACTCTGTCCAGACTACTCTCAACATTGAAAATCTCTATCAAAATGTCCAATGAGGGCCATCTCAGTTTCCTCAATCTATCCTTATAACTGAGGCTTCTCATTCCTGGATCCATTCTTGTAAATCACTTCTGCAGTCTCTTCAATGTATTTACATCTTTCTAGAATGGTGGCACCCACAACTGTGCACAATATTATAGCTTAGGCCTAACAAGTTCAACATTTCATCCCTGCTCTTGTACTTTATGCCCTATTAATAAAGCTGAGAACACTCTTCACTTCATTAACTACTCACTCTATCTGCCTTGCCACCTACATTGATACCCAAAATCCTCTGCTTCTGCACTCTATTAAGAATTGTACCACTATTTATATTGTCTTTCTGTGTTCTTCCAACTGAAGTATCACTTTTCACTGTATCTCAGTACATGTAACAACAATAAGTCAAATAGAAACAAAATTTTGCCAATGGTAGATCAATGTTACCTTTTCCACCCATTTTGGATACTAGTTCTCATTCACTGAAACACAATGAGTAATCAATCATTTCAAGGAAAAAGTTCACCACAACAGCCACTATAAGAGTGATGACAACCGATGTAGAAAAAAAATCAAATTAATAATACGTAAATGATACCAGCATTCTGTATCGTCCAAATGTGACAATTCTGAAAAGTTAAAGCACAAGTGCGAGCTTTCCACAGCAACACTAAATAACAATTTACTACCTGGTGTGGCATATTGCAGTATTGCCAAGGATTTCCCTCCAGGAGCAGCACACAAATCCAGCACTCGCTCTCCATCCTGGACATCCAACGCAAGGACAGGAACTAAGGAAGCTGCATTTAAGAGGTAGTACTCCTTCAGCCTTTCAGTCTGATGTTGGAGTCTAGGAAATCGACACTGGACATTGCTGATGTAACATCTTAAAGAATGCTGGGTAAAAGGTGAAACATCTGATAGGAAATTGTAGTATCCCTGAGACTGAAGATACTCTTCAATTGTCACACACTGACTGAACTTGTTCACAAGCACAGCATACTGCCAGTTGGAAGGAAGCAGCAGCACTTCTCTAAAAGATAGTCAAACAAAAAAAAAAAGAGTAAATGTAAACTGAAATAGCATTCCTTTAGTGGGGGGGGGGGATGTTATGGAAAGCAGCAAAATATTTGAACTTCCACCTTAAATATCTCTACAGAAATTATTCATATCCATATATCTAGTACCTTTCAGCTGGAGAATAATTAAAACATAATTACACAAGATTATACAGTGTTGTACTATACACTAAATGCATACTGAAATGTACACTTTTGAAATGAGTTGAAAGGGCTCTTGTGGTACAGTGGTTATGTCCTGTGGGTGATGGGGTGAGGGAGTAGAATATGGAATACATTTACCATGTCTGGATGGACTAACCACTGATTGGTCTTATTGCTGACCGTTCTGATCAGCAGAAAGTAGAACGTCTGCATTGGGTTGAGGGTATCTCATGATTAGAAAGCAGGTATTGCCCAATTTAACATCTTGACTTTGCTACCAAACAAAAACTAATGCTCGCTAAGCTCATTCAAAAGGGATTTGATGAAGCAGCTACATTCACAGTCAAATAACCTGTATTAGGATCAGATCCCATTAACTTGCAACAGAGCACAACACTATATTTCTGACAGAGAGACCATTCTTTCATTAGACTAGGATCCACCAAATTGAGGAAAACTATGTCTCAACAATGTAAACATTTCATGCTCTGACATAGGAGTTTTTGATCCTATCATTATGAAAGGCAAAATGAGAAACTATGGAAATTACCTCTTTCATTACCTGACTTTGTCCCATAATTCTCCAAGTTCTTGTCCATATTTTTCATCAAAATGTTCCAAAACAGGTTTGCAAATTTGTTTCTGAGGTTTCAATCTGGTATGAGACTTCTTGTTAATCTAAAATTGCAAACATAATTCAACACATTAATTGCGTCTGGTTGCTCAGTATGAACCTAAATTTTAAATGATGATGATGATGATTCCCTACAGTATGGAAACAGGCCCTTCGGCCCAACAAGTCCATAGCGACTCTCCAAAGAGTAACCCACCCAGACCCATTCCCTATATTCACCCCTGACTATGGGCAATTTAACATGACCAATTCAACTAACCTGCACATCTTTGGATTGTGGGAGGAACCTGGAGCACCCGGAGGAAACCCACGCAGACACGGGGAGAATGTGCAAACTCTGCACAGTGAGTCACCCAAGGCAGGAAGTGAACCTGGGTCCCCTGGTGCTGTGAGGCAGCAGTGCTAACCACTGTCATCTCCTTTGCACATGTTAATTTGCTACATGGAAAGTAACCAATGTTAGGAAACATGCTTCAAAGATGCTCAAATGTTGCTTATGTACAGCATAGGTGTAGTTCATATTAAAATAGCAGTGAAAACGACTCAATTACTGATTCCTGAAACGTCGATTCTCCTGCTCCTCGGTTGCTGCCTGACCTGCTGTGTTTTTCCAGCACATTTTTCAACACAACTCAAGGTCTGTCTTGTAATTGCCATCCAGCATTTATTTGGGGTTGGAAGAATAGGGAAGAGATGAGGGAAGGATAAATTGCTGATAAGAAATACCAATTGGCTAAAGGGTTGCTCAATAAACCCCAGCATGTAATACACCTTCAGAAGAAAGGGAGGGAATATGTTCATGATCTACAAACTCAAGGGTTATTTAATGCTTTGCATAACACTTGTTCACTTCGAAATACATTGCAATGTTTGAACATCATTCAATCATTCTCGTAAATTTGAAACAAAGATCTGAAATTTATTACTTATATAAAAATTATTAAAATATTTCCTCAAAACCAAATCTATTTCATTAACTGAGTTTAAATATTTTACTTAATATGGTGGGGAGGTTAAATATTACCAAAAAATAGCTAAAAAAGGTGAGTGCGCCCATCTTCTAATTTCTCAAAATATTGCTTGCAATCCACGAGAATTGTTTGTTTGAAATGCAACCCATGCATATTTTGCAGCTCAAATTAACAGGTAGTTGTGCTCTTGTTAGTTTCGCCTTTGTTCATTTCAGGAATACATTCAATTCAAATTAAAACATTTGAATGTTTCAAGTGAGAACTTTTCCATGATGGTTTCGGAAAAGAAAACACAAGTAAAAACTGCGGACGCGGTTCAAATCGCTGATGTTTGTGCCGTCCCTGCTCTTCCTACAGAAATAGGTTAACACAAACAGGTTCTACATTACAAAATGACTAATTTTGTGGAACTACTATCCAAGATTGCCTGATAAATGAAGACTCCTTCTAAAAATATCAAAGGTTTAAGAATCTAGCTAAGTGCTGCCTCAATTTATTTGCGCTTTACTACACTTTATTTGAAGAGTGAGGCTAATGATGAACTCTAATAGACAGTCATATCGAATGTGGCTCTGTGAAGGTTAATAAATCTTACTGGCCTTCTATCTGTAATTAACCTTGAACTAATGTACATTGATGAAAGTTTTCAGGATGGCCATTCATCACTAAATTTTGTGCCTACATTACACATCTCTCAGAACACTTTTTCAGTCTTTTTAGATATCTTGCTGGTCAGGTGAGTCCAATTAAACATTCTTTTAATAATGGTTTTAATCCAGTTACATTCATGGTCTTCCTTTCTAATCTGAAACAAAAACAGAAATTGTTGGAGAAGTTAACTCTGATTTCTCTCCACGGAGGCTTCCAGACCTGCTGAGTTTATGCAGCAATTTCAGATGAGAGAGGAAGTCTATGAATCTAACCAGTTTACAACCATTAGTAAAATTACAGAAAAAAAAAAGAAAATGCTGGGGTAGTTGACTTTGATTTCTCTTCTGGATTAGTGGTGCTGGAAGAGCACAGCAGTTCAGGCAGCATCCAAGGTGCAGCGCTGCTTCGTGGATGCTGCCTGAACTGTTGTGCTCTTCCAACACCACTAATCCAGAATCTGGTTTCCAGCATCTGCAGTCATTGCTTTTACCTCTTCGATTTCTCTCCACAGTGGCTGCCAGACCTGCTGAGTTTATCCAGCAGTTTCAGTCTGTGTACTTTTAAAAATGATTTTAATCTGATTATGTCCATGTGTTCCCTCTCTAAGACACTATTATTCCTGTTATTGTTTATTCTCCATCAGCTCTGCTCAGGGATGGTGCCATCCAATTCTCTGAAGTTACTTCATTCCACGTTTCAATCTCTCACAGTTAAATCATTATATTGCCATGTCCAGCCTGTCGTTCATTTGATTTAATTGGAGGATTACTATATTGCTCACGCTCTCCCTTTCCCAATTTCCTTTTTATTTATGTGTAGCTTCACCCCCTTGTATTTTCTGCAGCTCTGAACCCCCCCGGTCCCACACTCACCCGCTCCCGAGGCCTGTGTCCCGGGGACTCGGTGACAGACACACACTTCAGGCGAGACAGGACCACACCATCAGCACCACAGCCGAGCGCACGGCTACAGCAGGAAGACACAGCGGCAGCGGCTGCAACGACACGCCCGGTTACTGCTGCTCGAAACATGGCGGCGATCGAGCCCCGCCCCCCCGAACCATGACCCCGCCGAACCCGGACCCCGCCCCCTCGAAGCCGGCTCTCGCCCCGCCCCCGAACTCGGGCCCCGCCCCCCGAACCCGGACCCCGCCCCCTCGAAGCCGGCTCCCGCCCCGCCCCCGAACTCGGGCCCCGCCCCCCGAACTCGGACCCCGCCCCCCGAACCCGGACCCCGCCCCCTCGAAGCCGGCTCCCGCCCCAACTCCCGAACTTGGGCCCCGCCCCCCGTAGTCGGAGAAGCACGTGATATTCTCTGTTGCTCTTGGCTGTCAATTTGATCGTCTTGTTGCTGGTTGCGATCAGTCAGCATCATTGGACAATAAGCATCAGCGTTTTCCTCCTGACTGACATATCTTAAATTGGTCTGGGTTTCTGTTCTTTTGCAATGTAACTCCATGGTCAGTTAATGACTTCATTCGACCTGGACTCAATGCGTATCTTGGAAAGCTTTGCTAGTGAATTGATTTCTGAGTCTTATTCTCTGGTGCTTTGATTTGGTTTATTGTAGTCACATGTATTTGATTACAGTGAAGTGCTTTGTTTTGCGAGCAGTACAGGAAGATCATAACAAACATGGACATACTGATCGTAGGGTACTTAAAGTGAGGTATACAAGGTTATGGCTGCACGGGATGTGTGCAAAGCAAGATCAACATTAGCAACATGACTCAGCAAGATGGTGGCAACTCTGTAGAACTGCTGTGGACAGCTCTGCCTAACAGCCAAGGCATACTGGTGGTTTTGGCCATCCCTGGCCAACTTATGTGGTGGAATTATTAGTTTAAAACCTTACAGAACACATATTTGTTCATATTTGGAAGTGGGAAGGATGCCAAAGGGAAAAGGAGCGAGCAAACAGCATCAGGGAGGACACTCCCCTGCAGCACCAGACATACCAGAGACAGCAGCCTCTCCTGACCCCCCCCCCCCTCCCCCGGGACCTGACAGACTCCAGACTCACAGGTATTAGCTGCAGTGATGGAGAGACTTACTTTGAAAGATGGGGCTGCGATTGAGGAGATGCGGGGGGAGATTCGTGCCAAGGTCCAACCTATCACATCCATGCTGCAGAAGCATGAGCAGGAGATCCAGGGCCTCGGGGAGTGACTGGAGGGAGGCGGAGGGTCGAACTAAGGCTTTGGAAGCTGCGATGGAGTCCTCATCCAGGTGCTGGAGCGAGAGGTGCGGGCCTTGTGAGACCATATCGACGACCTTGAAAATCGAGGCTCGAGGAAGTTGAGCAGCCAGTCAGCTTCTTTGAAAGCTGGCTGCTGAAGTTTTTGTGGCATCATATCGAGTCCAGCAAGCTGCAGATTGAAAGGGCTTATCGGGTTACAGTGCACAGGTCAGGACTGGTGCAGCACCCTCTCCTGGCCCTAGTGCACTTCCACTCATACAAGGACAAGCAAAAAGTAATAAAAACCTCTAGATTACCGGGAAATGATCCACAGGCACTGTTGTACAAGGGGGTCAAAAATCATGTTTTTCCAGGATATCTCGGCAGCTTTAATTTGAAAGAGGAAGTCCTTCGATGAAGTTAAAAAGAGGCTCAGGAAGCTGTGCATCCAGTACTCCATGAGATACCCTGCAGTGCTCCGTTTCAGCCATGAGGACTCAGTTTATACATTTGACTCAGTGGATAAAGCTAAAAACTTTGTAGACACTTTAAAATAGACGGACTGGCCTGAAGAATACGGTTCTCTTTTCCTTCTTTCCCCATGTTTCCCTTTTTTTAATTCCTTTCTTTCTCTCTAATAATTTCTTTATTGGAAAGGGGGAAAGAAACTTGGAATAAGTTATACATTTTTTTATATAACTGGACTTTATAATGGGAAATTTTGTGGATGTTGTATGTTGTCTCCCCTTTTTTTGTTGTTTGTTCTGTTTCTCTTTTAGTCACAAGTAGGGGTGGCATGAAGCCGGGGATGGGTGGAGTGCACATCCTGACTTTTTCTTTTTTTCTATTGTTTTAGGGATTATGTCCTTTTTCTCTGGCCTAAGGCTGGGGCACAGTCTGAGTTTGAAGGAGCTGTGAAGGAGGGGATGGATAGGGTGAGTGCCCCCTATGGGCAGGGGGAAGAGTCTTCCATTCAAGGTTTTATACTTGGTTTTCTTTGTAGTTTTTGGTAGTAATAGTTGTTTGTAGTTATGATAGAGTAGTTTTTGTATATATAATTCTTCGACTCTATGAGTCTTTATTTACTTGTGCTTGGTGCTTTATAAGCAGGGCTCTCCCTCCCAGGGGTTCAAGGGTCTCTGAAAAGGGATATGGCTAAGTATCTTATTAAATGGTGCACCTGGAAAATCAAGGGAAGTCATTCACCTGTTAAAAGGAAAAAATATGCTTTCTTGCCTTAAGAGGGAAAGGGTTGATATTGTTTTGTTACAGGAAACCCATCTTGATGATAAGGAACACCTGAAGTTACAACAGGGGAGGGAGGAGGTGGGGGTCGTTGACCAGGTATTCTTTTCATCCTTTACTACTAACAGTAGGGGAGTGGCAGTACTTATCCAGAAAAATCTTCTGTTCACATTATTAGAGCAGGTGAAAGATGAGCAGGGATGGTTTGTGATACTTAAAGCCGGACGGACTACTAGCTGTGCCTGAGTTGATAATCAAGAATTCCTGAAACTCCTTCAAAAAGTATTACACAAATTTGGAATCCTTAAGGAGAAAAGTGTCCAAATACTAGTGCTGCAAACCTAGCTCCTCACTCTTAGCCTTCACTTCCAAATATACCATCACACAGAGATACATGGGGAGGAATATGGCATTTTAAATGTCTACTGTCCTATGGCGCATCCCCTCAAATTTTTAATTACTGCTTTCTCTAAACTGAGTTCCTTTGGAACATTGCACATTATTATAGCGGGGGGGGGGGTGTTAATTGTTTGGATCCGACAGTGGGCAGGATGCCGAATGGGCCCCCAACTATTTCTTCACAGGTCAAGCAGGTGCTGACTTATGCGAGGGGTTGGGACTGGTGGATATTTGGAGATGTCTTCACCCTCCCAGCAGGGACTTCACTTTTTTTTTTCAAACCCACATAAATGTCACATGAGGATTGAACTCTTTCTGGCTCCCTCAGCCCTTCTGGATTGGATTATGGGTTGCAAAAATGGGAACATATCTATCTCTGCGTGACGGTATATTTGGAAGTTAAGGCCAAGAATGAGGAGCGAGGTTTGCAGCACTGGCATTTGGACACTTTTCTCCTTAAGGATTCCAAATTTGTGAAATACTTCTTGAAGGAGTTTCAGGAATTCTTGACTATCAACTCAGGCACGGCTAGTAGTCCGTCTATGCTATACGAGACTGCTAAGACCTTTACTATGCAATTAGCTGTTTCCAATTTGGCTAGCCAGAAACAACAGAAGGAGGAACAGCAGCGTGTAGTTGAGATGTGGTTGAAAGCCGCGGAGGTGGCACGTTTTGCGTAGCCTTTGGTGACTAAGCTACAGCGGATCACGGCCCTCCGGGCTGCCTTGAATTCAATACTGACACAAAACGCAAAGAAAGAACTTGCTTTTGCTAGACAAAGGCTGTTCGAATATGGGGATAGGCCAGGGGAATATTTAGCGTACCTGACTAGGAAAATGCGTGCTCTCCAATCCATTACTGCAATTAGAAACAGTGCCAGGGTTCTTATGTATGATGTTATAAAGATTAATGAGGCTTTTCGAAATTTTTCCTCTGAATTGTATCGTTCTGAAGGTTGCGAGGACAGGAGGGCTAAAATAGAGGCCTTTTTTAATGAATCTGGACCTCCCAGGGGTAACCTTGGAACAGGCCTCTCTCCTTAATGCCCCCTTGACAGTTCAGAAAATACAGGAGGCAACTAGGCAACTTCAGAGTGGGAAAGCGCCTGGTCCTGATGGTCTCCTGGGTGAGTTTTATAAGGAGTTTATAGGGATTCTGTCAGGGCCGATGTTGGAGATGTACAATCTCTCCTATATGCATGAATGCCTACCACCATCTTTGAGAGAAGCTAATGTTTCCTTAATTCTTAAGAAGGGGAAGGTTCCTGAGGATTGTGCCTCATACAGGCCCATCTCTTTATTAAATTCGGACTTCAAGATTCTATCTAAGAACCTGGAGCTGAGATTGGAAAAGTTATTGCCCCATATTGTTAAAGAGGACCAGACAAGTTTATAAGGGGCCGTAGGTCCTCTAATAATATTAGAAGATTGCTGAATATGGTCCAGATTTGTCAGCAACGATCGATTCAGAGGTTGGTGATTTCCTTAGATGCAGAGAAAGCATTTGGCTGGGTGGAATGGCTGTATCTTTTTGTATGTGTCAGAACAGTTTGGGTTGGGCGGGATCTTTGCGAGGTGGGTGGAGGTTTTGTATCGCCCCTCTCTGGCCGCAGTCATCATCAACGGGGTGAAGTCTGGGAGCTTTGGATTGGTTGGGGTAGTCAGCAAGGCTGCCCCCTCTCACCGTTTTTGTTTACATTGGTGATAGAGCCGCTGGCAGAGGCCATTCCCCAGAACATCCACATAACCGCTCCGGAAGTGGGATCGAGGGCACACAAGATTACACTGTATGTGGATGATGTCCTTCTGTTTTTATTGAACCCGATGACCTCCGTACCCCATTTGATACAATGTATCAATTCATTTGGGGCTACTTCAGGATATAAGATTGACTTTGCAAAAACAGTGGCTATACTTTTGGGGAACCTTAAGGATGTGCCAGAAGTTGAAGGTGGCTCTAAATTCCCTTTTAAGTGGTCACAGGCAGGTTTCCAGTACCTAGGCATTTTTATTACCCCCAAGTTTGATCTGTTATTTCAGACTAATTTTGCTCACTTGCTCAACAATATTGGGTGGGATCTCCAGAGATGGGAAGCTCTTCCAATTTCATGGCTGGGCTGAATATCTCTCATTAAGATGAATGTTTTTCCTTGTTTGCTTTATTCCATACATGTGCTCCCTCTAATGTTTCCCAGGTAAACACTGCGGAAGCTTATGGGATGGTTTGGTTCCTTTGTCTGGCATTGTTGGCGGCCCCTCATCAAACTTACTAAATTGCAGTTGCCTCAAGGAGGGGGAGGAGTTGATTTCCCAGACATCAGGAGGTATCAATTGAGTTCCCTGCTGTCCTTTGTCAATATGGCTGGATATCGAGGCCTCCCAGGCAAAGTGCCCGCTTATTAATCTGTTGTTCATGGATAAGATGAGGACAGTTATGGACCACTGCCGGAATCCCATTGTCATTAGTACAGTCAGGGCTTGGAGGGAGATGTGTCAGAACGAGGGTTGTTTATCCAAGACTTCACCACTTACACCTATAGTTGGCATGCCAGGGTTCCTACCAGGGATGATGGACTCAGGGTTCAAACTATGGGCAGCGAGAGGAGTTACTAGTTTGGGAGACTTGTCTGAGGGGGAGGTTTTGATGTCTCTTGAGCAACTGAGCCACAAATACGGGTTGTCCAGCAGAGATCTTTTCCGTTATTTTCAGGTTAGGGATTTCATCCAGAAGAAGACTACACTTCTCACTAAGCCCTATAAGCCCGATACAGAGAGGTTGTTGTTACGTTCCACAAACACCCTTTCGGTTAGTGCCCTCTATTGCCTGCTGGGTGGCAGGGCCTAGCAGGATATTAACCGGTTATGTGAGGTCTGGGAGCAAGAGCTAGGAGTAGAGGTCTCTTCTGAAATATGGGAGAACATAGTGGAGAATGCTCAAAAGATCTCAATCTGTAATAGGACATGTGCTACGCAATTATAGGTTCTGCACAGGGCTCATCTGGCACTGGGCTGAAAATGTGTTGCTGGAAAAGCGCAGCAGGTCAGGCAGCATCCAGGGAACAGGAGAATCGACGTTTCGGGCATAAGCCCTTCGTCAATTCTCCTGTTCCCTGGATGCTGCATTACCTGCTGCGCTTTTCCAGCAACACATTTTCAGTTCTGATCTCCAGCATCTGCAGACCTCACTTTCTCCTCATCTGGCACTGGACCATCTGCTGAAGTTTAAAAAAAGAAGCATCTTCAATGTGCCCCAAATGTAAAATAAGTGTAGGTACTCTTAACCATTGCTTCATGTTTAATGGAGCGCTATGGCAGGAGAGATAGGGAGGATATTGAGGATTGAAGTCAAACTAGACCCGATATCTCTCCTCTTAGGTCTACCAAATTTACCATCTTTAGACAGGCATGGGAAGAAATTATTTAATATTCTTGCATACTGTGCATGGAAGAATATTCTGATGAACTGGGTGTCTGAGAACCTGCTGGGCTTGCTGGGATGGAAAAAATTAACTATGGAGCATATTCCCTTGGACTTTTTTTCCCTTGGTGCACCACACAACAGACCATTTTTATAAGACATAGCAGCCCTACTTGAATTATTTGGATATAGATTTGTCAGCAATCTTAACTAGGGCGCTTGTTTAACCAGGATGGTTAGGTTTGTCGAGCCCTGGGCCCTGGATGGGGGTCTCCTGAGTTAATACGGGTATATATACAATGCCCCCATTCTTTTGTTTGGGAGCTTTTTGCCGAGTATAGCTGTTCTGCATTCTGTGTTTTTGTTTTGTTACTTTTTTGCTTTTCTTTCTTTTTTTTGACCTATTAGTTATTTACTTATTTATTGGTGTTGCTTAGCACAGTATTAGGGTTTGTTTTGTATTATAGGGTAGGTTAATAGTTAGTAGACAGTAGTTGTATTGTAATTTGTGGGGTTTTTTCTTTTTTTATACTGATATTTGTTATTGATTGTATTTTTCAAAAATTTTATATGTTTGTAAAGTTAAAAAATTTTGCTAATAACTATATTTACAGAACAAATGCACTGGAGAAATTCTTCAAGGCTCCTTAGACACCATCATTCAAATACACAACTGTTATCATCTCAAAGGGCAAGTGTAGCAGTTACGTGGAAATGCCACCACCTGCCAATTCTCCTCCATGCCACCCACTATCGTGATTGCAAACTGTATCACTGTTCTCTGTGTTGCTGGGTCAAAACTCTGGAACTTCCTCCTCCTTAATGACATTGTGAATTACCTAAAGCAATTGGACTGTAGCAATTCAAGAACGCAGTTCACCACCACCTTCTTAAGGGCACCTAGAGTTGGGTTTTAAATATCCTTCCAGCCAGCACAGCCTAAATCCCAGGAATTACTTTTTAAAAAACAAAATTGCAATTTAAGCAGGGTAATACATGTAATCTGTTCTAGAAATATTCTAGAAAAAATATTTAAAATTATTAAACATTTTAACAGATATTTTGTATGAAGGACTGAATAAAACAATTGTGTTTGCAAAAGCACAACAGTTTTTAGCTCAGCTTGCTTAATTTGAGGTGAAAATCCAACATCTTTCATTAGCTGATGACTGGTATTTATTTTAATAGTGAAATAGGTACCTTTTACTGTATGTTTCACAGATCAAAACTAGCCACCTGGGATGAATTCGGTTATTGTTCACATTTCCATATGTCCTTTCTGAGATCAGCACTCTTTTAATTGGACCAGCTGATACTGCTGCTTGCTTGGGAAAAAAGATTCAGTCAAACAGATATAATATAGTCTGAAATATGGGGAGGACAAAGAGAACAATCAGAACAAATGAACAGATACAGGAGAATAAACTCTCAGTTTATTCACCAAAAACTAATTTGATCTATATTTGTTTCTTTTAAGTTCATCATGCAAATATCGGGCTAAAAGTAAACTTGCAAAAACAAGGTAATTTACTTGGGACGTATCAAACGTTAAGGGAAGCTATTGCTAAGCATGGCTACAGTGAAGGCTCTGATTGATTCCCCATTACTAAAACTAAGTGAGAAATCATGAGCATTTTTAGGAATTTAGGATTTTATCAGAAATGTGAGCTTATATTCAGGACAATAGCTGCATCTTTGACAAATTTGTAACAGTAACAGACCAAAGTGCTCTGGTCAGCAGAATGCCAAGCAGCCTTTGAGGAACTGAACGGAATCCTAACCAATGAGCAACGGTGTTGGCCACCCTGAATTATCAAACCTTTTAAAATGGTAATTGATGCTTGTGACTTGGGAGTTGGTGCAGTCTTGATTCAAGATGTGGAATCAGGAATATAGAAGTCGATAGGATTTTTTAAAAAAGAAATAAAACCAATTTGAGAGGAAGTACACTGTAATAGAAAATTAGCCTTTGGGATTCTTAAAAAAATCATTCATGGGATGAGGGTGTCACTGGCTGGGCCAGCATTTATTACCCATCCCTAATTGCAGGCAGTTAAGAGTCAACTACATTTTTGTAGGTCTGGAGTCACATGTAGGCCAGGCCAGGTAAGGATGGCAATTTCCTTCCTTCAAGGTAATTAGTGAGCCAGACAGGTTTTTTTTTCCAATAATTGACAATAGTTTAATGGTCATCATTAGATTCTTCATTCCAGATTTTTATTGAATTCAAATTTCACCATCTGTCATGACAGATTCAAAACCAGATCCTGAGAGCATTACTTGGGTGTCTAGGTTAACAGTCCAGCAATGATACCACTGGGCTATTGCCTCCTCTATTATTTTGGAGTCTATGACCATAAAATATGGATCTACTGACCATAGTCAGCACTGACTAATCCATTAGTGTTTAATGAAAATTTTAAAACCTGAGGTTTGAGATTGTTCAGCTAGAGTTTAATGATGCAACAATTTAATGTAAAGATTGTTCACATTACTGGTAAAGATAATGTAATAGCAGATTTATTACCTAGAAGGTAAAAATGAAGAAATAAGAATTTAAGAGAAAGATAATAAGAATTGTATCAGACTTATTTTGTTGTCCATGTTTCACATATCTGAAAATGTCATTTTGAAATGCCATTTTCATCTCTCCTTAAGATAAAGGCACGTAAACAACATTTATGTTGTTTGGATTGCACATGTGAAAATGGGAAAAAAATCTTTAACCAGGATGCAGTGGAAGATTGGAAGCTTTTTAAAAAAATACTATTGTATGTTCTATGTTCCCTATTTTTTGCAAGACTATACTTTATTCATAAAAAAATCTTTATGTACATGTACCAGATACCAAAGTAGTTCAGTACACTCTTTGCTGATAAAAGAAACAAACATTGGAATTTGACATTTCTCAGAGCATCCCCGCAGTTGCAAATTAAGACAAATGCCACTCATGCAGGACACTACTTACATACACTTTGAGGCAATGAGTGAGTCTGATAACTAAACAGATCCTTGTTATATTTGGCGGTCTTTCCCCACTATTCCTTGACAACAGCTACTCCAAGTTTTAGTGCATCCCTTAGCACATAGTCTTTGATCTTGAAATGTGCCAGTTTGCTGCACTCAGACTGTGTATGTCGGGAGGGGATGAGAGGGAAGTGGGGGAAGAGGTTGGTGAGGTTGCTTGACATTTTGGTCCCATGGGTGTGTTTCTACAGGCAGTTTTGTCCAGTGTTGGACTTTTGGTTTTTCAATACGAGGAAGAATTTTGCCTGTGTGCAGATGTACTCAACATATTAAGAACTTCTTGACTGGATCTTGCCAAGTATCTACAGCTTTGTGTTTGAACAATACAGCAAAAACATCCAGCCTGTGAACAAGAAAATCTCTCTCTTCCTCCCTTGAGTATAGAAACATATCCAAGCAGCCGGCTACTCTCTTGCCTGCAAATTCCCTTTTTGAAAGGAAAATGGGGAAATCCACCTTTAGAGACACTAAAAAAGCTTGAGAAATATGAAAGCTTGAGAATCAGCGTGTCCACAACTTTATATCCTCATCGAATAGTCAAAAGGCACCAGAAGGGATCTGAAGGAATACATATTGGCACTTGTCATCCAGACAAAACTGTGCTTCACTGAAATTTTCTTCTCTTTCCCCACCTGTAATTCCCATATGTGTGCGGCTGTATGTGATGACATTTTTTTAAAAAGGGACTGACCTTTAGTTATAGTGAGGTATATTAACAATTAATATATCTATTCCAACATTGGTTTAAAACCAATGTTTGCAATAAATAACTTTTCTTGCGAAGTACAGAATGCTGTTTTTTTTCTTTTAGGTTCTTCTGGAATTGGCAGTCAGGAACATTGAGAATTTGGGATAATTTGATTAAAGATTCAGAAGAACTAGCTACACTGCAGAAATTCTCCAAAGATCCTCAGACTGCACCTTCCAAACCCACGACCACTCCCATCTAAAAGGACAAAGGGCATTAGATATATAGGAACATCACATTCAAGTTCCCCTCCAAACCACTCACCATCCTGACTTGGAAACTTATCACCATTCCTACACTGTCACTGGGTCAATATCCTGGAATTTCTGCCCTTAGCATTGTGGGTCAACCTACAGCAGGTGGACTGCAGTCGTTCAAGAGGACAACTCATTGTCATCTTCTCAAAGTAAACTAGGGACGTTCACATCCCACAAAAATCAATAATTAAAAATCTTTTCCCACTTGTGATGATTCCATGAATAGTGGGGCTATTTCAATGAGTCATGACAGATAATCTGAGGTTCTGGATTCCAAATCCAGTGACACAACCATTATGCCATCACATTCCCTGGTGTAGCAGACTGATCACCTTAAATTCAAAAAGTATGGTTGCCCCTAGGAATTTGCATTCATTGAATAATAGTTTATGAAAGTTGCCCCAGAGATGATCTCAACATTCTTTGGTTATCAAATATTGTGGAGAAGGACATGGAAACAAGTGTACTTGTGGAAATAAACGGTGATGCCTTGAAAAGAGTTCATATTTGGGAAGATAAGGTGCTGAAGGTTTTAAAACATATAAAAGTAGACACATGGGACCTGATCAGGTGTTTCCCAGAACTTTATGGAAGATAGGGAAGAGATTGCTAGGCCCCTTACTGAGATATTTGTATCATTGATGCCCACAGGTGAGGTGCTGGAAGTCTTTAGGTTGGCTTATGTGGTACCATTATCTAAGCAAGGCTGTAAGGAAATGCCAGGGAACTAAAAACCAGTGAACTTTACTTCATTAGTGTGTGTGTTGTTCGACAAGATTGAGAGGAACAGGATTTACATGTATTTGGAAAGGCAAGGACTGATTAGGGTTAGTCAATATGGCTTTGTGTAGGGTAAATTATACCTTACTAACAGCACAGTGGCTTAGTGGTTAGTACTACTGCCTCACAGGGATCTAAATTCTATTCCAACCTTGGAGTTTGCACATTCTCCCAGCATCTGTGTGGGTTTCCTCTGGGTGCTCCAGTTTCCTCCCACAATCAAAAGATGTGCAGATTAGGTAGATTGGCTGTGCTAAATTGCCCATAGTGTCCAGGAATGCTTCTTCTGCTACGTTGATGTTACACCAGCACCACTTCCCACCTCTTGCTCCACTACATTGATGACTGCATTGGTGCCACCTCGTGCTCCCACAAGGAGGTCGAACAGTACATCAACTTCACCAACACATTCCACCCTGACCTTAAATTCACCTGGACCATCTCTGACAACTCCCTCCCCTTCCTAGACCTCTCCATCTCCCTCCACGAGGATCGACTCAACACTAACATTTTTTTACAAACCCACTGATTCCCACAACTACCTGGATTACACCTCCTCCTACCCTGCCACCTGCAAAAATGCCATCCCATATTCCCAATTCCTCCACCTCTGCCGCATCTGCTCCAAAGAGGACCAGTTCCACCACAGAACACACCAGATAGCCTCCATCTTTAAAGACCAAACTTTCCTCTCCCACACGGTTGAAGATGCCTTCCAAATGTATCTCGTTCATATCCCACACCTCCGCCCTCAAACCCCACCCCTCCAACCACAAGGACAGAACCATCCTGGTCCTCATCTTCCACCCCACCAACATTTCCGCCACCTACAAATGGACCCCACCTCCAGAGATATATTTCCCTCCCCACCCCTGTCTGCTTTCTGCAAAGACTGTTCCGTCTGCGATCGCCTGGTCAGGACCATGCCCCCTCACCAACCCACCCTCCCCTCCTGGCACTTTGCCCTGCCATTGCAGGAATTGCAAAACCTGTGCCCCCACCTCCCTCCTCACCTCTGTCCAAGGCCCCAAAGGAGCCTTCCACATCCATCAAAGTTTCACCTGCATTTTCACACGTCATTTACTGTATCCATTGCTCCTGGTGTGTTCTCCTCTACATTGGGGAGACTGGATGTCTTCTCACAGAACGCTTTAGAGAACATCTCCAGGACACCCACACCAACCAACCCCATCGCCCCTGGCTGAACATTTCAACTCCACCTCCCACTCTGCCGAGGACATCCAGGTCCTGGGCTCCTCCGTTGCCATTCCCTCACCACCCAAAGTCTGGAGGAAGAACAACGTATCTTCCACCTTGGGACCCTTCAACCCCATGGCTTCAAGGTGGACATCACCAGTTTCATCATTTCCTCTCACCCCACCTTGCCCCAGTTCCAACCTTCCAGCTCAGCACCGTCCTCATGACCTGTCCCACCTATCAATCTTCCTTCCCACCTATCCGCTTCACCCTCCTCTCTAACCGATCACCTTTACCCCCACCTCCATCCTCCTATTGCACTCACAGCTACCTTCTCCCCAGCCCCACCTTCCTCCCTTTTATCTCTCCACCCTCGAGGCTCCCAGCCTCATTCCTGATGAAGGGCTCTGGCACAAAACATTGATTTTCCTACTCCTTGGATGTTGCCTGACCTGATGTGCTTTTCCAGCAGCACACTCTCAACTCTGACCTCCAGCATCTGCAGACCTCACCGTCTCCTAGCTAGGTGGATTAGCCATGATAAATGCAGAGTTAAAGGGATTGGGGGTCTGGATGGGATGTTCTTCAGAGGGTTGTTATTGATGGGCCAAATTACCTGCTTCCACACTGTAGGGATTCTATGATTCTTAACTTGACTGAGTTGTTCGAAGAGGCAACAAAGAAGATCAATAAAGGCAATGTGGTAGGTATTGTCTACATGGGCTTTAGCATTCAATAAGTTCCTGCATGATAGACTGATTAGTAAGGTTAGATCACATGGGATCCACGGAGACCAAGCCAATTGGATAGAAAATTGGCTTGAAAGTAGCAGACAGTGTGTGGTGGTAGAGGGTTACTTTTCAGATTGCAGGCCTGTGACCAGTGGTGTGCTACAAGAATTGGTGCTGGATCCATTGCTTTTTATAATTTATAGAAATGATTTGGATGGACCTTGATCAGATGGGCCAATGGGCTGAAGAGTTGCAGATGGAGTTTATTAGATAAATGCGATGTATTGCATTTTGGTAGAGCAAACCAGGGCAGCACTTGTACAGTTAACGGTAAGGCCCTGGGGAGAGTTGTCAAACAAAGAGACCGAGGGGTGCAGATGCATAGTTCCTTGAAAGTGGAGCTGCAGGTAGAGAGTGGTGAAGAAGGCATTTGGCATGTTTGCCTTCATTGGTTATAATATTGAGGACTGGAGTTGAGATGTCACTTTACAGCTGTATAGGACAGAGGTGGGGAACCTTTTCATGTTGGAAGGCTGCATTTTGTAATCAAAAAGGCCGCATCCAAGAAACTTCAATGATATATTCTTCAAAATTCACATTATTTTGTAAAAATCTAACTACTATGTACTAATTAAAAAAAGAAAAAAAAGTTAATTCTAAAGTTAACTAACCTTCTAATTACTTTGTTGTGACTGCTTTTTGTAGGAAGGTATTTGAATATTTGGTTTCAGCATGGAGGTCTGCAGTTTTAGCTGATCCTCTAGATGGGTAGCCGTCATTTGTGACCTTAAGAGTGTCTTGATTTTGGTTAAGTAGGAGAACGTAGATTTGCAGCAATAAGAGGATGAAAAGCAAGAAAGCATTTTTCGTGCATGTTGCCGAAAGCATGGGTATTCTATTACATTTTTCCATATTTCGATCGGATCTTTCTTAAGCGTCAAATAAGGACTTTAAAATGTCATCTTCTGAGAGCTCAATCAATTCCATCTGTAGTTCTTTAGGAGCCTTGGAGACATCAACTAGGTGAGGTTGAAATGGTAATTTGAGTGTGATGTCATGATTCTCAAAGTCAGAGAACCTTTCATTGTATTCTCCAATTAATAAGTCTATAACAGTTGCGTATTCTTCAAATGATTCTCAAGAATCCTCCTGTTCATCAATGACCTTTGCTAACTGGGAAAATGTTCATCCGAAATTTCCTTTTGAAGAGGAGTTTTGAAAAAAAGATAGCTTTTTTCGAAATGCTTGGATTTTTTTTGCCACATATCGTATATAGACCTAGTTTTACTTTGCAAAGAAATATTCAAGTCATTTTGCTTTGACATGATATCATACAGAAATGCAGCGGTAGTGGCGCCAGTCAGGCAGGGAAGATAACGTACATTCCAGAGTCGCATTAGAACTAAATCATAAGCATAGCAAATGTCGAAATAGCCCTTATGACTTACCAATTGTTTTAATTGTGGCGGCCAGTCTGTGAGGATTATTTCATTGAATTTTCTTTTACTCTCCGGTATTTTAAATACATTCATTTTAAGATTAAAATAAAAATAATAAAGGACGAAATAAAAAATAAAAGATTTGTTCTGCAAAATTTGGATTCATTCAAAAGGCCACACACAATGGCCTAGAAGGCCGCAGGTTCCCCACCCCTGGTATGGGACAATAGTAAGGCCACTTTTGGAGTACTGCATACGATTCTGGTCACCCTTCTATAGAAAGGATGTTGTAAATCCTGAGAGGATGCAGATAAGATTTACAAGGATGTTGCTGGGATTGGAAAGTTTGAGTTCCAGGGGGAGGCTGAATAGACCGAGACTTTTTTCCCTCGAGCGTTGGAGGCTGAGGGGTGACTTTATATAGGTTTATAAAATTATGAGGGGCATGGAGAGGGTGAACACCCAAAGTCTTTTTCCTGAGGTGGGGGAGTCCAAATCTAGAGGGCATATATTTACGGTGAGAGGGGAAAGATTTAAAAAGGACCTGAGGGGTAACTTTTTAATGAAGAGGGTGGTGCGTGTATGGAATGAGCTGCCAGAGGAAGTGGGGAAGGCTGGTACATTTGTAACATTTAAAAGGCATCTGGATGGGTATATGAATAGGAAGGGTTGAGAGGAATATGGGCAAACTGCTGGAAAATGGCACTAGGTCAGATTGGGAAGATTGGTTGGCGTGGATGAGTTGGACCGAAGCGTTTGTTTCCATGCTGTAGGACTCTGAACCCAAATAAAAGGAATAATTACCAGTAAACCTGTGTCACACCTACATATTCAAACTAAACCTGATAGAAGAAGAACTGTTCAACATCTTTTAAAAGATATTCTTTTTACTTTGGAAGATCATAAAACCTTCAGTTATTAAATGAAGCTCTGATGCATAGTACAATTGATTTAATCAGATGTTACCTTCTGACTAAGACATTTTCCAGTGACATTCAAACTCTACTACACAGTACAATACAGGTTGACCTTTGTAATTAGGCAGTGTTGCGGCCAGGCCTTGCTGAACCACAGAACGTCATACACAATCTTAAAGAGCACTGTGCAACATGTTCATCACTGTCTGCATTTTATCATTAAATTCAATAGAACTTTCTTCCTGTAATTCATATTTTGAAACAACAAATGAACCTGAATAGAAAATCTGGAAAGGGATGATGTTCCATAAGCACCAATGGCACGAAAGGCATTTATTTCTGTGTGAGGTTGAAGCATTTTTTTAATGCCTCCTGCACAGCCTTGCTATGAGCAACAAGATAAACCTTTTTACCAAAGGGTCCAATACATTTTATCTGAATTATTCCAGACAGAAAAGAAAATATGCTATAAAATAAATGTGAGTGCAGACTGGACATGTACATGACATGATCCTGACACCCAAATGCCACTTTATAAAGTCTAAAACTAGGACTGGAACTGTAATGTGGATATTGGATCACAGAGTGGTGGATTAGGAAGGTACAGCCTGTATTGACTTCAGACAAACTAATAACTATAAGTAATTAGTACATTTAAAAACAAAATTACAAGACTCCAAAAGATAGATTACAATAGAAATGATCAAAATAATAGATGTCACTACTTTCAAAAAGAAATTTGAGTAAGCACAACGCAAGTCAAAATATTTATTTTATAATGCTTCTTAGTGTTGTTTGAATCCAAAGAATAACCTTTTTACAAGAAATATTAATGCAAATCAATGTGTGAATTAACTGCAGAGCACATTATCTAATACTTTGTCCAGAAACAAAATAAATAACAACAACAGTAACAACCGACTGTGATAAAAATTATATATTTTGTGTTTGGATTAAGAAAAAAATAGGAAAGTTAGCAGAAATATAAATACTTCAATACAAATATCTAATGTTACAAATCTGAGAACTTTAATGTTACCAAAAATGAATACACCATCATTGTTGGTATTGTGTTTAATAAAGTGATGGGTCCAACGACTTGTCTGTTGTTTGTCAATTTCATAAAGTTTTCATGCAAAATCATTGAACAGAAACATGAACTCTGTTCCTCTCATCACTGATGTTGTCAGACCTGCTGAATATTTCCAACAGTTTTTATCTTTATTTCAGATGGGCCTCTGACTGTTATTGACAAATGTCTCATTTTCCCAAAACTAATGGTTTGCTTGGGTAAGTGGACAGTGGGAAAGAAAGGAAAAGCAAGCATGGAGGTAATAATCTGGTGCTCCAAGTTCTGATAGCTATCAATTCTCTTGGGTCAAATTCATGTGTCGACATTAGATGAGAACAGATTAACCTCAATTATAGCTGCCCAATACATCAGGGACACAAGATGTTCAGGTTGATACATGTAAAGTTTTTAGATGGTGGGGCATTACAACATTCCTGAGATTCACACAACATGAAGCATAATCAGGCAAGGAAAGAGCAAAGTTGGATAATTGGTGGAAGAAATGTAATTGGTACAGAATAATTTAATTGCAAAAAAAAACTTGGCAAATTTGAGAAATTGAGATGCGTAAAACTAATTTACTGTTAAATGTGTTTGTTGGTATTGTATTCCACCAAAGTCTGATGCAAAATTGCTTTCCTTGATTTGATTAATGAGACAATCATTTGATATTAAGTGACGTGTCCAAGTCAATACAGGAAGTTATTCTAATTAAATTCATTATCAGGTTTTATTCACTTCAGGTCAATAAAGAACAGTGTAACTGCAGGGAGGTTGGAGACGGAGGACAGTGTAACTGTAGGGAGGTTGGAGACGGAGGACAGTGTAACTGCAGGGAGATTGGAGACGGAGGACAGTGTAACTGCAGGGAGGTTGGAGACGGAGGGCAGTGTATCTATAGGGAGGTTGGAGACGGAGGACAGTGTAACTGCAGGGAGGTTGGAGACGGAGGACAGTGTAACTGTAGGGAGGTTGGAGACGGAGGGCAGTGTAACTGTAGGGTGGTTGGAGACGGAGGGCAGTGTATCTGTAGGGAGGTTGGAGACGGAGGACAGTGTAACTGCAGGGAGGTTGGAGACGGAGGACAGTGTAACTGCAGGGAGGTTGGAGACGGAGGACAGTGTAACTGTAGGGAGGTTGGAGACGGAGGACAGTGTAACTGTAGGGAGGTTGGAGACGGAGGGCAGTGTATCTGTAGGGAGGTTGGAGACGGAGGACAGTGTAACTGTAGGGTGGTTGGAGACGGAAGACAGTGTAACTGCAGGGAGGTTGGAGACGGAGGACAGTGTAACTGTACGGAGGTTGGAGACGGAGGACAGTGTAACTAGGGAGGTTGGAGACGGAGGACAGTGTAACTGTAGGGAGGTTGGAGACGGAGGACAGTGTAACTGCAGGGAGGTTGGAGGTGGAGGACAGTGTAACTGCAGGGAGGTTGGAGACGGAGGACAGTGTGAAGAAATGTGAAGTCATTCACTTTAGTAGGAAGAATAAAAACATTTTTTAAACATTAATGATCTAATAAATGTAGATGTTCAGAGGGATTTAGGTGTTCATGTACATAATAAGTGCAGCATGCACCAAGGACATATTGACTTTTATTGCAAGTGAGTCATAATATACAGGTAAGGATGTCTTATTGCAGTAGTACAGAATTTGGAAAGACCATAAATGAATTTGATATCCTTACCCAAGAGTAAGATATGATTGCCCTATAAGTGAGTCAATGGAGTTTCATCAGATTGACTTCTGGGAATAACAGTGTTGTCATGTGAGGAGAGAGCGAATACAGCGATTCGACATTCTCTGGAGCTAAGAATAATTTGAAGTGATCTCTCTGAAACAAAAAATATTCTGAATAAACTTGGCACCCTAGCATCTGCTATGTCATTTATCTGGCTGCAAAGTCTAGTATTAGGGGTTATAGTTTCAGGATAAGGATCATGGAGAATAACTGCCTTCATCAAGGGGTTAGGAATTTTTGTAATTTTGTCTATCAGAAAAAAGATGCTTAGTTGTTGAGTTTATTTAGTGCTGAGACTGAGATAGTTTGCACTCAAGAGATATGTGAAAGAGCTGGTGGGTTGAAGCTTGACCATGATCTTCCCTAATGACAAAATAGCTTTGAGTGGCCATTTAGCCATCTCTTGTTATTATTTCTTAAGGTTTTAACAAGGGATTCACTCTATCTTTTCACGACAAGTAATACTTTTATAAAAATGCAAGATTCTTTCTGAAAGGTGTACAAAGTGCTTGAAAAACTCACAAACTAATTAGATAAATACAAAATAGTAACAATTATAAACAAATATGGTCAAACATTTTAAGAAAATGAATAAGCATCACAGAAACAATATAGATAGTTCTAGTTAAGATAAAAACTCTAAATTTTACACACAACTTTTATGATTATTGAAGTATACTACATTATATCTGTTCTCTAGAAATACAGGTCTACCTACAGCTTTGAATGGAAAATACAAGCAATTTCCAAAATAATATCTCATATGACTGTAATCTATATAATCGTGATTTGTTCACACTGATTGCAAAATTTGAGTCTTCAAAAGACTAGCAGTTCTGCAATATAAAATCTGAGATATTATTACAAGCAGTTATAAGAGCCTATCCAGAGGCAATTCAACAATGTATGAGAGAAGTGAAGGAATTATGCTTGCCAATTTTACATGGTATGTTTTTTTAAAAGACGTATTTTGTTCCACATAGAACATATAATAAAGCTTTGCTACAGTATTTGCAAACATCTAATCCACTGAGTTTCAAGACCACATGAATAGGAGTCCTTGCTTGAACTTTGAAACAAAACCTAAAATATTTGCAGTTTGAAACATAATTACTTGCATGACTATGTTGCATCTTCTAGAAAGACTAATCAAAACAAAACATTCAGCACAATTAACATGTTTTGTACTGTACAAATATCACATGTTATATTAAAAAGGTTTTTCTTGGTCAGGTTGAGTTTCTTCATGAACTTTTCAATTGATACAAAATTCCACTGGCTTAAACAGCAGAAAAAAATACTTCTGTGGTGTATTGTCTCACTGCCTCTTTCTTCTCCAAGATTTGCTAAAGATAGCCATTCAACACTTTACTCAAAACGTAAGCCTGTCCATTGCAGCCATTCTTTTGCTGAACATGCTGATGTGGTAGCAATACAGTGTCCTTGACTGCAGTATGGAAAGTTTTGTTTTGTTCTCAAAAGTGAGGATAGATTCTTTCCCTTCTTGCTCAGTTTTTAAAAAATCTCTTCTGATGGAAAAGAATGAATCATAAGTTTGATTTTTAAATAAAACATTAAAAAAACTACCTAGTTTTGTTCAGAGAGTAACAAGAGATCCATACTGCTAGGAGATGACTTCATGGGTGTCAGCATTTGGTTTCTGGCTCACTTGAACTGGTGGTAGCGGCTTACTGTAAAAATCTGTCGAGTAAGTTAAAAAGAAAATGTAACAGATTAATGCAAGGGTTAATAGCATTTCCTTAATGGCACCAACCAACAAAAGTGTAAACCAAATGTAAAGCCTTAATTCTCAACACAACCTCGAGTTTTTAATAGTAATTAGTGCATACACAAATCAACTCATGTTAGGAAGCAATCTTCACATATTTGGGCTTAAATAATAACCATAATATATTAGTCTGGACAATACTTGGACAGTTCTTTGTATTTATTTGTAGCGTATGTATCTTATTTATTTCCTAAAACCTCATGGCAGAAATTAATTGTTTTCTACAGAAAGTGTAGTGATTATTTTATAAGTTCATACTACTTCTCATCAAATCTTTATGAGAAGATTTAATCATTTAAATTAAGTATCATTCATGATTTTTGTTCAAAACACTATAGGGGTCAGCGGTTAATTAGCTCATCAGAACCAATTGTCCCAACTGCCTTGTAGGATGAGTGGTAAATCAATCAGGATTCAGGAACTGTATAAGTGCATGTGTCTGACGTGACATATTTCAGAGTTGCTGCATCCCAATGGATTTTGCGACTCAATAAAAACTGGAACAAAAGAGAAAAAAGGTTTTATTTTCATCACAGCAGTGATCCACAATAAAGGATAACTATAAACACAACAGGATTGGTGATCTAAATTGTAAAGATGATCTATTAATACAGGAAACAACACTGGGTGGTTTAGTAATGCATTTGGATTTCATTTTTCTTTTTGCTCTGTTTTCTCCCCTCTCATGCATTGGGAATACATGTGGTAAGAAAACAGAGTTAACTTATCAAGTTCTGAAGAAAGATCACTGGGCTTGAAATATTACATCTGTTTTCTCTCCAGAGATGCTGTCAGAACGGTTGAGTTTGGCCAGCAATTTCTGTTCTGTATTTATTTCAGATCTCCAACATCCACTGTTCTCTATTTTATTTTAATGACATGGCACTGGTAATTTGTACCGAAAATCCTGTACATTACACTTGCTCTTCTGAAAACACTAAATCACTTGCTATAGGTATGTTTCAAGAGAGGACAATTGCTTTCTGGTACTGGGTCCACAAGGACAAATATTCACATGGAGCTTTGACCATGCATAGTAACACATTGCGAGAACATTACAGTTGAATCTAAATCTGCTACAATATAATGTGTGTGTACTTCCAGCAAGAGCCACTAGGTGGCAATCAGGCACCAGAATTCTTAGGGCCAGAAGATGCTTCCAGAGATGATAAAATGCTCTTAACAAGAAAATTGGCACTGAAGAATAGTCATCTCCTTCAATTTTGGGGAGACTAAATTAAGATTTTATGCTCACTTTACTATATTTGCACCATTTTCAGCTACAAGTATCAAATGGATGATCCTTTGGATCTTCAGCTTCCTCCCAAGGTCCCCACCATCACAAATGTCAGCCTTCAACCAGTTCAATTCACTCCAATTGATATTATGAAGGGGCTGAACCCACTAGATATTGCAAAGGCAATGGGCCCTGACAATATTTCAGCAAGTCTACTGAAAGTTTGTGCTCCAAAGCTACAACACTGTCCAAGCCCAGCTACAACACTGGCATCTGACTGACAATGTGGAAAATTGCCTAGGAATATCCAGCACACAAAACATTAGACAAATCCAACCCATAACCAAATATTGCCTATCAGTTGATGGGCATATGAAGTAGGAGCAAAAGTAGAACGTTCAGCCTTGTCAGCCTGCCTGATCATTTAATAAGATCATAGCTGAGCTGTTAGTGTTCCTCATTACATATTGCTGTCTCCTCTGATAACCTGTGATTCCCCATCAAACATTAATCTATTTACCTTTGCCTTAAAAATATTCAATGACGCTGTCCCCATTATCTTCTGAGGCAGATAGTTCCAAAGTCACAAAAACCTCAGAAGTATTCCCCTCATTTCTGTCCTAAAAGGGTGATCTCTAATTTTAACACAGTACTCTTAGCCTGGACTTAAACTCAAGAATAAACATTCTTTCATGTCACCTTAAAACCATCAAGGATACTATAAACTTCAATCAAATCATCCCTCACCCTTCTAAACTCCAGTGAAAACATGCCCAACCCAATTTTCCCTCATAATACAATCCACTCATTCCAAATATCAATCTAATAAAGTGCCTTCTAATCACCTCCAAGGTATTTACATTCTTTCTTAAATAAGGAAACCAAAAGTATACATAGTACTCAAGATGTAGTCTTATTAATGCTCTGTATAAAAGGTTATGCTTCAGTTACCTTCTGCTCATAATAAAGGACAGCATTCTATTAGTCTTGTACCTGCACGCTAAGTATTTGTGACTCGAGTACTAAAATACCTAGATATGTTCGCACCTCAGAGTTCCTCAGTTGTTTTGTTTAAATTATACTCTGCCTGTTTATTCTTCCCATCAAAATGAACAAGTTCACACTTTCCCTCATGTTATTCCATGTGCCAGATTTTTTTGCCCACTCACTTAAACTATCCCCATATTGGTCTGCACCCTGTTATGTCATCTTCATAACATACTTTCCTACCCATCTTTCTGTCATTCGATCTTCTCATCTAAATCATTTACACAAATCATAAAATGTTGCAAACCCAGCACAGGCTGTGGCAGTATTCTGTTTGTCACATCTTACCAATCTAAAAAAGACCCATTTATGCATACTCTGTTTTCTGGTAGTCAGCCAATACTCTAGCTATGTTACTATGCTGCCCTATACACTACAAGCTCCTACACTACTTGATAAATATTTGTATGGATACTGTCAAATATGTGTTTAAGAAATTCAAATAAATAAGATTATACACAATTATTCGTTCACAAAATCAAGTTGACACTTTCCAATTACTTTAATTTCTTCCAAGTGCCCAGCAAAAACAAAACCTTAATGATTGATTAATACCATCCTCATGACAGATATCAAGCTGACAAGCTTACAGTATGCGGTTTTTCTGGCTTCTTGCATAGAGGTATCATACTTGTTACTTTCCAGTCGGATGAAACCTTTCCTGAATCTAATTAATTTTAGAAAATTAACAGCAATGCATCTCCTACCTCATTAGCTACCTTTAAGACCCTAGGTTGTAGTCCATTGGGAAGTGGGGATTTATCAACCCACAGTTCCAACTGCTCAGTTCTTCCTCATGATTATAAATTCCCCATGTTTTCTCTTCATTCAGCCTCCTGATTTAAATATATTACTAGGATATTTTCTCTATCTTTATATCAATATCTTCACTCTGATGTGCACTGGGATTTTAAAGTATCAATATTACTTGGAAATTGGATTGAAAACTGGTTGGCAGATAGGAAACAAAGAAAAATAATAAATAGGTCTTTTGTCCAGTGACAGGCATGACCAGTGGCTAAGTGGTGTACTACAGGTCAGTGCTTGCACCCCAGCTATTCATAATATATATATATATGATTTAGATGAGGACACAACATATCATATCTTAACATTTGCAGATGACACAAAGCTGTGTGGAAAGGTACACTATGAGTAGATGCAGAGAAGCTTCTGCATGTTTTGGCCTTGTGGCTAAATGCATGGCAGATGCAGTAAAACTGTGGATAAGTACGAGGTTGTACACTTTGGTAGCTCGCTATTATCTGAATGATGACAGATTTGGAAAATGGGAAGTGCAACACTAAAAGTAAGTATGTAGGCACAGCAGGCAATGAAGGCAAATGGTATGTTGGCCTTCATAGCAAGAGGAATCGAGAGGAGCAGGGATGTCTTGCTGCAAAGGTACAGGGTGTCAGTAAGACCACACCCAGATTACTCTGTGCAGCTTCGATCTCCTTATCTGAGGAAGGGTGTTCTGATTATGGAGGGAGTACAATGAAGGTTTACAAGAATTGGCTTGGTCATATAAGACAGAGGATAGTTGTGGAGAGGAGTTTATTAATATGTCTAGTTGTATTCACCAATAATCAGTGCTGGGACTGCTTTTGTTTATATAGTGTAGGTCATAGAGTGATACAGCACAGAAACAGACCATTCGGTCCAACTCTTCCATGCCAACCAGACAATTTCAATCTGACCTAGCCCCATTTGCCAGCATTTGGCCCATATCCCTCTAACCCCTTTGTATTCTTATACCCATCCAGATGTCTTTTAAATGTTGTAATTGTACCTGTCTCCACCACTTCCTCTGGCAGATCCTACCATACATGTACCACCCTCTCTGTGAAAAAGTTACCCCTTAGGTCCTTTTTTAATCTTTCCTCTTTCACCTACTTGTTGTTAAATCAATTTTTGTGTCTGACAGCTGGCCACCACGAAGGACTGATCCATTAAAGAGCAGGAAATCCAGTGGTTTAAACTGCACATTGTTGCTGCTTATCATGATCCAAGCTGGGATTGTGGAAAGGGACAACTGAAAAGGGAAAGCGATGGCCTAGTGGTATTATCACTGGACTGTTGACCCAGATAACGTTTTGGAGACTTGGGTTTGAATCTCACTATGGATGATGGTAGAATTTGAATTCAATAGAATGTCGAGAATTAAAGAGTATAATGATAACCATTTAATGACGACCATTGTCGATTAGTGGAAAAACCCATCTGGTTCACTAATGTCCTTTAGGGAAGGAAACTGCTTTCCTTACCCGGTCTGGCCTACATGTGACTCCATGCCCACAGCAATGTGGTTGACTCATAACTGCCTTCTGGGCAATAAATGCTGGCCTAGCCAATGATGCCTTCATTCCATGAATGAATAATAAAAAAAAGGTAGGTGGTCTCAAAGGGGAACAATTCAATCAGACTCCCACTCCACATCTAGTGCCTTCCCCAATGATTTAACATTTCATCTAGTCTTGAAGTCTTCACTACTTGGCTGTTTGTTGCATTGCAGGTTGTCTGATTAGTAAGTTTGCAGACAAGGCAAAAATTGGTGGACTTGTGAGGAACATTGTCAAATGATACAGCAGGATATAGATCAATTGGAAAATTGGGCAAAGAAATGGGAGAGGAGTTTAATCTGGGCAAAAGTTTTGGGAGATCAAATACAAGAGGAGCATCGTTATCCAGAAGGATCTTGGGGTATAAGCCCACAGCTCCCTGAAAGTGGTAACACAAGTGAATAAGGTGATAAAGAAGGCGTATGGCATTCATCGGTCGAGACATTAAGTATAAAAGTTGACAAATCATTTTGCAGCTGTATAAAGTTAGGTCACATTTGGAGTATGTTGTGGCAATCTGGTCACCAACTATAGGGAAGATGTGAAGGCTTTGGAGAGCATGCAAAAAGAGGTTTACCAGGTTTCCGTGGATCCCGTGGACTCTCACCTTTGCTATCTTGTTTCATGTGAGACCTTATCAAAAACCTAACTGAAGTCCAAGTAGACACATTGCTCTCATCTACATATTTGGTCACCTCTGAAAAATTCATTCAAGTTGATGAGACATGACCTCCCCTGAACAAAACGATGCTGACTGTTCCATTATTATCTCTGCCCTGTCAATGCATATAAATACTGTCCCACAGAAAGCAGTGAAGCCAAAACACTAAATATTTTCAACAAGGAGATTGATCTATTCAGCCCTAAAAAATAGATCTAAGGGTATGGGGAGAAAGCAGGAACAAGGCATTGAATTGGGTGATCAGCCAATGATTATACTGATAGTGGATCAGGCTTGATGGGCTAAGTAACTTATTCCTCCTCCTGTATTCTACGTTCCTATGGAAACATGCAGGTAATTTAAATATGTCTCTCTATAACACAGCCAGCTCATCATCTCTTCTGAGTTTGATTTTGATGTGCCACAATGGCCATGCTGCAGACCTGAACGATAATTATTAAAGACAAAAAAACCCTGCAAATACTGGAATCCAAAGTAGACAGGGAGGAGGCTGGAATAACACAACAAGTCAGGCAGCATCAGGAGGTGCAGAGGTTGATGTTTCAGGTGTAAACCTTTCTCAGTCCTGAGGAAGGGTTACACCTGAAATGTTGACTTCTGTACCTCCTTAAGCTGCCTGGCCTGATAATTATTAAAGACATTATAATAGGACAGTTAAATAAGTTCAAAGTAATTCGGCAGAGCCAACATGATTTTCTCAATGTTTAACTAATTTATCGGAGTTCTCTAAAGAAATTAGTTGAGCGTACAAAAGGATGTAGAGCTTGCAAATGGAGTACAATGTGGAAAGGGTGAAATTATCAATTTTGGCAGAAAGAATAAAATGCATATGATCTAAAGGATGAGAAATTGCAGAGCTCAGAGATACAGAGAATTGTGCATGAATTACATAAGGTTAGTTTACAGTTCCAGAAACTAATAGAACGTTATGTTTTATTTCGAGGGTAATTGAATGCAAGACGAGGGAGGGTATGCTTCAGTTATACAAGGTGTTGGTGAGACTACATCCTAGAATACTGAGTACAGAACTGGTCATCATACTTAGGAGAAGATGTTAATGTATTGAAAGCAATTCAGCAATTCAACCTGGAAGATATGCATTGCATTACAAAGCAAGGCTAGACAGGCTAGTCCTGTATCCTCCAGAGAGTAAAAGGTGACTTAATTGAACCATGTAAGATCCTGATGGGACTTGACCAAGTGGATGTCCTCTTAACATAGAACAGTACAGCACAGAACAGGCTTTTCAGCCCTCAACGTTGTGCCAGTTTTTTTATTCTATTCTAAGGTAAGACTAACCTACATACCCTTCATTGTACTAACTTCCATGTACCCATGCATGAGTCGCTTAAATGCTCCAACGTATCTGACACTATTACCACCACTGGCAGGGCATTTGACACACACTACTATGTAAAGAACCTATCTCCGACATCTCCCTTAAACCTTCCTCCAATCACCTTAAAATTATGTCCCTTCATGACAGACATTTCCGCCATGGGAAAATGTTTCTGCCTATCCACTCTATCTATACCTCTCAACATCTTGCACACCTCTATCAAGTCACCTCTCAACCTTCTTCGCTCCAATGAGAAAAGAGCTAGCCCTCTCAACCTTCCTTCATAAGGCATGCCCTCCAGTCCAGGCACCATCCTGGTAAATCTCCTCTGCACCCTCTCTAAAAGCTTCCATATCTTTCCTATAATGAGGTGACCAGAACTGAATACAATATTCCAAAAATGGTCTACCCAGGGCTCTATAGAACTGCAGCATAACTTTGCAGCTCTTAAACTCAATCCCCATGCTGATGAAAGCCACGCACATATGCCTTCTTAACAACCTGATCAACTTGGGTGGCAACTTTGAGGGATGGATGGACATGGACCCCAAGAACCCTCTGTTCCTCCACACTGCTAAGGACCCTGCCTTTAATCCTATATTTTGTATTCGAATTTGACCTTCCAAAATGAATGACTTCACACTTTTACAGGTTGAACTCCATCTGCCACTTATCAGCCCAGTTCTGCATTCTGTCAATGTCCCGTTGCAACCTACAACAGCGCTCCACACTATCCACAACTCCACTAACCTTTGTGTCATCGGCAAACATATAACCCACCCTTCCACTTCCTCATCCAAGTCATTTATAAAATTCACAAAGAGCAGAGATCCCTGTGGAACACCACTGGTCACCGAGCTCCAGGCTGAATACTTTCCATCTACCACCACCTTCTGTCTTCTATAGGCCAGCCAATTGTGTATCCAGATGGCCAAATTTCTCTGTATCCCATGCCTCCTTACTTTCTGAATGAGCCTACCATGGGGAACCTTATCAAACGCCTTGCTAAAATCCATGTGCACCACATCCACTGCTCTATCTTCATCAATGTGTTTTGTCACATCCTCAAAGAATTCAGGAAGGTTTGTGAGGCATAACCTGCCCCTCACAAAGCCTTGCTGACAATCTGTAATCAAGCTCTGTTTTTCCAAGTAACCATAAATCCTGTCTCTCAGAATCCTCTCTAATACTTTGCCCACCACTGACGTAAGACTGACTGATCTGTAATTCCCAGGGTTATCCCTATTCCTTTTTTTGAACAAGGGAATAACATTTGCCACACTCCAATCATCTGGCACTACTCCAGAGGACAGTGGGGATGCAAAGGTCATCGCCAAAGGCGCAGCAATCTCTTCCCTCGCTTCTTGGCATAACTTAGGGTATATCCCATCTAGGCCAGGGGATTTACCTATCCTTATGTTTTTCAAAATTTCTAGCACATCTTCCTTCCTAACATCAACTTGTTCTAGCATATCAGTCTGTTTCAAGCTATCCTCAGAAATGTCAAGGTCAATCTTAGTAGTGAATACTGAAACAAAGTATTCATTAAGGACCTCCCCGATTTCCTGTGACTCCAGACACAAGTTCTCCCAACAATCCTGGATCTGTCCTACCCTCACTCTGGCCATCCTCTTGTCCTCACATAAGTGTACAATGCCTTAGGATTTTGCTTAAACCTGCCCATTAAAGTTTTCTCATACTCCCTTCTAGCTCTCCTAAGTCCATTCTTCAGTTGCTTCCTGGCTACCTTGTAACCCTCTAAAGCCCTGTCTGATCCTTGCCTCCTCAACCTTAAGTAAGCTTCCTTCTTCTTCTTGACTAGATGTTCCTTGTCACCAGTGGTTCTTTCAACCTACCATCCCTTCCTTACCTTAGTGGGACAAATCTGTCCAGCACTATTAGCAAGTGACTCCTAAACAACCTCCACATTTCTGTCATGCATTTCCCTGAGAACATCTGCTCCCAATTTAGGCAGAGGTCTGATACCTGGCATGGTTTATCATCAAGCACTAAATCCAATATGGCCTCCCCTTTAGTTGGCTATCTATATATTGCATCAGGAACGCTTCCTGGAAACACCTGACAAAAACTGCTCCATCCAACTATTTGAACAAAGTAGGTTACAATCAATATTAGGAAAGTTAAAGATTAGAGTGGTGCTGGAAAAGCACAGCAGGTCAGGCAGCATCTGAGGAGCAGGAAAATCGTGTTTCGGGCAAAAGCCCTTCATCAGGAATAGAGGCAGGGTGCCTGCAGAGTGGAGAGATAAATGAGAGGGGGGGTGGGGGTGAGGAGAAAGTAGCATAGAGTACAATAGGAGAATGGGGGTGGGGATGGAGGTGAAAGGTCAGAGAGGAGGGTGGAGTGGATAGGAAGATAGGCAGGTAGGACAGGTCATGAGGGCGATGCTGAGCTGAAAGGTTGGAGCTAGGGTAAGGTGGGGGGGGAAATGAGGAACCTGTTGAAGTCCACACTGATGCCCTGGGGTTGAAGTGTTCCGAGGCAGAAGATGAGGCGTTCTTCCTCCAGGCGTCGGTGATGAGAGAGCAGTGGTGGAGGAGACCCAGGACCTCCATGTCCTCAGCAGAGTGGGAGGGAGAGTTGAAATGTTGGGCCACAGGGCGGTGTGGTTGATTGGTACGGGTGTCCTGCAGCTGTTCCCTAAAGAGCTCTGCGAGGAGGCGTCCAGTCTCCCCAATGTAGAGGAGACCGCATCGGGAGCAATGGATACAATAAATGATATTGGTGGATGTGCAGGTAAAACTTTGATGGATGTGGAAGGCTCCTTTGGGACCTTGGATGGAGGTGAGGGAGGTGGTGTGGGCACAGGTTTTGCAATTCCTGCAGTGGCAGGGGAGGATGCCAGGAAAGGAGGGTGAGTTGTTGGGGGGGGTGTGGACCTGACCAGGTAGTCATGGAGGGAACAGCCTTTGCGGAAAGCGGAAATGGGTAGGGAGGAAAATAAATCCTTGGTGGTGTGGTCCGTTTGGAGGTGACGGAAATGTCTTCGGATGATGTGTTTGATGCGAAGGTTGGTAGGGTGGAAGGTGAGCACCGGGAGGTTCTGTCCTTGTTACGGTTGGAGGGGTGGGGTTTGAGGGCGGAGGGGCAGGATGTGGATGAGATGCATTGGAGGGCATCTTTAACCACGTGGGAAGGGAAATTGCGGTCTCTAAAGAAGGCGGCCATCTGGTGTGTTCTGTGATGAAACTGGTCCTTCTGGGAGTAGATACAGCGGAGGCGGAGGAATTGGGAATATGGGATAGCATTTTTGCAGGAGGTATAGGGGAATAGGTGTAATCCAGGTAGCTGGGTGTCGGTGGGTTTGTAAAAAATGTTAGTGTCAAGTCGGTTGTCATTAATGGAGATGGAGAGGTGCAGGAAGGGGAGGGAGGTGTCAGAGATGATCCAGATGAATTTAAGGTCAGGGTGAAATGTGTTGGTGAAGTTGATGAATTGCTCAACCTCTTCCCGGGAGCACGAGGTGGCGCCGATGCAGTCATCAATGTAGCGGAGGAAGAGTTGGGGAGTGGTGCCGGTGTAACTACGGAAGATGGACAATTCTACATAGCCAACAAAGAGACAGGCATAGCTGGGGCCCATACGGGTGCCCATGGCTCCTCCTTTGGTCTGGAGGAAGTGGGAGGATTCGAAGGAGAAATTGTTAAGGGTGAGGACCAGTTCAGCCAAGTGAATGAGAATGTCAGTGGAAGGGTACTCTGGGGGACGTCGGGAGAGGAAGAAACGGAGAGCTTGGGGCCCTGGTCATGGCGGATGGAGGTGTAGAGGGATTGGATATCCATGGTGAAGATGAGGCGTTGGGGGCCGGGGAAACGGAAGTCTTGGAGGAGGTGGAGGGCGTGGGTGGTGTCTCGAACATATGTGGGGAGTTCCTGGACTAGGGGGGAATAGGACAGTGTCAAGGTAGGTGGAGATGAGTTCGGTGGGCAGGAGCATGCTGCCGACAATGGGTCGGCCAGGGTGGTCAGGCTTGTGGATCTTGGGAAGGAGGTAGAATCGGGTGGTGCGGGGTTCCCAGACTATGAGGTTGGAAGCTGTGGGTGGGAGATTTCCTGAGGTAATGAGGTTGTGTACGGTCTGGGAGATGACGGGATGGTGATAGGGGCTGGGGTCATAGTCGAGGGGGCAGTAGGAGAAGCTGTCTTCAAGTTGGCACCTGGCTTCAGTGGTGTAGAGGTCAGTACGCCAAACTACCACTGCACCTCCTTTATCTGCTGGTTTGATGGTGACGTCGGGATTGGAGCAGAGGGAGTGGAGGGCTGCGTGTTGTGAGGGTGAGAGGTTGGAGTGCGGGAGGGGGGGTAAACAGGTTGAGGCGGTTAATGTCTTGGTGGCAATTGGAAATGAAGAGATCAAGGGCGGGTAATAGGCCAGCACAGGGTATCCAGGTGGATGGAGTGTGTTGGAGGCGGGTAAAGGGGTCCTCGGAAGGTGGGCAGGAGCTTTTACCTTCGGAAAGTTAAAGTCAACCATGACAACAACCCTGTTACTTCTGCACCTTTCCAAAATCTGCCTCGCAATCTGCTCCTCTGTATCGCTGTTGCTCCTGGGGGGCCTGTAGAAAACTCCCAATAAAGTGACTGCTACTTTCCTGTTTTGGACTTCCACCCATACTGACTCTGTGGACAAACCCTCCTTGACGATCTCCCTTTCTGCAACTGTAATACTATCCTTGATTAGCAATGCCACTCCTCCACCACTTTTAACTCCTCCTATTCCTTTTGAAACATCTAACCATGGAACATCCAACAACCATTCCTGCCCCTGTGATATTCAAGTTTCTATAATGGCCACAATATTGTAGTTTCAAGTGCTGATCCATGCTCTGAGCTAGTCAGCCTTATTCCTGATACTTCTTGAATTAAAATAGACACATCAAACCAACACTCTGACTGCACCTTTACCCTATCAGGTGCCTATCCCTCCTCACAGACTCTGTGTGTGCTATATCTGGCTGTTTACTACCTGCTCCATCCTCAGATCCATAGCTCAGGTTCCCACTCCTCTGCCAATATAGCTTTAAACCCTCCTGAAGAGCTCTAACAAATCTCCTGCCCAGGATATTGGTGCCCCTCCAGATCAGGTGCAACCTGTCCTCCTTGTACAGGTCCCACCTTCCCCAGAAGGTATCCCAATGATCCACCGATCTGAAGCCCTCCTCCCACACCAGCTCTGCAGCCATGTGTTCAGCTGCACTTGCTCTCTGTTCCTAGCCTCACCAGCACATGGCACCGGTAACAATCCAGAGATTACTACTTTGCTTGTCCTGCCTTCTAGTTTCCAATCTAACTGCCTGTACTCTCTTTTCAGGTCCTCCTCCCTTTCCCTACCTAGGTCATTGGTACCGATGTGTAGGAGAAAGTGAGGTCTGCAGATGCTGGAGATCAAAGTTGAAACTTTATTGCTGGAACAGCACAGCAGGTCAGGCAGCATCCAGGGAACAGGAGATTCGACGTTTCGGGCACAGGCCCTTCATTCCTGAAGAAGGGCCTGTGCCCAAAACGTCGAATCTCCTGTTCCCTGGATGCTGCCTGACCTGCTGTGCTGTTCCAGCAATAAAGTTTCAACGTACCAATGTGTACCACAACTTCTGGCTGCTCTCCCTACTCTTTAAGAATCCTGTAGACTTGATCCAAGATATCCCTGACCCTGGCACCTGGGAGGCAACATACCATTAGCCAACAGAATCTCCTGTCTGTTCCTCTAACCATTGAATCTCCCATCACTATCACTCTCCTGTTCTCCCCCCTTCCCTTCTGAGCCACAGAGCCAGGATCAATGCCAGAAACTTGGCTTTCCCCTGGTAGGTCCCCACTGCCAGCACCGCCCCCCCCCCCCCCCAACAATAGTATCCAAAACAGTATACTTTTTATTAAGGGGAACGACCACAGGGGGTCCCTGCACTGTCTGCCTATTACTCTTTCCCTCTCCTGACAGTCACCCACCTTTAAAATGTAACCTAGTGTGACTACCTCCCTATAACTCCTCTCTATCACGCCCCTCAGTGTCCTGAATAATCTCAAGTTCATCCACCTCGAGCTCCAGTTCCCTAACCCAGTCTGTGTGCACTTCTCGCAGGCAAAGTCAGCAGAGGCACCAGTGATGACGCTTACCTCCCACATCCTGCAAGAGGAGCATGCAACTGCCCTAGCCTCCATACACTCTGTTCTAAAATGCCAAGAGAGATTGAATAAATGAAAAGCCTTACCTTACCAACCCTCCGCACATGGTCATTTTTTTTTGTTAGAGGAGGATGACAGGTGGGAGACACTACACGTATAATATCTCGGATTTAGCCACAGCCCGAATATGTCACTTCACATACCCAGCAATCCCAGTGTCTGCATCTATTCCTGTTGAACCTGCACTCCGCCTATTCATGAGGTAAGCATTTAAGAGATAAATTTACCTTCCCAAGTCCTCACTCTCACTGCTCCTGCTGCAAATGGAGGCTGCTGATTCCACGAGATAAGTATGCAAGAGGAAAACTTGTGCAAGAATCTAGAACCAGAGGCCACAGAATCTCTACAGTGCAGATTCAATGAGCCAACTGACCTCTGAAGTGCATCCCTCCACTCCGCCATCCTATCCCCATAACTTTGCATTCACCAGAACTAACACACCTAGCCTACACAACCCTAGCCAACTATGGGGCAATTTATCACAGCGAATCCACCTTACTTGCAGATCTTGGACTCTGGGAAGAAACCAGAGCAACCAGAGGAAACTCTACAGACACACGGAGAATGTGACAGTCAACCAAGGTTGGAATCAAATCAGAGTCCCTGGCACTGTGAAGCAACAGTCTAGCTGCACAGCGATCATGCCGCCCCGTAGTTGGGCAACTCATAGCTGGGACTAACCCATAGTTGGATCGTAGTTGTCCATTTAAGACACAGATGAAGGTACATTTTTTCTCTGAGGGTTGACTGCCATCTTCAAAAGTGCAATGGATGCAGAATTTTAAAATATTTTTAAGGCAGGTAGATAAGGTTCTTGATTACTACAGGAAATGAAAACTTATCTGAGCTATTCAGATAACCTCAATGTAGAATTGAGGTTAAAAGCAGATTAGCCACAACCTCATTGAATGGCAGAACAATCGCGAAGGGTAGAGTGCCTATTCTTGTTCCTTGTTCATAAAATGTAATTTGAAAACAGAGCTGGGGGCTTCGGCACAGACTAAACAATTTCAAGGTCTAGACTCGAGATGCTCAAACTGCTCTAGTGTTGAGGGATTTATCAATAATATCATCATTCTCATTCTACTATAATAATATCAACATATGTAAGATTGTTATGATCAAACTTTGTTTTGTCCCTTTGTAACTGCTGTTAACATTAATACACCATACTTTGTTAGTTATATAGACTGCAATACATATCATACCCACTAAGAAGTAGAGAGCAACGGCAGGTCCAAATACATACACTTAGAATTTGTCATTCAATCTATAAAGGACAGGTATATGCTTATATAAAATATCAAAATCTCTAAAACAATCAGAAAAGAAAAACAAATTGCAATGATCATTTCAGGTCTTTATATTATATATGTTCATTGTTGGAGACTGATGTTGAACAAATGGGGTTCAAAATAAGCATGCTGAGCAACACTAAATGTTGAAAAAAAAATTACCATTATGTTGGGTTTCACCGAGAGGTTCAAGTTTTGGAAGTCTGTTAACTTTGGGAGTACCCCAGCCGACTAAAGGAAAATAGACAAAATCACTATTAAACACTGAAGTCTGGTATAAAAAGAGTCTTGCTACAATGTTGATGTTAAAGACCAACAAAGTGGGAGAAAAAAAGCTTTTAAAAAGGTAAAATATCCAGATGAGTTGAAATGATCTAAAAACAATTGCAGTCAACATAATGCTCCAGAAAATATGATATAAGGAGAATAGAAGAAAACATTAATTAGATGACATCAACATTTTTCTTTCCCTCAAATGTAACATTTGGCACCAGTAAAAGTATTCTTTAATTCCTTTGTTGTGCTGGAAACTGAGAATTTAATATTGGTTATTCCTACTATACAGATGTTAGAATGGCAGATGGGCTAGCTACATGAAACTTTATAATTGTTAATAATTAATTATGATGATTAGAATGGAACAGAATAGGTTTATGTGAGGTTGGTAAGGGCATCCAAAACCTAGTCCAATCCAAAACATAGTCCAAAAGTTACCAGACATCCAATAGAGTCATAGAGTCATAGAGATGTACAGCATGGAAACTAGATCTGCACATAGGGAATTAGTCTGCCTATTTTAATCCAGCACCAAAATCTAATTTTGCTATCTGATAGATATATCTAGGACATTCAGGAGGCAAAAGACAACAATGACCATCCACATAGTATTTTTAATTAAGGGAGTTACTTGAACTTGGAAGTTCCTGGATATTTTATCAATTAACAAGAAGTGATAAAGAACATTTGCACAGCTGACTTGAAACTTTCACTGAAGTGTATCTTGCACTCCAGGACACTAGAGCACTAGTTGAAATGCAACGTTCAGTTCGGATGAAATAGAGTTTAATAGCAATGCTGTAAAATAGTTTTAGAAACCTCAGACATGATATCTATATCTTGACAGAGATATCTATTTGAATGTGCTTTAGTTTCTCTAATTTATTTTCTTTGGCTCAGAGGGATCTGCACTCCAATTGGAAATCTTTGCACAATGTTTGTTCAACACAGCTATCATGAACATTGGTATAATCACTACTATGACGATCCTGGCATTAAACAGTTTCCATGAAAGAGAATTGATGCAACCAACTAAATATTTTAATAGACAGATAGAGACAAATGCACAGTAACATTAAAGAAAAGCTTTTTTGACAAACAGACAGTGTTCACTTGACTGATACTGCCATTTAGATACTTATATATGAGATGGGGTGACAGGGAATGGATTGGAGGAGTGCAAGGTTAGATTCTTAACTAGAATCTAACCCTTTCTCCCCCTAACTCAGTATCTGATCATCTACATTGTATAAATTTAAAGATTAACTCTGAAGATTAACTTCAGTTGTAAAGCCTATGCAGGTGGCACTAAAATATAGTTTCTTATTTATGACATAACATGTGCGACAAAATCAGATACACAGCTTGTATTTTAAGGGTGAATTTTACAACTGACAAGCTTCTTGCTTTGTTGACCAAGACTTACATGTTTTTATTGCAACAGAAATAGATTAGATGTAATTAATTTACCCACAGGGTTCAGCATACAAGGAAAACTAATTTCTGTTCCGTGTTCTTACTAAGATGCATCAAGTACTAACAGTAATAGGTGCCTAGAATGGAAGTTAAGTGAATTCCTAATTTGTATGGAAATTATATTTCATACTCTGCCGCTATTTTACAACAATGATACAATTTTTCCCAAAGTTTCTAACTAGAATTTTTACAGACCAATTAAAGTTTTTACGTAAAGTATATACTTTATGTGTTATGATGGAGGTCATGGAAGACAGAGTGGAGATTGTGTTGCTGGAAAAACACAGCAGGTCAGGCAGGATCTGAGGAGCAGGAGAATTGACGTTTCAGGCCGGAGCCCTGACGAAAGCTTCTTGAACCGCTGTCATCCATCTGCTGTGGGTTGACCCATAATGCCATTCAGGAGAGAAATGCAGGATTTTGACCAAGAGACAGTGAACGAACACCAATATATTTCCAAGTCACAATGGTGACTAGTTTGATGGGGGAACTGAAGGTGGTGATGTTCCCGAATATCTGCTGCCCTTGTCCTTCTAGGGAGAAGTGGCCGTGAGTTTGGAAGGTTGCCATTAGATCGACTTCTTATTTCTGATTTTTTTATTGAATTTGGACAAATAAAATCAGTTGCCAACATATATTTGCATATGCACTTTTGAGAACAGATCATTAAACAGACATTAGAAGTAAATATCTTGATTGATTTTTTTCCCCTCCCTAGCCAGGGATATATAATGGCAATGTTAGCAACTGCCCTGCAACCTTACTGTTCTCAACAAACCTGGGATTTTCCTGCTTTTACTGTCCAACATAATGCATTTTCTATTGTATACAGCGCTAACCTAGATTATTGCTTCCTGGTTGAAACAAACAGTAAAACTGTATTTGTAAACTCTATTCTAAGAGGACGGGCAAAATTATTATAACCTGTGACCAAATTTGTTACTCTCTTCTTTTAAATTTTTTTTTCTAAATCTCAATTTTTCATTATTTATGACTCCTTCATTTCAAGAATAATTATTCTACTTTTCATAGAATTGCTACAGTCTGGAGTCAGGCCATTTGGCTCAACAAGTCCACATTGACCCTCCAAAGAGTAGCCCACCTATATTTATTCCCTATCCTATTACTCTACATTCACCCCGAACTAATGCACCTAACCTACAGATCCCTGACATCCTTTGTTTCTGAATATAACAGGTTCTCCTTCTTCGTGTATGCCAAAAGAAATCCTACTCACCAGGTGGTGGTGGTGGGCTTGAATTTTCAGAGTCATCATCTGTACTGAATGGTTCTACCTTATTCTTTCTCTTTATAGGAATCTTTTTAATTTTTCTCTTCGCAGACTCTGTTTAAAATATATAGCTTTCAATATACAATAATGTACAAACATCATCTCGTTGAGTGTAAAAAACAGGATGCATAGTTAATTTAACAGAATTCTTATATGGTATTGCTTGCTTCATATTCTTTAAGAAATTTCATTTGTATAATTACCAGAGTCTATCATTTTCTGGTTGCACTCAATTTCCTCTTGTTGCTCAGTTAACACACGGGCAACTGGTTTCACTCTCTCAAACATCTGATTGCCGTTGCCAGATTCCATTTGCATCTTAGATGATTTTGACTTTTCTGAAGAACTTATTAGAATCTCTCCACTAGGTTTTGATTTGTTTTTCTCTTTCAGTTTTCTGATTTTCTCTTCATTCTAATAAAGAAAAATATTATTTTCCAAATGTTTCAAGCTTCCAGCTGTCTCCTTTGACATCACACCATGTGCCAGTTGAGGAGTTTATAAATTTGTCCCTGAAATACTCCAGCCTCTGCCATCCCTCTCGTTTTACCTAATCACCCTCTAATTAAGTACTGACCTTAAACATGCCATTTAGCAACTTTTTTGTGTCTCTTCTTGTGACACTACAGTGACCTTATTGTATTGTGCCACAAAATGTTGCCTAACCAGTTGAACAGAATTACCAGGAAGGTGCTACATTAAACTGAGTTACACATTCCTACCAACTTTGTTGACCTAATCTGTTGAGTAGAACTGTTCTTTATTTTCAATTTAGATTTTTCATTAAACATGCCACCTGGTTATTTTCTTCTTTTAAAATACTCTATTACACTAAGCTCAGAATTCTAGTTAACTACACATACCTACAAACTGCAGTACACTTCTAAAGACAGAAAGCCCTATGTTTAATACTGCTTTAAGTCAAATAATTCTGAAACATATTTCAATATATAAATGTCAGACAGTTCATAAATATTTTACGTACATCTCTCCCAAAGCTCCTAACTCTTCAGGGAATTCTGTAATGCATATGAACAAACTAGATATTCATGGGCTGTTCATTCTAGGCACTCGGACTGAAAAGGAGAATCAATGTCAAATGGAAAACTATACATTATAATGCTGAAATTTATGAAAAGATGGATGCTATCTCGATTAATTTAAGAGCTTGTTTACTCGCCATAACTCAACTGATTTGTTTTATGTATAATATTCTGTTACAAAATTTCTTAGTCTCAAGTGCCAGTCTATGAAAATGAAATAGTCTCAGTGCATTATATTCATGTAGAAAGAAACAACAGATGTTTTGACTTTTCAATCAATAATAATCCTGCTAATTTATATTAGTAATATCATAACCAATCAGCAACTATTCTAGTAAAATCTAGTAATTTATTTTTGTCGATAATTTTATACTCCATTTCAATTTTATATGTGTATATTTTTTAGCATTTTGTTTTAATACTAAGTCATGCCGAGCTAAGACAAGTACATATAACTCTTTAACATGTATATTTTTAAACTAGACTTTCCCTTCAAAAATAAACTTTCAGCTAGCTACCTAAACCCATCCAGCATTGTTTGAGTCAAGAACTGGGCATTAATATAGCCTTCACTAAGAACAAAGGTGATTGGATTTTGATATACGGCCTACACGAAAAGCTGCAAATTAAGGACTACTGTTGGATTTCTGGAAATCTATACACTTTATGCACATGTATTTTTATTCACTCACAGGATATAGGGGTCCATAGTGAGGTCAGTATTTATTACCAACCCAAATGCCTTTATGAAGATAGTGTTGAATTGCCAGCTCTGCACATACAGTGCTATTAAGGAGGGAGTGGATTCTTGAAACAGCAGCAAAGTAACCCTGACACATCTTCCAAATAAGGATGGTGTGTGGCTTGGAGAGAAATTTCCAGGTGACGGTGTTCTCATATCTGCAACTTTTGGCCTTTTAGGTGGTAGAGATTGCAGCTTTGCAAGGTGCTGTTGAATGAGCTATAGTAAGTTACTGCAGTGCATCTTTAGATGGCATACAATGTTGCCAATGTGCTGTGCTGGTGGAAGGCGTTAATACTTGTGTTGGAGTATCATCCAAGTAGATTGCTTTGTGTTAAATGTCTCTAAGACTCACGAGTGTTGTTAAATCTGTGGTTATCTGGATAAGTGATGAATATTCCATCACACTCCTAACTTGTGCCTCATGGGTCGTGTTTGGTCACGTGGACTTGTTTTGAGGAGTGAGAGAGTGATATTCTCACCACAGAAATCCCAGCTTCTGATTTGCTTTTGTAATGTCAGTAATTATTTGGCTGCTCCATTTAAGTTTCTGATCAAGATGTTGAGGGTAAGGGATTCAGTGATAATAACAACATTGACTATCAAGGGTTAAAGTGATGGTTTGTTTCTTTTTTGTTGATGAGGATCATTGTCTGGTATTTGTGTGATATGAATGTTACTTACTACATACCAGTCCATACCATCCTATTATTGTCTAGATTTTGCTGCTTGGAGGCACTGAACACCTATGGCATTGTAACTTTTACTGAACTCCATGCAATAATCAGTGAACATTCCTGAGGTAATGTTGGAGGGAAAGTAATTGATGAAACAGCAGAGAACAATTATTGATCTCCAATAACCACAACTACCCTCTTTTGTGTTGGGTATGATTTCCATCAGTGAAAACTTTCTTCCCACCAACTTCAGTTTTGCTAGGGTTCCTTGCTACCACATTTAGTCAAAAATTGTCTTAGTGTCAACTGCAATTACTCTCAACTCACTTCAATAGCAATGTATAAACACAAAGATAGAAACATTGTTTAAAATGATTAAAATGTAATGTGATTAAATTTGAATCCTGGTTAAGGATTCAATCTTAAAATTCAACATTTAAACAAAAACAGATGTCTTTCTGGCAATGTGTTTTAATACCTACCACAGAAATGATCTTAGATATAGGTTGAAAAGGGTTTACTTTTGGGTCAGGTTCATCATCCTCATCCTGGTTTAGAGGGCTCCCCTCTTCCTTTTCTTTTTGTTCTCTACAAAGACATAAATGTTTTTTGAACATTTAGTATTTCCCTGTGAATTGTCTTTAGTCTTTGTTCAATCTCACCTATCAAAAGAACTTCTCAAAATTAATTCTTTAGTGTGCACATCATTAACAATGCTGATATTTAGTGTCCATTTTTAGTTGCCTTGGATAGTTTTAAATAGGAGTGGCTTGCACTTCAAAGGATGATCAGAAGTTAATGATGATAGGTGTGGGGTTGGACTGACATACAAACTCAAGGACTGTAGATTTCCTTGTCAAAAGAACAACAATGAACCAATTGAGTACTTATGACATTCTAACGGGAGGCAATGGTCTAGTGGTATTATCACTGGATTGTTGGTTCAGCGTCAAGTAATGTTCCAGGGATCCGGGTTCAAGTCCTGCCACAGGAGATGGTGGAATCTGAACTCAATAAAAGTCTGGAACCAAGAGTTCAATGATGTCCATAAATCCACTGTAGATTGTCACGAAATAGTCATCTGTCCTTTACGGAAGGAAACTACTATCCTTACCCCTGGTCTGGCCTACATGTGACTCTAGATCCACAACAATGGATCTTAACTGCCAGATGGGCATTAAGCACTGTCAGCAACACCCTCAATAATAAAAAAAGAACTTCATTATCACTTTTTTGAATAAATGATATAAGCTATTGAATTCTCAACCTGTCATGGTGGAACATGAGGCGAAAGTGGGTACTGCAGATACTGGAGGTTAGAGTCAAAAGTACGTTGCTGGAAAAGCACAGCAGGTCAGCCAGCATCTGAGGAGCAGAAAAATCAACATTTCGGGCAAAAGCCCTTCATCAGGACTTCATGGTGGAATATGAACACACATTCTTTGGATTTGTAGACTTCTGCTTTACAAACACAGTTACCTCGCCTTTTACTACAGTCAGCTTTCTGAACATGGAAGTATTATGATATGGAATTATGTCCAGTACAAATTTGAAAAGGGACTCACATATCCTTCCTTTTCCACTGAATATGCAAAAACATTAATCTGGAGAGCAAATGAGACTTAATGTATGCAGATGAGCTCTTGATAAGTAGCTCAATGCCAAGACTAATAAAGTAAATTGAAGGTGCATGTAAAGATATCTAAATACATCAATACAGCACTTGCATGTGAGCCAAGATAATGTGTTCATATCACAGGAGTGGTACTTGAATTCACAATCGCCTCAGAAAAAATTGTTACCACTGAGTTGAAATGCATTTAAAATAACATATAACCTGCTATACAAACAAGGAAGAACATTATAGCTCCTATCACTTAAATCGTCTGAACCACTTTTACAGTTATTCTAATCATTCAAAAATTATGTTATCCTTATTTTTAACATGATGCTTTTTGAGACAAGGTCACTGCTTTAATTGAAATTACGGAAGTAACTCAGCAGGAGAGAAAGCAGAGTTGGTATGACCATGATCCTTCTGTAGAACCAGGTAATGAGGCTCCAAATGTTAACTCTTTCTCGCCACAGATGTTATCTGCTGTGTTTCTCCAGCAATTTCTGTTTGTGTTTCAGATTTCCAGCATCCCAAGTTCATTATTTTATTTAAATCTCTTGCTATTATTAAAGTATACCATGTCATTATAGAAAAAAAAAACTGGAGAACTGTCTACAATATGAATTAATTAAAATCTTTCTGAAGGATTGAAAAAGGTTTCCTGCCACCGCACTGGGGGAAGAAGCCAGTGCTGTTGACATCATTGATTATTCATGGAATCAGAAGGCAGTTCCTACTTCACGAGCATGCGTGGTCCCATCGATGGTCAACACCTCTGCAAAGGTCATGCCACACATTCATTTGGCAGTCTAATTGCTGCCCAGCTCCAAACTCTGCTCCACTTGCTGCTCCTGTTGCCCTTCCAATCGGCACTTGGAAGTCCGTTCAGCTGGCTATATGTTGCCGTGCTCATGGATCTGATTGCCACCCCACTCAGCAATCCCATTATAACTTTGGAAAAGGATGGCCTAATTAGGGACAATCAGCATGGCTTTATGCAGGGCAGGACATGTCTTACTAACTTGATTGAATTTTTTGAGGAGGTGACAAACATGATCGATGCAGGTGCAGCAGTGGATGTTGTCTACATGGATTTTAGTAAGGCTTTTGATAGGGTCCCTCATAGTAGGCTCATGAAGAAAATTAAGATGTATGGGATCCATAGTGACTTGGCTTGCCCATAAAGGCAGTGAGTAGTGGTAGAAGGGTAATTTTCTGGTTGGAGGTCTGTGATTAGTGGTGTTCCACAGGGATCCATATTGGGCCTTCTGCTATATGTGATACATTTTTAATAACTTAGATGAAAATATAGATGAGTGGGTTAGTAAGTTTGCAGATGATACAAAGATTAGTGGAGTTGTGGATAGTGTAGAAGGTTGTCAGAGGATACAGCGGGATATACATCAGTTGCAGATATGGGCAGAGACATGGAAGATGGAGTTTAATCCAGTTGTGAGGTGCTGCACTTTGGGAGGTCAAATGTTAAGGAAAAGTATACAGTTAATGGCAGGAACTGAACAGAATTGATGTACAGAAGGATCCTGGAGTTCAAGTCCATAGCTTGCTGAAAGTGGCCATGTAAGTTGATAGGGTGGTAAAGAAGGCGGATGACAGGCTTGCCTTTATTGGTTGGGGAACTGAGTACAAGAGTCAGGATGTCATGTTGCAGCTTTATAAGACTTTGGTTAGGTCACACTTGGAGTATTGCATTCAATTCTGGTTGCCACATTACAGGAAAGATGTGGAGGGTTTGGAGAGGGTGCAGAAGACATTTACTAGAATGCTGCCTGGATTAGAGGGTATGAGCTCTCAGGAAAGGTTAGAAAAACTCAGGTTGTTTTCTCTGGAGCGACGGAGGCTGAGGGAAGACTTGTTTGAAGTCTATAAAATTATGAGATGCATAGTTGGGGTTGACAGTCAGAATCTTTTCCCAGGATTGAAATGTCTAATACTAGGGGGCAAGCATTTAAGGTGAGAGGGCAAGTTCAAAGGAGATGTGAGGGGCAAGTTTTTTTTTTAAACAGAATGGTAGGAGTTTGGAATGCACTGCCAGAGGTGGTGGTGGAGGCAGATACAATAGGGGTGTTACAGGGACTTTTAGATAAACACATGAATATGCAAGGAACGGAGGGATTCAGACTAGGGGCAGGCAGAAGAGATTAGTTTAATTTGGTGTCGTATTTGGCACAACATTGTGGGCCGATGGGCCAGTTCCTGTGCTGTAGAGTTCTATGTTCTAACTTTATCTGCTACTCTCATCATCATCCCATTTAGTGAATGATAAACAGCAATGGCACAGCCTACTGAGAGAGAGTGAGGCATTCAGAGTTTGGAGGAGGATACATAAACTTTGGATGTGGGACTGTGTAATTATAGTAATCTCAGAATTTAATAAATTGATGGAACGACTTTGAAAATAAATCCTTTTAATTGTCTTTAATTCTTGACACAGGTAGTTAGCTGCAGTGCTACTATCTGTGATATCACAGACATTACAGCTGTATGGCCTGCAAGTGTGACTCTGCAGTTACACTAGCAGGCACTGCCTGAAAAAAATCAGGGTCTGTCATAATATTGAAAATCAAATATTTTTAAATGAATTGAACAATTAACTGTTAAATGTGCTTTTACCTTTCCTCTCGTATTCTACGGACTCTTTCTGCCCGATCTTGTTTGTCTTTCTCTTCTTGTGCCTTCTGTTCCATTGTGTCTTTTTGCACCCTTTCTTGTAGATTATCATAATCTTTTGCTATGGTGTTCAAAAGCCAACCAAGGCCGTTCCTAATGGCTTTGTCCAATTTTTTTCCATACCCCAAAGTTGCAGAACATGGCTCCTATTGGTATAAATTGAACATTATGTTTAACAGGAAATGTTTATCAAACTTTAAAGAAAAGACACGTGATGGGTCAATCCTTGGTTTATGTTTATTTGGTTGAAATTAGTACATGCTATAATGGAATTGTAGAAACTGTGTCCCCATGATATTTTGTGGGTGAAATTGCATGCCTCTGTTAATATCACCATAAATATTAGATATGAGTAGCCGTTATTATAGGTTATTTCACTTTTCTTAAAAAAAAAAGCACAGGCACAATGAGCTGGATGTTCATCTTCCATGCTTCAAGTTTCTCTGATTCTATGATTTCATTTTTAGTTAACATTAATAAAAGTCTTGAGAAGCAGGAGTTTAACAGTAGCAATGGGTTGAGTCAGGAAATAACTCTACTTTTAGAGGTTGGTAGTAATTGTGGGAGATCTGTTAACTTTGACTGCTGTAACTCCTCCAGATATGGAGTGCGATCTTGAGCATTGGTATCACTGGAATTTGAATCTTTTGGGGCAGTGTCAGAGTTCAGCCATGGAAGGAATAGAGAATCCCAGGAAAAAGGTAGAAATAGAAAAGATGCCAAAATCTGGAACATTGAGCAGAATTCTAGAATGACTTAGAACTTGGTTAAACATTCCTGTAATTAGTAACAATTGAGAAGGGGTAATGGGGAATGAAAGATGACTGCAGTGGTGCCTGCTTGATGGATGGGTCTTAGCTTTACAGCAGTGGAATTAGGTTGTTGCTGAATATCAAGGAATTGGAGATGGGGACAGTAATCGACAGAAAATTGACCTTAGGATTTGGGGCAGGAATATAAGATCTTGACAGACTGGAGCACAGAGAATTATGGGCTCAGGAAATCCAGGCAGGATTTGAAAAAAGGATGATACAGGTACAGGAAATCTCATGATTGTAAAGCATAATATTGTTTTGGTAGGATGTACTTACAGGAGTTGGGGGGTCATGTTGCGGCTGTACAGGACATTGGTTAGGCCACTGTTGGAATATTGTGTGCAATTTTGGTCTCCTTCCTATCAGAAAGATGTTGTGAAGCTCGAAAGGGTTCAGAAAAGATTTACAAGGATGTTGCCAGGGTTGGAGGATTTGAGCTATAGGGAGAGGCTGAACAGGCTGGGGCTGTTTTCCCTGGAGCGTCAGAGGCTGAGGGGTGGCCTTATAGAAGTTTATAAAATCATGAGAGGTATGGATAGGATAAATAGACAAAGTTCTTTCCCTGGGGTGGGGGAGTCCAGAACTAGAGAGCATAGGTTTAGGGTGAGAGGGGAAAGATATCAAAGAGACCGAAGGGGGAACTTTTTCACTCAGAGGGTGATACACGTATGGAAGGAGTTGCCAGACGAAGTGGTGGAGACTAGTACAATTGCAACATTTAAAAGGCATCTGGATGGGTATATGAATTGGAAGGGTTTGGAGGGATATGGGCCGGGTGCTGGCAGGTGGGACTAGATTGGGTTGGGATATCTGGTCGGCGTGGACGAGTTGGACCGAAGGGTCTGTTTCTATGCTGTACATCTCTATGACTCTATTTAATGGTTAAATCAAAGCAAAATTACATTAAGAGTTGGGATTAACTTCGAATGGGTTCAAAATTAAATGATCTGGTTAAAAGCTCAATTAACTTTAATATTATTACAATAAAATATGCAAACAAGCACAACATAACTAAAATGTTGTTTCAAAAGAACTAATTCAATAAGCATTTTAAAAATTGCTCATTGTGAAACAGATGTGCCATGGTAATGCTACATTGGTGAACAGTGTCATTACATTAGAAAGGGAATTAATGATAAGAACAATTACATGCTTATTTTACAAGATTGCTTAATTTAGAAACTAACAAATCAACAAATTTAAAACCGCATGACAGTTTGTTTTAGAAATTGGTTACTTCTGAAAATTGTCTGCAGATTCATGCCTGGAAATTGAAATGCTTGCAATTTACAATGCGGTCATGGTACATTAAAATAAATGCTTTTATTCAAAACAAGTCATGAAGTTTAAAGTAAAAAAAAGTATTGGCACAATGTATTTTGGTACTAAGAATGTGGAGTGAACATTGACACTAACCAATAAGACTAAGTAAAGCAGCAGTGATACTTAAAGGGTTTTAATGGGAGGTCAATTTTCTACAGCTGGGACTCAAGTTTATAAAGGCGTAAAATACAAACAGGCAATGTTAAGCCTATATAAACCATTTATTAAACCATAGTAAAGATATTCTATCAAGTATGGGACACATTATTTTAGATAAAGATAAAACCATAGACAGGGTACAGAAAAGATTCATTCAGAAATTATGAATGGGAAAGAAATGAAACAAACTGAGCCTTTTTTTAATCACAGCAAAGACAATGATTATATGAAGGTGAAATTCAAGTACTTACAATTTGACATAAACATTTATTTTCATTGACCAGCTTTTCCAATGAAAGGTACTCTATAATATCAGCCTCCGCTAATGCTCCATCACAATCTTGTTTATTTGCCAATCTGAAATGAACAATTGATTATATTTCAGTTTAATTGATATGTTACAAAGTAACTGTGTGAATTGCATATTTGGTACTAGTAGGCTGAGAGTTTCCAGCTCATCAATTTTGAAAGATTTCAAAGTAAAATTTTAATGAAAGCATTGAAGGACAATTCAATGGATGAATACAATTATTGCGATATGTTGTTAATTTTTATCTATTTGCTTTATTTTTAAATCAGACATTCCAGTTAGTGGAAAAAATGGGGGATGAGAAACTTGTTTTGACGCATCAAGTGAGTTTATTAGGATAAAGTAACATAATTCTACTTGTTGATGCCAGGCTACCACACCAGTGTGACAGGAACCTGTTTACATAGAGCTTTTCCAATGTGAATTTCTGCAGTGGAATTCATAGTGGAGAAAAGTGATCTAAATTGTGAAAAATATGCAACAGTAGTATATAGCTATGTAGATAACAAACCTCCAGGAACCAGAAATAAATGGGTATATGGATGTAAAATTGCAGTACGTAATGGGACCAAATTTATTTATTTTGTCTACAGGTGAAGAACCAATTATTTATTTAATTAACTCTGTTCTGATTCATAAGCTCACCATTAGCAATTCTCCAGCACAATGTAAAGAAGTTAATCTTTCAATGAAATCTGAAAGTCACTGTTATAAAGTATTCTCAGTTACATTAAGGAACCATTTCAATTTCCAATTCAATTGACCCTGTATGTTTAATGTGCTAAACAGATAAGAATAGGCAATTTTAAGCTGTGAGCTGAAATCAATGAAGACATTATCAGATCACTTGAATTGTGAATCTTATAAACAAGCAGAACACTGCCATATCATCAATTACTTTGGACAAATATCAAAAGGTGAAAGTGTAACTAATTCATTGCATCACCTATTTTAGAATAGTTAACCAAAGTGATTCGAACTGTTCTTTGTAATCGCCTCTTCTTCACATCTCCTTTAACACTTTGACACTGGCCATTTATACACTTCTTCCTCCTCACCTTTAATTGTCTGAATCAGACTCTGGAATTCTTTCTCAAAGATCCTCTTGACCTTCATAAACTATTAAGAATCTTTTTTTTTTTACTTTTAGTCCTTCCTGAGGTACTTTATTTTCTCTTGAATGGTGGGAGTGTGCTTAGGATAACTGTTATATTAAAAGATGCCACTATATATAAATATAATTTTGTTGCGACTGATTAGAAACACTAGAATTGCACATCAGAAGAAGCAATGAAAAAGCTTGAAAATGAAGTTTGGCATGGTCATACAGAGATAGAATGGATTGTTAAGAGCATATAATGATCTTGTCAGCTATTTGTCAAATATTCTGCAGTTCTAATTTCCAAGAAACAAGAGGCAGTGCAATGAAGTTACACAAGGTTAATGGATCATATACTGTTTGTCAAGAAGATTGGATTAGAACACAGAACATAGAACAATACAGCACAGAACAGGCCCTTCAGCCCATGATTTTGTGCCGAACATTTGTCCTAGCTTAAGCACCTATCCATGTACCTATCCAATTGCCACTTAAAGGTCACCAAAGATTCTGACTCTGCCACTCCCACAGGCAATGCATTCCATGCCCCCACCACTCTCTGGGTAAAGAACCTACCCCTGACATCCCCTCTATACCTTCCACCCTTCACCTTAAATTTATGTCCCCTTGTAACACTCTGTTGTACCCGGGGAAAAAGTCTCTGACTGTCTACTCTATCTATTCCCCTAATCATTTATAAACTTCTATCAAGTCACCCCTCATCCTCCGCCGTTCCAATGAGAAAAGGCCTAGCACTCTCAACCTATCCTCGTACGACCTATTCTCCATTCCAGGCAACATCCTGGTAAATCCCATCTGCACCCTCTCCAAAGCTTCCACATCTTTCCTAAAATGAGGCGACCAGAACTGCACACAGGACTCCAAATGTGGCCTAACCAAGGTCCTGTACAGCTGCAACATCACTTCACGTCTCTTGAATTCAATCCCTCTACTAATGAACGCTAATACACCATAGGCCTTCTTACAAGCTCTATCCACCTGAGTGGCAACTTTCAAAGATCTATGAACATAGACCCCAAGATCCCTCTGCTCCTCCACCTTACTAAGAACCCTACCGTTAACCCTGTATTCTGCATTCTTATTTGTCCTTCCAAAATGGACAACCTCACACTTGGCAGGGTTGAACTCCATCTGCCACTCCTCAGCCCAGCTCTGCATCATATCTAAGTCCTTTTGCAGCCGACAACAGCCCTCCTTACTATCCACAACTCCAACGATCTTCGTATCGTCTGCAAATTTACTGACCCACCTTTCGACTCCCTCTTCCAAGTCATTAATAAAAATTACAAACAGCAGAGGACCCAGAACTGATCCCTGCAGAACTCCACTTGTAACTGGGCTCCAGGCTGAATATTTACCATCTACCACCACTCTCTGACTTCGACCGGTTAGCCAGTTCTCTATCCAACTGGCCAAACTTCCCACTATCCCATGCCTCCTGACTTTCCGCATAAGCCTACCATGGGGAACCTTATCAAATGCCTTACTAAAATCCATGTACACTACATCCACTCCTCTACCCTTATCCACATGCTTGGTCACCTCCTCAAAGAATTCAATAAGACTTGTAAGGCAAGACCTACCCTTCACAAATCCGTGCTGGCTGTCCCTAATCAAGCAGTGTCTTTCCAGATACTCATAAATACTATCCCTCAGTACCCTTTCCATTACTTTGCCTACCACCAAAGTAAGACTAACTGGCCTGTAATTCCCGGGGTTATCCCTATTCCCTTTTTTGAATAGGGGCACAACATTCGCCACTCTCCAGTCCCCTGGGACCACCCCCATTGACAGTGAAGACGAAAAGATCATTGCCAACGGTTCTGCAATTTCCTCTCGTTTCCCACATAATCCTAGGATATATCCCGTCAGGCCCGGGGGAACTTGTCTATCCTTAAGTTTTTCAAAATGCCCAACACATCTTCCTTCTAAACAAGTATCTCCTCTAGCTTACAAATCCATTTCATACTCTCCTCTTCAACAATACGGTCCCTCTCATTTGTAAATACTGAAGAAAAGTACTCATTCAAGACCTCTCCTATCTCTTCCGACTCAATACACAGTCTCCCACTACTGTCCTTGATCGGACCTACCCTCGTTCTCGTCATTCTCATGTTTCTCACATAAGCATAAAAGGCCTTGGGGTTATTCTTGATCCTACCTGCCAAAGATTTTTCATGCCCTCTCTTAGCTCTCCTAATCCCTTTCTTCAGCTCCCTCCTGGCTATCCTGTATCCCTCCAACGTTCTGTCTGAACCTTGTTTCCTCAACCTTATGTAAGCTTCCTGCTTCCTCCTTGCAAGACATTCAACCTCCCTCGTCAACCAAGGTTCCCTCACACGACCATCTCTTTCCTGCCTGACAGGTACATACATATCAAGGACACGTCGTATCTGTTCCTTGAAAAAGTTCCACATTTCAACGACATCCTTCCCTGACAGCCTATGCTCCCAATTTATGCTCCTCAGATCCTGTCTTGCAACATCGTATTTACCCTTCCCCCAATTGTAAAACTACCCTGTTGCACGCACCTATCTCTCTCCATAACCAAGGTGAAAGTCACAGAATTGTGGTCACCATCACCAAAATGCTCACCCACTAACAAGCCCATCACTTGTCCCGAATCATTAACAAATACCAAATCCAATATGGCCTCCCCTCTGGTCGTACAATCTACATACTGAGTTAGAAAAGCTTCCTGGACACACTGCACAAAATGGACTTGACCATTTTATCTTGAAATTTAAATATCTGAGACATGGATTTTATAGAGATGTATAAGTTTGTTAAGAAGATTAAAAAACATTATTACTTTAAAATAAACTAAGATCAAGAACATGGAAATGTAGATTCAAGATGATTAAAAGTAATTTGCTGATACACATACAGAATCACTGGACATATCAAAACATCTTTCAGCATTCAAGAAAAAAAATGAGAGTTAGCATTGCAATGAACATTCATCATACATGGAAAAGGTTAGACATGCAATAACTTTTAAGAAAGTACAAAAAAAGTGAAAGACGAACATGGAGAGAAAATAACAAAAGGGAAGCTGTGTGTTATGAAGGATAACAGGAGAGACAATGTACTATAAGGACGGTGGTGTACGCAAAAGGGGATAAAACTGGGACAAGAAATAAAGAGATAGGTCTGGAGGATAGAGGATAAACCATCCTGATGTATCACACATCAGCTCAGTGGTGAATTGTGGTGAATTCTATGTATTAGAATGTATTTTCTACTGTTGGTTACACCTCTCATACCTATAAAGAATGTCATGCTGTTCCACAGCCTGCTCCAGCAGAGATGATATGTTACTTTCACTGCTACTAAATGGCAACCGCAAGTTTATTTACCAGCATTTGCTATTCAAAACAAAGACACATGGGAGTAGTTAATATCTGTGACAGAAGCCAATGTTGAGTCCAGAAGGCTGGTAAGTTGCCTAAACGAAAATCTTGCATGGCTACTGCATAAATGAAAAATATCCTAAAAACTCTGATGGCAAATGTATGCTCCATACAAATAAAACAAATGCCAAATTAATCAACTCAGGCAGAAGTCAAGATGATAATGGAATACTTTCCACCTGGATGAGTGCAGCTCTTTCAGCTAAAGAAACTCAAGAGAAAGCAGCCCCTTTGATCAGCCCTTTAAACATTCTCTCTCTCTACCACAGCATATTTTGGCAATAGTGCGCACTATCTACAAGTCAGACTGCAACAATTCAGGAAGGCTCTTTTGACAGCACCTTCCAAACCTGCAATCTCGACTATCTAGAAAGAGAACAGCAGCTGCCTACAAGTTCCTACAAATCCACCTGCAAGTTCCGTTCCAAGCTACACACACAATCTTGTCTTAGAATTATATTGTGTGCCTTTAATTTGGCTGTATCAAAATTGCAGAACTTCCTCTCAGACATTTCTTGGTACGGGCATCTACACATATAAATTACAGCAGTTCAAGACGACAGCTCATTGTTCCGTTCACAAGGACAGTTGGGGATGTGCAATAAATGTTCACCTAATCAGCAATGTTCACATTGTATGAACAAATATCAAAACATTTCTGTTCTGGCAAAGTTGACCAGAAGCTGAAATGAACTATAAGGACAGGTTCAAATGTTAGAAATCTTGCAAAAACTAACTTGTCTCATGACATCCCAAAGCCTGTCCATCACCCACAAGACACAAGTCAAGAGTGTGATAGAATACTTTGCTCTTGCCTAATTGTCATGGTATGAAGAAAACTGCATTTCAGAAAAACTCCTTTTCCATAATAATATTCATTGAAAAATTAATTTTATCCAGTTACCAAATTGATCAAGTTGTAGATTTGTAATTGCATATCCAAGCTTGAAGTATATTTATAAGACTTTCTATTCTGGTTCAGAATTTCAACCTACTATTATAAAAACAAATATTAATTAATTTTCTTTGTACTACTTTTTCTCCTATTTTGTTAAAAATAATATTTTGTTGAAGAAAATTAATCACCACATGTACTGATTCAACCAAATCAAGTGCTTTAGCAACTTGAGATGACCTACCTAATGCAGTTATTTCTCTTGCATTACAACATTCACTCTCTCAGTCAATTTTACTGGTTACTTCTTTAGCATTCAATGGTTTAATGTAAGCCAATACAATTAAAAAGGGGAATATGAAACAATGATGTTTGTTCATTTTATTTATGAAGTAAATGATTGTCCTTCTTTATAAAGTAAACAATTGTCCTTCTTGCCCTTAGATGTTAAACAGTTACTGCAATCCATATGCTTTTAAATAACTGACCATAATTCACGGAAAATAGGAGGCTGTATGCACAATGCTGTAAAACAACTGTTTGCACAAAATTTCAATGCAAACGAAATACACAATTTGTGCTAAATAGAGGCCAGATTTATAAGCACTAAATTGACCTTAGAAAATAACTTTTTGGTAAACTATTTTCAATGCAGTAAATTATGACTATAGTGCAAATTACTGTGATGCCTTGTCAACCATGCATTTGTAAATTACATCAGTGAAACTACTGTTCCTTTGGGAAAGGTCTTGCTTATCAGGCTGTGCCATCCCAAATTAGTATTTAATATTTTAGCTTGAAATACAAAATGTGGCACAATATTATTAGGGGTCTAGATATATTAAAATTATATAAAGTTATTGGTCAGGGTGTTTCTTCTTTCTGAACTATATTACTTAATACTTCATACTGCTGAGGGTTTTGGAATTCTTTCTATAGGCTTTAAGCTATTGGACAGCTGACAAAGAACTGTACTCCTCTGAAAGGCTCCCCACAGGCAGAACCAGATTCCCAGAGCAGGAAATGACATGAAGAAATTTTCTTGTTCTTGACGTCATTTAAACATCCAAACAGTCCGATCACATCTTCTTTGGAGGATTGCCAGGTTTCGAAGTCTGAGAACTCACAACACTTAATGCAGTCGGAAGTTGCTTCCCCACTAATGTTTACAACATGCACAACTATTAAAGGAAAGCCATTGTGGTCTTAAAATGCAGCTTGCTGTTAGGAGACTTCAAGCACACCATGGAAGCTACAATGCATAGATTCCTCACTTTATATCCAGGGAGCCACAATTTCAGCTGAGATTCTGAACAAACGCCATTAATTCTAGTTTGATTGCATAAGGTACTGTACACTGATTATAGATGTTTTAAGAATGTTTTAAGTTGCATGTGCCAAGTAATATGTGGTTAACATTAATTTTGTTATGTAAGTTTACAAATCATAAAAGATCATAAATTTATTGTCATATATTTAAATACTTTACCCTATTCCAAAACTAAGGAAATGAAGCAGGACAGAGGTTTAGTGCAGAACTGGGGATCACACACAGTAGTATAATAGAGATTCTGATTTAGGATAAAGAAACCAGTACACAAGAGTGGTTTGAGTAGAGATAAGAAAACGATAACAGTCAAGAAATCACTTGTGAAAGCATTGTATAAGCTCCATAATAGTAATGACATGGCAGGATCAAGTATTAAAGGAAGAACAATTGAGAGCTTGTCAGAAAAGAAAGGGGACAATCATGGGGAATTTTAATCTACTTATAGACTGAAAAAAATCAAATTTGAACTAGAAGCAGGAATAGGCAATTCAGCCTCTTGAGCCTGATCCTTTAGTGTGCAAAGGTAGCCGAGCTGAGGAGTTCATAGAATGTTTTTTGGGATACTTTCTTAAAACATCATGTTCTGGAACAAACAAGAGATTAGGTCATACTAAAACCATATTTCACTGATTATGCTGAATCAAAAACAAGCTGATGTTTTTCAATGTTTACCCAATGTGTCGCAAACCACCACAGTAAAAACAATTTTCCATTACAGTCCAGGGGGACCCTGCTTTCTGACATGCTGGATTAGGTCTCTGCTCTGGAAGAGATAGTTTCTTAAGCCCCTCACCAACACTAATTCACACCCATATTTTGTGACAATTTTGACAACTAAACTCCAAATATGATAGGAATATATTATAAACAGATATAAATAAGTCAATGACAGAAGGTCTGGCTTTATTCCTTTTCTTATGCTTTGTAGTGGGTATACAAAACTACAGGTCTGGAATCACATGTAGGTGAGAACAGGCAAAAACAGCAGATTTCCTCCTTGAAAGGATGTTAATGAATCTGATGGGTTTTAACAACAACTAATATTTTTGCAGTCACCACTAGACTAGTTTTAATGCCAAATTTTTATTATTTGAATACAAATTTCAATGTGGTATAACTGGAACTTAGGTTTCCAGAGCAGGATTACGAGCACAATGACATGACAACTACGTCACCATCTCTTTTAGATTCCTTCCTGTGGCTGTGTCAATTTTTATCTGATTATGCTCCAGTGAAATGCCGTGAAATGTTTACCTAAAGTAAAAGATTCTGTTTCAGTGCAATTGTTATAACCATTAGGAGATGGTAAAGCAGGTGACAGTAAGATAACATCTTGGTAGCAGTTATCATGAGGAGTTTAACTTTAGGTTTGTGGTAGAAAAGAGAAAAAGTTCGATTTCAGAATTCAGTTTTACGAGGGCTGTATTTAGGGGCAACTCAGGAAACTAGTCAACACTGTTGCAGAGAAAAGAAAGGTTAAAATTGATTTGTGTTTGGAAATACAGTGGATAGCAAATGAAACATATCATTGGGGGAATAAGGGGAAAAAAGGTTGGTCCTTATGTATAATTCTATGGACAGTACAATTTGATTGAGAAAGATATAAAAACTAGGCAATGTGGTTAAGAGGCTCATTAGGAAAACCAAATTTAAAATGAAGTTGGGATAGCAAACAGCACAAACAAGGATAGCAAGTGTGCAAGATAAATTAAAAACTGAAAGAACTGCAGATGCTGTGAATTGGAAATAAAAACAGAAGTTACTGGAAAAGCTCAGCTGATCTGGCAGCATCTGTGATGAGAAATCAAAGTTAACATTTCAGGTCCGGTGACCTTTCCTCAGAACTGGTTCTGAGGAATTGGTTCTGAGGAAGGGTCACTGGACCAGAAACATTAACTTTGATTTCTCTGCACAGATCCTGCAAGACCAGCTGAGCTTTTTCAGTAACTTTGGTTTCACTGTGTGCAAGATAAATTACTCTTTACTTTTTTTTAGAAAAAACTAGAACAGTCTCCAAACATACAGGTTAATGGCTGATTTGAGAGGGAGAACACAGAAACTAATTAGAAGAAATTTCAGATAAGCTGATCACTGACAATTTAAGGAAAGAAAATGGGCACAGGCAGCAGAGGTCAACGAACTTTATACAAGGAACTTCACCCAACACAAATCAGTAATCATCTTGACATTACGTTTAAGGAATTAGAAATGAAAACCCTCAAAGATTGGAAAGCAGCAAGTATAACAATCAGGAGCTGGTGTTTATCTTTAATCTTTAAAAAGCACAGTGACAGCCCAGAAAAAAATGGGGCAGAGTCCAACATCTGTTATGGGTAAAGAATTAGAAGGAATCTGAAAGAGGGAGATGAACATTTCTGTAAATAAAAAGAGTCAGCATGAACTTGAAAGAGAGAAATCTTGCCTATTAAATGTACTGGTGTTCTTTGAAAAACTTTCAGACTTTGTCAATATATATTTTGTGAAACGTAATATATGTTGATTGTGGCACAGCTTTTTAATAGTGTGACAAAGATCCTTAAGAGTTAAGAGTAGGATTAGGTCATTTGACTCCATAATCCAGCTCCATCATTTAATAAGATAATTGTTGATTCGATTCTAAACTTCAATGCACTTTCCTACTTATCCCTAATAACTTTTTGCCCTCATACTTACTATAAACCAATCTACCTCTGCATTAAAAATATTCAATGTCTCAGTTTCCAACACATTTGAGGTAAAGCGTTCCAAAGATTCTCAACCCTCAGAGCAAAAATTTTCATCTGTGAATTAATCTGTGAAAAAATATCTCATTTTTAAGCAGTGATTCCTAACCCACATCCACACCATCAACCCCCTTCTGGACCAGACACATTTCATCTCTTACTTTTCCAAACTCTTGTGGACATGAGTCCAGAAATTGCTGGAAAAGGCCTGGCAGCATCTGTGGCAAGAAATTAGAGTTAACGTTTCAGGTCAAGTTTTCTGAGGAAGGGTCACGGGACGTGAAATGTTAACAGTGATTGCTCTCAACAGATGCTGCCAGACATGCTGAGCTTATCCAGCAATTTCTATTTTGTCTCTGATATATAGCTGAAAATGTGTTGCTGGAAAAGCGCAGCAGGTCAGGCAGCATCCAGGGAACAGGAGAATCGACGTTTCGGGCATAAGCCCTTCCTGAAGAAGGGCTTATGCCCGAAACGTCGATTCTCCTGTTCCCTGGATGCTGCCTGCCATGGAACAGGAGAATCGACGTTTCGGGCATAAGCCCTTCCTGTTCCCTGGATGCTGCCTGACCTGCTGTGCTTTTCCAGCAACACATTTTCAGTATTGATCTCCAGCATCTGCAGACCTCACTTTCTCCTCTGATATACAGCATCAACAGTTCTTTTGGTTTTTAGATACAAGTTTAGCCTGTCAAACCTTTCCTCATAAAACAATCTACACCATTCCAGGTAGTAGTCTTCTCTGAACTGTCTCTACCACGTTTACATCTTTAAATAAGGACAGCAATAAAGTACAGATTTTTATGATTTGTGGTGTGTTCTGTCTAATTTTCTTGGTTGGTGCATGGGTCTGAGACTTGTGCACAGCACCGCCATTCAGAACTGGAAGTCAGTACCCCGATCAGCATGCCAATGCCAGTCACTGTGCAACTTAGTGGGAACGTTGCTTGCGGTCTCACCAGAGCAGTGTATATAACTGAAGCATAACCACAGTACTTTTGTATTCAATTCCCCTTACAATAAATAATAAAATTCTGCTGGTTTTCTTGTTTACTTTTTGCATCCTAGCCTTTTGTGATTTATGTACATGGATTCCTGGAAGAGTTAGGAGCAGGATTAGGTCATTTGACTCCATAATCCAGCTCCGTCATTTAATAAGATGATTGTTGATCCGATTCTAAACTTCAATGCACTTTCCCACTTACCCCAATAACCTTTGGCCCTCATACTTACTATAAATCAATCTACCACTGCATCAAAAATATTCAATGTCTCAGTTTCCAATACATTTGAGGTAAAGTGTTCCAAAGATTCTCAACCCTCAGAGCAAAAATTCTCATCTGTAAATTAATCTGTGAAAAAATATCTCATTTTTGAGCAGTGATTCCTAGCCCACATCCACACTGTCAAACCCCTTCTGGACCTGACACATTTCATCTCTTACTTTTCCAAACTCTTACGGATATGAATCTAGAAATTTCTTGACTTGTGGTCAGTGTTCAGTGTAATTTTCCTGGTTGGTGCATGGGTCTGAGACCTGTGCACAGCACCGCCATTCAGAACTGGAAGTCAGCCAATGCCAGTCACTGTGCAACTTAGTGGGAATGTTGCCTGTGGGTCACTTGCATCTCAGCTCTGCATTGGCTTGCCATTGAGCTAAAATGCTTCTTTTTTTTTATTCTTCCTGTCTAAATAGGCAATTACATCATACTCCATTTGGTAGATCTGTTTGTATTCAATGAAGTTATCTGTAGTCCTTCGTAGCATCCTTATATTCTCTTCACAATTTACTTTTCTATATTAACCAAGGGACACCAATTTTAAAGTAATTGTGAAAAGAATAAACAGTGACGTGGGAGCTTTTATTAAATACAACAAATTGTTAGCATGTGAATACATTTGAAGTCTATGGTGAAGACAAGCTTAATTCTGGCTTTCAAAGAGAATGAGTAGGACCTGAAAGAAAACAGGAAACATATTCAATGCGTTCACATGGTGAATTATGCAGCCTTCTGCTGATTCCCCTTGGCTATTTGGACAGTCACATAGCTTTCCTCAGTGACGTCCTTGACAATGCTAAGCAGTTCATAGCTTTACCAGCCCTCAGAGAACTTGCTACAAATCTGCAAATATAACAAAACCTTTTCTCATTATGTCTGTAATTCTTCTCTTTATTGTCAATATGAAAAATTCTAATTTTGCAAGGGTGATGTGAGAAAAAAAATTCAAACAGCGAGTTCTTAGGGTTTCGAATGCGCTGCTGGGAAATGTGGTAGAGGCAGGTTCAAGAGGGGGATTGGATTTTTTTTGGATAGAAATGGTGTGCAGAGATATGGGAAAAGGCAGAAGACTGGCACAATATAAAAGAGTCGGTGCAGCAACGGAGGCCAAATGGTCTCCTTCTACAACATAATAATTTCATGACTTTGTGATAAGATAAAAATAGTTCAATGTTTGACTGAAAACAATGAATGCGGTTTATACAGCAGATTAGTTTTTTTTTAAACAATTGCATGCCCGAAGATAATTAGTAAACTAGTTCTTGATTTGGACAGCTTCACAGTATCAGGAGTCGTCAGTGGCACAGCAGTCGTGTTTCTGGTGTAGTAATCCAGAGACCAAGGCTTGTGCATGGTGAGCAGGGTTTCAATTCCCACACTGGAAGCTAATATAATGAGTTCAATTTCTGAGAAATATAAAATTAAAGTCAATCTCCATAACAGTGTCTATGAAACTGTCACATAGGAAGGGAAATTAGCAGCTCTGGCCAGCATACAACTCTGAATCTTAGCAGTCCTCTGAAATGTCTGAGTAAACCGTCCAATTCAAGAGAAACTATGGATGGGTCAGTGATACCCACATCACTTGAAAGAATAAAGGGGAAAAAAAAAATAACTGACCATTGCTCCACAGCCAACTCAGCAGCAGCTAGACCATTTTGTCAAAACTAGCTATAGGTAATAGTTAAGTTCCTGAGAAGTGTTGCATTACACAAAGCATGCTGTTGAAAACACATATTCCTAGAGAAACCCATGTAAATATTCAGGATATGTAACTGAAATCATCCAGGCCAATTTGACATTTTAACTGAGTGGATCTTCTTATTCCTGCATATCTTTTCTAGATATAATGAATAATACCACCTCCATTCCACTACTTCTGGATGGAATTAGTTGTTGCCATGAGTGCCATTATTCTTTGTTGCCATCCTTTATTGGACATTTGAATTAAAGATTTTGTACATTACATGAAAGATTTGCCACAAACTGCATACAATCTGGTGGAAATAGTGAAGATGGGAATAGTCCCAGAAGTAGCTGGATGGATTGGAACAGCAAGTACAGAGACTTAGAAACAAACTTTGTGCTCTGGGAGTAGAAATAAATGTCAATCATCCATTAAAGACCATTTCTAGCATTGCTTATAAATCTATCAGCTTGTTAGTGATCATAATAATTGTGTTGCCGCAAATAAGGCTCACATCGTTGGAATGATGGATTGCAAAGTAAATGCCATGTTATAGGGCCCTCTTATGGTGCAGTGGTGATGTCACTATCCCTGGACCAAGAGGTTCAAGTTCAATTCTCAACAGCTCCTGAGAAGTGTAACATCTCTGAACAGATTGATAAGCAATATATGTTATGGCAAAAAAGCTATGTTATGGAAAAACTATGTTATTTTAAATCTCATCAATCAATGACTACATTGAGTCATAGAGATGTACAGCATGGAAACAGATCCTTCGGTCCAACCTGTCCATGCTGACCAGATATCCCAACCCAATCTAGTCCCACCTGCCAGCACCCAGCCCATATCCCTCCAAACCCTTCCTACTCATATACGCATCCAAATCCCTTTTAAAGGTTGCAGTTGTATCAGCCTCCACCGCTTCTTCTGGCAGCTCATTCCATATATTTACCACCCTCTGTGTGAAAATGTTGTCCCGTAGATCTCTTTTATATTTTTCCCCTCTCACCTTAAAACCTATGCCCTCTAGTTCTGGACACCCCACCCCAGGGAAAATACTTTACCTATTTATCCTATCCATGCCTCTCATAATTTTGTAAACCTCTATAAGGTCACACCTCAACCTCCGACGCTCCAGGGAAAACAGCCCCAGCCTCTCTCTATAGTTCAAATTCTCCAATCCTGGTAACATCCTTGCAAATCTTTTCTGAACCCTTTCAAGTTTCACAACATCTTTCTGATAGGAAGGAGACCATCAAGAGTTAGAATTGATATAACTCAGGAATTGCACGCAATATTCTAACAGTGGCCTAACCAATGTCCTGTACAGCCGCAACATGACCTCCCAACTCCTGTACTCAATACTCTGACCGATAAAGGAAAGCATACCAAACGCCTTCTTCATTATCCTATCTACCTGCTACTCCATTTTCAAAGAGCTATGAACCTGCACTCCAAGGTCTCTTTGTTCAGCAATACTCCCTTGGACCTTACCATTAAGTGTATAAGTCCTTCTAAGATTTGCCTTCCCAAAATACAGCACCTCGCATTTATCTGAATTAAACTCCATCTGCCACTTCTCAACCCATTGGCCCATCTGGTCAAGATCCTGTTGTAATCTGAGGTAGCCCTCTTCGCTGTCCACTACACCTCCAATTTTGTGGTCATCTGCAAACTTACTAACTGTACCTCTTATGCTCGTATCCAAATCATTTATGTAAATGACAAAAGGTAATAGACCTAGCACCGATCCTTGTGGCACTCCACTGGTCACAAGCCTCCACCACCACACTCTGAAAAACAACCCTCCACCACGACACTCTGTCTTCTACCTTTGAGCCAGTTCTATACTTAAATGGCTAGTTCTCCCTGTATTACGTGAGATCTAACCTTAGTAATGAGTCTCCCCTGGGGAACCTTGTTGAACGCCTTACTAAAGTCCATATAGGTCACATCTAACGCTCTGCCCTCATCAATCCTCTTTGTTACTTCCTCAAAAAACTCAATCAAGTTTGTGAGACATGATTTCCCACGCACAAAGCCATCCCTGATCAGTCCTTGCCTTTCCAAATATATCCTATCCCTCAGGATTCTCTCCAACAACTTGCCCACCACTGAGGTCAGGCTCACTGGTCTATAGTTCTCTGGCTTGTCCTTACCACCCTTCTTAAACAGTGGCACCATGTTAGCCAACCTCCAGTCTTCCGGCATCTCATCTGTGACTATCGATGATACAAATATCTCAGCAAGGGGCCCAGCAATCACTTCTCTAGCTTCCCACAGAGTTCTCGGGTACACCTGATCAGGTCCTGGGGATTTATCCACCTTTACCCATTTTAAGACATCCAGCACTTCCTCCTCTGTAATATGGTCATTCTGCAAGATGTCACCATCTATTTCCCTACAGTCTATATCTTCCATATCCTTTTCCACAGTAAATACTGATGCAAAATACTCATTTAGTATCTTCCCCATTTTCTGCGGCTCCACGCAAAGGCCGCCTTGCTGATCTTTGAGGGGCCCTATTCTCTTCCTAGTTACCCGTTTGTCCTTAATATATTTGTAAAAACTCTTTGGATTCTCCTTAATTCTATTTTCTAAAGCTATCTTATGTCCCCTTTTTGCCATCCTGATTTCCCTCTTAAGTATATTTCTACTTCCTTTATACTCTTCTAAGGATTCACTCGATCCATCCTGTCTATAACTTACATATGCTTTCTTCTTTTTCTTAACCAAACCCTCAATTCCTTTAGTCATCCAGCATTCCCTATACCTACAAGCCTTTCCTTTCACCCTAAAAGGAATATACTTCCTCTGGATTCTCGTTATCTCATTTCAGAAGCCTTCCCATTTTTCCAGGTGCCCTTTACCTGCAAACAGCTTTTGAAAGTTCTTGCCTAATACCGTCAAAATTGACAACTTCAACTTTTAGATTTGGTCTATCCTTTTCCATCATTATTTTAAATCTAATAGAATTATGGTCACTGGCCCAAAGTTCTCCCCCACTGACACCTCAGTCACCTGTCCTATTTCCCAAGAGTAGGTCAAGTTTTGCACATTCTCTATTAGGAACATCCACGTACTGAATCACAAAATTTTCTTTCACACTTAAATTCCTCTCCATCTAAACCCTTAACACTATGGCAGTCCCAATCTATGTTTGGAAAGTTAAAATCCCCTACCATAACCACCCTATTATTCTTACAGATAGCTGAGATCTCTACAAGCTTGTTTCTCAATTTCCCTCTGACTATTAGGGGGTCTAATACAACGCCAATAAGATGATCATCCCTTTCTTATTTCTCAGTTCCACCCAAATAACTTCCCTTGATGTATTTACGGGAATATTCTCCCTCAGCACAGCTGTAATGCTATCTCTTATCAAAAATGCCACCTCTCCTCCTCTCTTGCATCCCTTTCTATCTTTCCTGTAGCATTTGTATCCTGGAACATTAAACTGCCAGTCCTGCCCATCCCTGAGCCAAGTTTCTGTAATTGCTATGATTTATAATTGGCAAACTGAAAACATGGAATTGTAATTAGACAGATTAGCTCCATTGATGAACAGGGAATAGAATGTTTGTTGCCACCAGCTTTTGTTTGAAAACTAGCTGGCATACTAATGACTGTGATGGACATATGTTATTCAGATTCTGCAATACTTAAAACTTCTTAAACAGTACCTATTTCTTGTTTCATAAGGAAGATTAGCAATAAGCTAATTAGCAATGAGTCCTTTGTCTTCTTTCCTCAGCAAGTCAGTCTTGGGTATTGAGTCAAGGTCTCTAGCAGAAAATTTGTGTTGGCCCTTTTTCAACTGTTACTGTCTGCAAACTTACCAGTTATTGCAAGGTTGGCTGAGGAATAAGGAGCTTTCCAAACTAATGTTACATAATTCCAAATGTTTGTTGTGATTTTCCCACATTTATGACATAGCATCTTGATATGACATCATTATTATGTACGTCTCTCATGGACTATGACAAACTCTACAATGTACACAGTTTTGAAGCATTACTCATAGTATCAGCCATAAGTACAAATCACCAACTTAAAAGATCATTTTTTAAAAAAAATGCCCCATGGATTAAACTTCAAGAGACACAGTCAGTTGAGTTCATTAGAAAAGTGGCCAAAATTCAGCAAAGTCAACAGATCGAAAGGATACGCAAACTCTACAGAAGACAAATTAAAAACAAAAGCTGCTTTCAAAATATAAAATAAATACATAGTAGGATATTGAACTCAATCTTTTTTTAAAAATCAATCCATGGTACATGGGCAATGTAATTCAACCTTTATTACCCACTCCTACTATCTGTATTGGTTATTTATTTTCCTAAGTTTCACTTCATTTAAATAATATATTTCAAACTAATGTACAAAACTGTGTAACGTTCTTTAGAAAAGCACATGAACATTTGAAAGTAAGTATCGTTTGTGGAATTTACCCAAATTTCTGATAGTTAGGACATTGTTTTATCATGGGAAAAAAGCTAAATAGCACGAGATAATACAGGGCAAATCGAGCAATTTGTGCTAATTCGATCCCAGCTAATGTACCCAACGAACAAGTCAGATTCCAGGTTAAAACTTGGTATGATTAACTTCACCTTTGGGTTTTAAAACACATACATAAGAGTCTGCCTATGTACTTTCAACACAAAGAATTGAAAAAAGATGCGAACTGTATGACACTAGATGAAAGAGTTGGACAGGAATCATTAAAAACATCAGAAAATTATTCACATCATTCTATTCCTTTTATCCGAGCAATTTTCTTACAAACTCCAAACCCAAACAAAGGTTTACAACTATGTCCACACTAAAGGTATCTTGTTCATGTTTGCACAGATGCAGCCAGTTTCCTTCTGGTGAATTTCTGCACATTCATTGGGTTTCTTTTACTTCAGTTGGTACTGTTTCCTGTGACATCTCAAATAAATTGCAAACTAACCCCCTGCTACATAAACTTCAAAGGATACATGAGCTCTGTAAACTTAGTTCCCAGTGGTCTTGCTAGATTTCTTAGAGTTTAAAATTCCTATCTCTAATCTCTGGACTAAATCTACAGACTGAATCACTGATTTCCTTCTGGATTTTTCTGTGTCTCTATGTGTCCCTGAATCCCTGTTGCTAGGTAAGAACAGAGTTTTATTTTACCAGCACCAAACTACTAATCCACATCTCTTCACTTCAAGGGTTTTCAAAGATCATTGAAAACATAATGTTAAAAAAAGGTTTTAAAACATGTAAAAAAGCTCACATTAAAAAAAACTTTAAATATGAAACTAAAAACATGTTTCCTCCTTGGTACAGCAAAACAGGTTTTACATTTAAAGCTAGAAGAATGAATACACACATAAAGACCAACTTCTAGCCCATATTCAAACTGTTTTACCAAGGGTCGAGAGCATTCCTTTACAGAGAGAGAAATCTTGTTGTTGGCATACTTTCAATAAATTGTTTACTGTCGTTTAAAACTATGCCTGTGTTTAACATGGCACTGAGTATTATTTACAGGCTGTTACCATTTTATTGCAGCAGTACAAATTATGGACATGGCTACCTGCTATATAGTTTAAATTTGCTAAATTGACACCTGTACCAAAGAGATCAGAGTGTAGCAATTAATACCAGGACCAATTCTATGAGAAAGAGAAAGGAGGTGAGGGAACAGGTTACATGAGACAGATGATAAGAACACAAGAACTCGGAGTAGGAGTAGGTCGTCGGGCCCATCTAGCCTGATAAGCCATTCAATATGATCATGGCTAATCTTTTCATGGATTCAGCTCCACTTACCCGCATTTTCACCATACCCCTTAATTCCTTTATTTTTCAAAGAAGTATCTACCTTAGTTTTAAAAGTGATTACTGAAATAGCGCCAACTACTTGTAAGCACATATAACTAATGTCTCTCACCTTTAATGCATTTTAACACTGATTCCTGACTCTGAACTATACACAATCCTCCATCTGTGACCTAACCAATATCAACCAATTACACAACTTCACTTTTGTATTCAATGCTCTAATGAAAAAAATCAAACGTTTTCACTTTGTAAATAATATTTAGCTTTACTGACCTTTACTGTCAGCTTTCAAACATTTATATATCATACTTTACAAATTTCCTTTTGAAAGGCACATCACCTTGTGCTCTAACTTCTCTAATAAATACATTTTTAAAATATACACGTTGTAGAGCTACACATTTGCTGAAACTATGGTGCACGAGAAACTGCAAAATGTTTCAGATGGATTAAAAAAAAAACTCACTTTCTGATGCAAAAAATATGCACAAGAACTTCATACTTACAAATTCAACGTAACTTCTATAACAAAATATTCATTATTTGAGTTATATAAAGGGCATGGGACATAAATCAGCTGTGGTTCCCCTCACAAACCCAAAGGAACTATTCTTCTAACTGTTTCAAATATAATGAAAATGATACTTGGCTTGATTTTGTTATAAGTTACTGGAGGCAGCAAAAGTTATTTTATCCACATTATGGAGATCGATGCTATTGTATTCCCCACGGGTTGGCTCAGTATCTGCATAGATGGAGTAACTTGCCATTTCAGAGCATAGATGTAGCTCATCTTTCAAGTGGTGCAATCTGCACTGTTAATTATATATATGTTCATGTCAAATTGGGTAAAATAATAGCATACCAAATATTCTAAAGACAAAGCTAAGCCAGACTGGAAAGTTACAGACTGTCCATCTTGATCTTTGATCTGCATTTGACAGGTTTCCCTGTAAAATATTACACATCCCACCACAGTCAGTTGATGACTTATCAAGACTTTAAGTAATTGTGTAAGCCTCAATCATATTGTGAAAAGTATGACTATGACCATTACATCCAGCAAAAGACAATCTTCCTAATTATAATCTGTGTGGTTACGTCACTTTTTTTTGAGAAACTATACAAAACACAGTGATACAGGTTGTTCTGGTATACTGCGTATTTCGTTAACACGAATTGGTTTTAATGCGATTGACAAATTGGGGATGTTGTTTGGATAACGTAAACTTTCTACTGAGTGGGTATAGTGATTTTCTATAGCGATCTTCCACAGCACGATTTTCTACAGCAATTTCCCATAGCATTATTTCTAATGTGCAAGGCTGCAGAGGAATGCAACAGTTGTGCTATAGCAAAACAACCTGTACCCCAATTCAAGAGAAAAGCTCAACTTATGCCGTGATAGCTACATATGTGATTGCACCTGTGAGAGTAAAGTCCACGTTTGTGCAGGTTAATTAGCCTTGGAAATCAATCTATTACCCAAATTACGAACTCTGCAGGCTGAAATCCATTTAGAAACACTTTCAAGTTTCTTGCCATTACTACTTTTTGTCCAACAGTAAGCATGGGTATTTAAAGATTTAATGTCCTGGCCAACCATGGACCTACAGAATACCTGTACCTTTGTGGTGAAAATAATGCTTATTAAGCTGTCCAACATTCAAGGTGTTTCCTTCACCTAAGTTACCTGATGCTGTATGACAAACTAGATGGACATGAACTCATTTAAGAAACTTGCTCCAGACTAGTATGACATTTTGTCTGTCTTTCATCCCTAATCATTATTGATAATTTGTCTTAAGCTATGGAAGTAACTCTTCAATAAAAGTCTAACATAGCCATCTGCAGAATAAAAATCCTTCTACTAGCATCCAACAAAACCCACTGACTAAAATTTCAAACCAAAAGTACCTGTACAAAACATAATGTAAACCCATTGCTTTTATTCAGAAATTACAGTAATTTGTAAAATAAAATAAAATTGTTTGCATTTTACATTCTTAAAATATTTCCTGCTTACACAGGTGAAAAAATGTCTGCAAGGACACAAATTCAAGGACCCGTGGACACAGCACTTGTGCTGATTGAAAGATAATTTACTGTAGCAGACCATAGCTAGCGAATATGAAGGATCGGCTTCAAGAACTTAGACAACGGGCAAAAGAGGCTGAACTTAAGACAGGCAATGAAGGTGAAGAAAGCAAGCAAACCGAAGACAGTATTTACTTTAAACAACAGGCCATTATTTTTGAAAAAGAGCCAGTCATGGAGAATTTCTTATTGGGTGCACAGAAAATTCAAGATGAAATCAATGAACTAAATAATGATGTAAAGAAACTGAGTCAACAGAGTACCACCATGGCTTCCACACGTCGGTTCAGCATTATTAAAAAAGACAGTTCCAACCTCGTTAAAGAAATCAAACTCCAAGCTGAGTCCATTCACAAACATTTAGATACATTATCAAAGGATGCACAGCAATCAGAGGCTGAGGCTGGAGAAGATGCAATCATCTCAAGAATGAAGAGGACACAATATTTAATGCTGTTGAAGCAATATCAGACAGGCATGTCAGACTTCAATACTGTTCTAAATACAAAGCAAGAAAATTGCAAGAAATTCATTCAGCGCCAGCTTGAAGTTGTTGGAAAGGAAGTATCAGAAGAGGAGCTAAACAACATGGTGGAACATGACAAATGGTATGTTTTCAATGAGAACTTCCTCAGTGATGTCAAAATTACTAAAGGTCATCTGTCTGAAATTGAGACTCGCCACAAGGAATTAATCAACCTTGAAAATCAAATCAAAGAGCTACAAGATCTTTTTGTGCAGATTTCGGTTTTGGTGCACGAGCAAGGGGACCTCCTAAACAATATTGAAAGGGCAGTGTTGAACACAAAAGAATACACAGAAAAAGGCAAGGATGATATCAAGCTAGCAGTAAAATTAACAAAGAAAAATCTATGCAGGAAGTTGTGCTGTTGGTGTTTCCCTTGTTGTGCATAATATTTTATAACTAGATGTTATGTATGGGAACAGTGTGACTTTCAGCAATAACTGCCAAATATTTATCACTAAAAAATTAGGATTCACTTGCAAGCACATCAGGTTTTGGAATACTGTGGCTGGACTGCAAAACCTGTCACTCTAAGAAATAAATTAAGCTAAAGCAGTCTTTCCCAAACATTTGCCAAAACTGCCACCCAATTTTAATGTTTAAAATTGCAGTAACCCTGAAGTCAGTTTGGGAGGCGGAGGGGGGGGGGGGGGGGGGGTGAAGTTAAAGAAGAGCTGGGTAACTACAGAGCAATGAATTTTTTCATAACCATTTTGCAAGCAATGGTGGACTTCCAAGAACATTTTTTTAGGAAGGGCCATTCAAATCATGGATATTAGTAAGCACAAACAAAGATATCAAAGTGTCTTGGAACAACTCTCAGGGCTGTCCCAAACGGTCTCCACTCCAGGGCTGCCAGTACTGCCTTGGAGCTCACTGTTTGGGAACTATTGGTCTAATGAGTCTATTTTCCTCATTATAGAAGCGAAACAATAATAGTGCAGTTACTTGCTACCTACCAGGAAACAAACATTAGCTTACAAATAAACTCAATTAGCAAAGATATTGATTAAACAGGAATTGTAGTGCAACTACAAATCTCAATCTGTTATTTTAACTGGCCTAAAAATATGACAGCTAACCTGAAACACTTCTTTTAATTGTTTTATATATTTGCCAAAAAAAAAGTCCTACTGCTTAATTCAGGTACCTCTGAAATACTTGAACATGAAGATTTAGCTTTTAATATTTGCTTTATGCAGAACTCATTGCATTGTGAATATATGCATCATGCACAGGAAACACATCACATAGTTGACAGACTGAAATTATCTTCCAAATAGGTTAGGTAGGGAATAACTTAATACAGATACAGAGTTTTGCAGGGCTTTTTTGGTCCTTCAATTTTAATGTAAACATTATGGTATAAGAAAATATTACTCACTGCATACGGTTTCATATTCAATAATTAGAGCAGAATCATCAAATCATAGAATCCCTACAGCGTGGATTCAGCCCATTGAATCCACACCGAGCCTACACAGTGCATCTCACCCAGACTCTTACCCCTACCCTATCCTTGTAACTTGCATTTCCCATGGCCAGTGCACCAAGCCTGAACCCCCCTGGACACTGTGGGCAATTTAGCATAGTCATTCCACCTAATCTGCACATAGATTCAGAGTCATATAGTCATAGAGCATAGAAGCAGACCCCTCAGACCAACTAGTCCATGCTGAATATAATCCCAAACTCGATTAGTCCCACCTGCCTGCTCCTCATCTTATCCAAATGTTGTTTAAACATTGTAATTGTACCCACATCCACCACTTCCTCAGGAACCACCCACTATGTAAAGAAAATTGTCTCTCATGCCTTTTCAAAATCTCTCTCACCTTAAAAATGTCCCCCTAGTGATTTTTGGAGTGTGGGAGAAAACCTGAGCACGTGGAAGAAACCAGTGCACACACAGCGAGAACATGTAAACTCCACACAAACAGTTGCCAAAGGGCGGAATCAAATCTGGGTCTCTGGCACTGTGCCTTTCTTGTTGTCAAGCATTTCAACATATCTATCAATAAGTGTCTAAAGATACTGGACCAATTCTTGCTAGACTTTGATAACTTGAGGCACAGACTGGAAGTTCAACTGCTTTTTGTACTTTGCAATTCAAAAAATATTTTGTCATCATTTTCCAGAAGTGTGAACTGATCATGAGAGCAACACAACATCATTTCAGTGAAAGGCTGAAACAACAGTGTATCTTCTTAACCAGCAAGATTTAGGGATTAAGAAACAATACAGAAAAATAGATTAGATTAGGAGAGAGGAAAAGAGACAAAAACGAACAAATAATTTTCAAATTCTGACAACAACTGATTACACGTTGAAATGAAAACGGTTTTAATTGTTTCTGGATCAGGAAAGTTAATTTGCATTGTATTAATAATAATCACTTTGTTTAAAAAAAACAGTACTGACGCTGAGAGTTTCTACTCCTAACTTTCTGTGGCAAGCCTAATGGGCAACTGATGTACAAATCCATTAATTACTTAAAAATAACAGGATGCTCAAACAAATCAATCAACAAATTCTGTAAATTTGGATCTCATCAACTCTTCTTAAATCCATGAATTTGCTGGCCATTTTACACATTAACAATGGCACGTGCTGTTAATCTTAATAGTATTCAATCCAATACTAAGGGAAGTAAAGAAAGATCAGAAGAAAGAAGATTTTCTTGGACTGTCATTTCAGCTATTTTGTAATCTCTGAGGAGGTTTTAAGATACTAAGTAGAATTGTATCATTCTATCAGTACTTGAAAATTGTCTGTTAAACTACATACAAAAAAAACTTTCAATTCCTCCCCCGATCCCCAATTGCAGTATGGTTCCATTGGTGTAGGGCACTCTCTGGTACCTACCCAAGTGGCCATTATTCATTTTTGAGGCTTCACTTTACTATTTCCATTTTGTCATGCGAGGTGTCACTCATCTCTTCTATCTTGAAATTCCCTACACAGAGATAGTATATTAAGATAGTGGAAATGAAATATTAATTTATGAGGCTTTGGTCCTAAATGCTAGCCCATTCATTACTAACTTATAGAACAAGAGTATTACAAATTACCTCCAGAACTATTATATGTTAAACGCAAAAATATCTACAAAATTTTGGCATCATACACACTGCCTTGTTAAAAATCTGTAGCAGCAGTCAAAGAAAAGGCAGTAGGTGCAATTCTTTTTGTCATGGAATCACATTTTAAAGATTAAACATAATATACATTTGCTCTTGTAATCTCAATACCTGGACATACCCATAGTATTGTAAAGTAATTGAATAACAATATCACATTAGACACCATCATTTTGAATGATAATAAATTAAATACATATGTATGAAATTCACTAAATATTTTAAGAAAACAATGCATAATGCATATATACTGGTTGCAGAAATATATACTGGATGCAGTTGAAAGGAATCTGGGAGAAAAATAACATTTTAACATGTTAAATCACAATAATATGGGAACAAAAGAATTACAATTCTGAAAAGCACTTGTTTGATCAGTGGAGTACAAATCAAAGGATGTTATAGTAAAGTTGTACAGGATGTATCTCAGACTACACCAGAGTTGTGCTCACCAAAATACAAAGGAAATTTACAAGCCTTTAAGACATTACAAACTGATCCCTGACATCAAGCAGTATGATTATGAAGAAAACCAAGGCAACTAGGCTTGCCCACTCTGGAAGTGGCTGACTGGGTGTGGATCTGGAAAAAGTACAGAGACACTAAACGGTACAGTTGAGGGAAACAGTACTCCCTTAAGGAAGGTCCAGCTATTAAAACAAGGGCACATCAGCTGAAACTTTGGTTCAAAAGAAACATATGCAAGACAGTAATCATGTTGAGTGGTTGAATTTGAAAACTAATTTGACCGGTCTTCTTGATATGGTATCCAATGTGAAAACCTTAGGCTCGTCACTAAAATGATACCAAGCAAAGGGAGAGAGAAAACTAATTTTACAACAATGAATAGAAAAATTAAATTAGCCTAAAGAGCTTCTCTCATCTGCATTTGTGTTGTACCTGTGCAAACTGACCACAGAATGATAGACTATAAATTAAGAATTTTCTTTCCATTATCAACACTTTCTTGTCAACTGCAGCTGGTATAATGAGGTAGCAACTCAAATTCTTTAAAATTTTGATTCTATTTGGATCTAGGCACCAGCCTTGGTGTAAAAAATTGCACTCTCGCCTTCAAATTCACGTCTTGGTTTCAAGCCATTCTCCATTGACGTTAATACATTATCTAGGTTGATACTCCAATGCTGTACTGCTCCACTTACACATTGAAATAGACAAAATATTTCATAGTATTATGCAAAAAGCAACAGCGCTTTCCTACTGTACAAGTCAATATTTGACTTGCAAACAATATCACATTGCTGTTTTTGGAACCATGCTAGTCTTGCTTTGAGATGTATTCTGAAAAGCACCAAAGAAATACAAGTTCTATCGTTATATTTATTTAGCATTTGTAATTGTACTTGTTCCTTGATTTATGAACTAATAACATTTGATTAGTTAAAATGTTAAATCACATTCAAAGAAAATCTATTGACTGTAAAGTAATTGCATTTCAATAAAATAAATTAAGTTATGATAACAGAACCATTTCTTCAGTTGATTTTAAAATTACTGGCATGACAATGAACTGATTTCAAGTAGTCTTCAAACTTTGAACAAAAACACTGCAAATATAACATATTTTTGATTTGTAACTTTAGGTTTTTCACATGTTGATGGGTGATTTTTGAAACAGAAAAACCATAGCCTTCCTTAATTAGAGGCAAATAACAAAGTTATCACAATAATTATGCATTATGGGGACATTAACCTTCACACAGTCTGGGAAAACCAATCTTGCAGTAATAACTGCATTAGGGAGAAGTTAATTGGATGTCTACAATATAGTTTTCTAGATCAGTATGTTGAGGAACGAATTAGGAACAGACTATTTTAGATGTAGCTCTGGGCGATGACAAAGGGCTATTCTTGTAGTAAAGAACAAACAAGGAAGAGTAATCAAGTTATGACAGATTTTTATTTAAAATTTGATTTACTAAGACTGCAATGATGGGCTGAAACCTGAACAACACAACTATGTAGGTATGAAGGCCATCCTTGCCAAGATGGATTGGAATTTAGCTTAAAGATGTTATGAGAGATAAGCAGTGGTTGATATTTAAAGAATTAACTCACAATTTGCAATGAGTATACATCCTTTCAAACAATAAAAACCTCACAGGATACATGGTACAGCCAGAATAATAATAATGAATTAAGATGCGTATAATGTTGTCAAACAGTGCAGCAAACCCTAGGATTGGGTAAACTTTAGAATTCAAAGAATGACGCAAGAAATCCATAAAAACGAAAAGGAATAGTGAGTAAACAAGAAATAGATATGAAACAAATCATCAAAGCTTCCATAGATGTGTGAAAAAGAAATTAGTGAAAGTTAACCTGGGGCTCTTAGATGCACAGACCAAAGAAATGATAACAGAAGATAAAGATAAAGATATCTTAATGGCAGAAGACACAATAAAATTCTGGGCAAACTAGGCACCAAGGGTCTAGCAAGAATGAAGAAATTAAAGAAATTACCACCAGTGAAAGATGCAGTACTGGATTAACAAATGAGATAGACAATAGACGCAGGAGTAGGCCATTTGGCCCTTCGAGCCAGAACCACCATTCATTATGATCATGGTTGATCATCCACAATCAGTATCCTGTTCCGGCCTTATCCCCATAACCCTTGATTCCACTATCTCTAAGAGCTCTATCCATCTCTTTCTTGAAAGTATCCAGAAACTTGACCTCCACTGCCTTCTGGGGCAGAGCATTCCATATATCCACTACTGTCTGGGTGAAGAAGTTTCTCCTCAACTCTATTCTAAATGAGGATAGAGTTGTTATTTTTAAACTGTGTCCTTGGGTTCTGGACTCACCCATCAGCAGAAACATGCTTCCTGCCTCCAGAGTGTCCAATCCATTAATAATTTTATACGTCTCAATCAGATCTCCTCTCATCCTTCTAAAGTCAAGTCTTTACAAGCCCAGTCGCTCTAATGTTTCAACATATGATAGTCCCGCCTCATTGACCTCATGAACCTACGCTGCACTCCCTCAATAGCCAGAATGTCCTTCCTCAAATTTGGAGACCAAAACTGCACACAATACTGCAGGTGTGGTCTCACCAGGGCCCTGTACAGCTGCAGAAGGACCTCTTTACCCCTATACTCAATTCCTCTTGCTATGAAGGCCAGCATGCCATTAGCTTTCTTCACTGCTTGCCGTACCTGCATGCTTGCTTTCATTGACTTATGTGCAAGAATATCTAGATCTCATTGCACTGCCCCTTTACCTAACTTGACTCCATTTAGATAGTAATCTACTTTCCTGTTCTTGCCACCAAAGTGGATAACCACACATTTATCCACATTAAACTGCATCTGTCCACTCACCTAGCCTGTCCAAGTCACCTTGTATTCTCATAGCATCCTCCTCACATTTCACCCTGCCACCCAGCTTTGTGTCATCAGCAAATTTGCTAATATTACTTTTAATGCCTTCATCTATATCATTGATGTATATTTTAAACAGCTGCAGCCCAGCACCGAACCTTGTGGTACCCCACTGGTCACCGCCTGCCATTCTGAAAGGGACCCATTTATCACTGCTCTTTGCTTCCTGTCAGTCAGCCAATTTTCAATCCAAGTCAGTACCTTGCCCCCAATACCATATGCCCTAAGTCTAGATACACTACATCCACTGGCTCTCCCTTGTCTATCTTCATAGTTACATCCTCAAAAAATTCCAGAAGATTAGTCAAGCACGTTTTCCCCTTTGTAACTCCATGCTGACTCTGAGCTATCCTTTTACTGCTATCCAAATGAGTTGTAATTTCATCTTTTATATTTGACTCCAGCATCTTTCCCACCACTGACATCAGGCTAACTGGTCTATAATTCTCTGTTTTCTCTCTCTCTCTCTTCTTGAAAAGTATGACAACATTAGCCACCTTCCAATCCACAGGAACTGATCCTGAATTGATATAACACTGGAAAATGATTACCAATGTGTCTACGATTTCTAGAGCCACCTCCTTAAGTACCCTGGGGTGCAGACCATCAGGTCCCGGGGACTTATCAGCCTTCAGACCTAACAGCTGAAAATGTGTTGCTGGAAAAGCGCAGCAAGTCAGGCAGCATCCAGGGAACAGGAGAATCGACGTTTCGGGCATAAGCCCTTCTTCAGGAAGAAGGGCTTATGCCCGAAACGTCGATTGTCCTGTTCCCTGGATGCTGCCTGACCTGCTGCGCTTTTCCAGCAACACATTTTCAGCTCTGATCTCCAGCATCTGCAGTCTTCACTTTCTCCTTCAGACCTAACAGTCTATGCAACACCATTTCCTGCCGAATATAAATTCCCGACAGTTCATCCATTACCCTAGGTCCTTCAGCCACTATTACATCTGGGAGATTGCTTGTGTCTTCCCCAGTGAAGACAGATCACAAGTACCTATTCAACTCTTCTGTCATTTCCTTGTTCCCCATAATAAATGCCTGTCTTCAAGGGCCCGATTTTAGTCTTAACCATTTTTTTTTCCTTTCACATACCTAAAAAAGCTTTTACTATCCTCCTTTATATTTTTGGCCAGTTTGCCTTCGTACCTCAATTTTTCTCCGCGTATTGCCTTTTTAGTTATCCTCTGTTGCTCTTTAAAAGTTTCCTAGTCCTCCAGCTTCTCGCTCATCTATGTTATACTTCTACTCTTTTATCTTTATACAGTCCTTAACTTTCCTTGTCAGCCACGGCCGTCCCTGCCTCCCCTTAGAATCTTTCTTCCTCTTTGGAATGAACTGATCCTGCATCTTCTGCATTATATCCAGAAATACCTGCCATTGTTGTTCCACTGCCATCCCTGCTAGGGTATTGAACCATTGAGCTTTGGCCAGCTCCTCCCTCATAGCTCCATAGTTCTCTATGTTCAACTGCAATATTGACACTCCCGATTCTCCCTTCTCCCTCTCAAATTGCAGATTAAAACCTATCATATTATGGTCACTACCTCATTATAGCTCCTTTACTTCGAGATCCCTGATCAAATCCGGTTCGTCGCACAACACCAGATCCAGAATTGCCTTCTTCCTGGTAGGCTCCAGTAGAAGCTGTTCTAAGAATCCATATCGGAGGCACTCCACAAACTCCCTTTCTTGGAGTCCAGTACCACCCTGATGGTCTACCTGCATGGTGAAATCCTCCATAACAACTGTAGTAATACCTTCACGACAGGCCAATTTCAACTCCTTATTGAACTTACACCCAACATCCAGACTACTGTTTGGAGACCTGTAGATAACTCCCATTAGAGTCTTTCTACCCTGAGTATTTCTCAGCTCTATCCATACTGACTCTAGATCTCCTGATTCTATGTCCCCCCTTGCAAGGGACTGAATATCATTCCTCACTAACAGGGCCACCCCACCCCTCTGCCTGTCAGTCTGTCCTATCGATAGCATGTATAGCCTTGAATATTCATTTCCCAGGCCCTGTCCACTTGAAGCCACGTCCCAGTTATCCCCACAACATCGTACCTGCCAATTTCCAACTGAGCATCAAGCTCATCCATCTTATTTCTTCTGCTTCATGCATTCATATATAATATTCTTAATTTGTTACTCCCCTCGCCCTCCCTATCAATCCTTATTTCACTTGACCATACTGTATGATCCCTTCTAGAGTTTTCTGCTCCGTTGATTCTGTTATCTTTCTTAACTTCTCTTATTCTCATTTTCCCTTTAACTTCCTTCTAGAATTTCCAGTTTGTACCCTTCCCCCCACTACTTAGTTTAAACACACCTGTGATGCAGTGGCAAACCTGCCTGCCAGAATGCTGATTCCCCCACCTATTAAGGTGCAACCCGTCCCTCTTGTATAATTTATCCTTACCGCAAAACATACCATAGTGATCCAAGAATTTAAATCTTTGCTTCCTGTACCAGTTCCTCTGCCACACATTCAAGTCCCTATTCCTGCCCTCTGCAGCCCAAGGAACTGGAAGCAAACCGGAAATAACCACCCTGGAAGTCCTGCTTCCTAGCCTTCTTCCGAGTTCTCTAAAGTCTCTCTAAAATATCCCTCCTCTTCTTCCCGACGTCATTTGTTCTGACATGCACCACTACCTCTGGCTCTTCACATTCACCCTTGAGGATTCTCTGCACTCTGTCGGTGATGTCCTGGATCCTAGCACCAGGTAGGCAACACACTATCCTCAAATCCGGCCTGTTGCCGCAGAAACCTCTTTCAGACCCTCTCACTATTGAGCCCTCTATTACCATGGCTCTGCATGATGTCTGACTCCTTGGCTCTGCCGCCACGCCAGTTTTCGATTGGCAGATCTGTCTCGACAGTTTCTAAGAGATTCAACCTGTTCACGAGAGTACTTCCCCCGGGGTCTCTTGTACTTGAATCATTTCTTCCTTCCTCATCGTCATCTCCCTTCTCTCTTCTGGTATGCTCAGTGTAATGATCTTGTTGAAGGTCCTGTCCAGAAAATTCTCGTTCTCACGGATGAGCCTGAAGTCATCTAGTCCTTGCTTCAGTGCTACAACATGCTCCTTCAGAAGCTGAATGTGTACACACTTTCCACAGCTATCGGAGCCAGAGACACCATTAGATAAAGTCATTTACATGGGCTAATGAACAATTGGTTTTGATCTTTACCATCCCCAGGATTCTGTAAGAAGGATTGGAAGATGGATTGGAAAACAATAAACATATCCTTGTAATCCGAGAAAGAAGGAGAGAGAATTTGGAGAACTACAGACCAGTTAATCTGGTATTGCTACCTAAGGAAAATGCTACAATGTAATGTCAAAACAGAACACTTAGAAAATTATACCACGTTCAGATAATACTGATTTTTGAAAGCAAAATAATAGATCACAAATCTGAAATGTTGTTGAGGTTACAGCTAGTGGAATAGATAAAGGACAACTTGTGGCTGTAGATTTTCAAAAAGCATTTGATAACAGAGGTTATTAGACAAAAATTAGAGATCATGGGATTGGGCAGAATAGATTGGACTGAGGAGTAATTAACGGACAGAAACAGAAGTAAGAATAAATCAGTCATCTGCAGGCTGGCAGGAGATAACTAGAGGGGTACCTAATGGATCACTGATAACAATTGCTAAATTCCAATTTCTTTCAATGTGCTAAATGAAAGAATGAGTGATGATGCAACATTAAATGAGATGAGAAAGAAGGGCATTACGAAGGGTACAAGGGGTATGGATAAGTTAGGCAAGTAGTCTAAACAAAACCAGAAATATAATGAGAAATGTAAAAATATTCACTTTTGCAAGAAAAGACAGTTTAAATGGTGAGCAGTGAAAAAAAATTGATGCTTCTTCCATAAAGGTATTGAAATTCAGAGGGTGTCCTTGCACACCAATCTTAAACATGCAGGTTGTAATGATGCTGCTCCATTAACAAGGCTGCATTGTCCTTGTTTTTTTTTTCCAAGTGTTTTATAAGACACGGGTTCCAAAATGTCAGGCTTGATCTACTTGAAGAAGCTTTTAAGTTTAAAAAAAACACTTGTATAATGAAAGGGGAGTGGCCAGTTCTCCCAGCTCAGTTTTTCTCTGGTTTGGTTTGGTTTTGGCTTTTTTTTTAGATTAGATTACTTACAGTGTGGAAACAGGCCCTTCGGCCCAACAAGTCCACACCGATCCTCCGAAGAGCAACCCGTCCAGACCCATTCCCCTACATTTACCCCTTCACTTAACACGACGGGCAATTTAGCATGGACACTTCACCCAACCTGCACATTTTTGGACTGTGGGAGGAAACCGGAGCACCCGGAGGAAACCCACGCAGACACAGGGAGAATGTGCAAACTCCACACAGACAGTTGCCTGAGGCGGGAATTGAACCCGGGTCTCTGGCGCTGTGAGGCAGCAGTGCTAACCTATGTGCCACCGTGCTGCCCACGGTGGCAGATTTTAACAATCTGGCTGCACAGAGCAAGCAGTCAGTCCATTTTGAGGCTGCAGGTCAAAGAAATAAGGTGTTCTATGCTGAACCTCTCTGTCATCTCTTTGACATCTCTCCAGTAAGATCCTGTGTTTAATTTTACCATTTTTGCCGAAGAGTGTTTATGGGATTGTTGCAAGTATTTAGAACAGTATCATTAAGTTGGGAAGTCTGTTTGGTTTTCAGATAGGTTAAGTTATTCTATATTCTGTTCTCTTTTGTTTGCGTATCTTTCAGTAATCTTGCAAATAAATTCTGCTTTGTTTAAATCTAAGTGGTGGGGCCAGCTACAGCACTCCTGCTTAAAACAACTCACAAAGTTAGGGTCTGGGCTAGTTTCTTGAAATGTTTTGAGGGGTGTGGCCTGGTCCATAACTTATCCGAGGCTCTTTACGGGATTTGTTTGATAGTTCCAATTTAGGATTAGGGTTGCTGGGCTCGAAGGCAGCGAGTGGTAGATGTTAGTGTTTTTTGTTCTGGGTGTTGAATTAGGTTGGTTTGAACAGTGCTTGGGATGACAATGGCTCTTTCAGTCAGCAGGAACTTTTGGGGGTGAAAGAAGTGACTTCGGGGGTTTGCAAAAGTCGTTTAAGGCCAAGCTGTGGGAATTATCAGATAAGCTGGAGCTGGAGTGGCCTCCTTCTGTAAGGAAAAAAAAAAGAGATAATTACAGCAATTGCTCAGCATTTAAATTTGCTGGAAACACCATCAGAATCTTTAGAGATGGCTAGAAGTCAATTGCAAATGAAGCAGCTTGAGTTAGAGGCAAAAGACTAGGAAAGGGCAACAGAAATGAAATGGTTGGAATTACGATTAAAAGCAGAGGAAACAGGAAACAAATGAATCGCTTTAGCGGAAGAAAAAGAGGAGAGAGAAAATGAGAGAGAGGAAAGGAAGAAAGAGAGGGAGCTTGAACTTCAGAAATTGGCATCTAGACAGGAAAGCCAGCTTAAAAGGATGAAGATGAAAGGTGAAGGTAAGCTTAGTGAGGAAGAGAGTGAGGATGAGCAAACCTATGGTAGCTAAAGGCCTGGTGAGGATCTGTTTTAATATATTCACCCATTGGCTAAATTTGATGGTAAGGATGTAGAAGCCTTTTTCATCTCATTGGAAAAGATGGCTAAACAATTGCAGTGGCTAGTGATCATGTGGGTTTCGTTGAACCCAACAAAATTTGTAGGTAGGACTAGTGAGGTCTTTGCATCACTGTCAGGGGAGGTATCTAGGGCATATGAGGAGGTGAAGAAAGCCATCTTAAGTACATACGAGCCTGTGCCAGAAGCCTACAATGTTTCAGAATCGAAGGAGGGACCCTGGTGCAACCTTCATTGAGTTTGAAAGGGTCAAACAAAAGTAGGTGGATAAGGGCATTAAAAATAGAGCAAATCTATGACGCTCTTAGAGAGACAATTATTTTGGAGGAGTTCAAACATTCAGTTCCTGAATTAGTGCAAAATCATGTGGAAGAGCAGAGAGTTAAAACAGCAAAATTAAGCATCTGAAATGGCTGATTACAAGTTGGTCCATAAATCAAAGTTTGGCTTCCAAATCAATTTCAATCCGTGAGGGATAGGAATTGGGGAAAAGAGAAATCCTCACATGAAAAGGGAAAGCTAGATCTTGGTGAAGATCATAAAGATAACTTACCAAAGGGAAAAAGGAAACCCTTAAAGGGGATAGAGGAGTTAAAAAGCTCCAGTGTTTTCACTGCAAGAAAGCAGGCCACATGAAATCACAGTGTTAGTGGTTAGGAAAAGCACTGGAAAACAGGATAAGCCAGTGAATTTTGTTGGCGTGGTAACGGAAAGGACAGTGGAGGCTAGAAAGCAGCACCAGAATGTACAACCTGATTGGAGGCTGGTTAAGGAGGAAGTGCCAGATCTTCTTAAACCATATACTTGTGAAGGTAGAGTTTATTTGCATAGGCCAGGAGCAGCAGGTAAAGAAGTTACAATATTAAGAGATACAACATTCTCTCAATCTTTGATGTTGAAAGATGAGGAAATATGTACTGCTGAAGGAGTATTGCCAGAAAAGGTGCTAGTAATGGGAATTTATTATGAGACAAGAAGCGCTCAATTATATAGAGTGAGGTTAGAATGTTGCATGAGAGTGAAGGAGTCATGATAGGAGTACTGGACCAACGCTCAGCTCCAGGAATACAATTTGTCCTTACTAATGATATAGCTGGTTCACAGGTGGAACTGCTGCTGACTGTGATTGAAAAGCCAGTGGAAGGTCAGACAACTGAACTATTGCCGGACCCACATCCTGGGAATTTTCCTGGTTGCGTGGTAACAAGGTCACAATCATCAGTTGAAACAGAAGAGATCAAAGAGTATAGATAAGAAAGCTGTGATCAGATGGTTGAGACAAAGCAGGAGATAGATGACAAAGCAGGCATCTTTAGCTCCAATAAATTAACTGAGTTACAGCAGAAAGATGAAAATTTAAAGCAATTGCATCAAAAGGTATACAAGGAAAAAGAATCCGAATGTATCCCTGAATGCTACTATCTTAAAAATGATGTCTTAATGAGTAAATGGAGACCATCACATATTCAGGCAGATGAGAAATGGGCAGAAGTTCATCAAGTCACATTGCCAGTGGGTTACAGAAAGGAGGCATTGCGGGTGGCACATGAACTACCCGTCGGGGGTCATTGACAGGTGAGAAAAACTGAAGCTAAAATACAAAAACATTTTTACTGGTCTGGACAGCATAAGGATGTAGTTGAATTTTGCTAGACATGTCATATGTCAAGTAATTGGAAAACCAAAGGCAGTAATAAAACCCACACTTTTAAAACTTATTCCTGCATTTGACAAACCTTTTACAAGAGTCTTAATCGATTGTGTAGGATCCCTACCCAAAACAAAAAGTGGCAATTAGTATTTGTTAGCAATAATGCATGTGTCCACTAGATTTGCAAAAGTCATTCCATTGCGCAGTATCACAGCTAAAAGGATTGTAGAGGATTTACTCAAATTTTTCACTAGATATGGACTACCCACAGAGATACAATCAGATCAAGGGTTAAACTTTACATGAAAAGTATTCAAGGAAGTTATGGACAGCTTAGGAAAAGAAGAATTCAAATCTACTGCGTACAATCCAGAGTCGCAGCAAGTGCTAGAACTATCCAGATGGTTGGGATATGGGAATTCCATTTGTACATTTTGTGATCAGAGATGCACCAAATGAATCGACCAAATTCAGTCCATTTGAATTAGTTTTTGGGCATGAAGTGAGAGGACTGCTAAAACTGATTAAGGACAATTTAGTAAGTCATAATTCAGAGACCACACATTTGGACAGTGTGTCAAATTTTAGAGAGTGATTAAATAGAGCAGAGGAGTTGGCTAGACAGCATTTAAAAGTATTACAGCATACGATGAAACAGGAAGCAGAGAAAAAATAAAACACTCACAATCTTGCTATCAGGGATAAAATGTTAGTGTTACTTCCAGCGATAGGTGAACCTTTAAAATGAACTTTAGTGGACCTTATCAAGTTGAAAGGAAATTGGGTGAAGTGAATGATTTGATAAGGACTCAAGACAGAAAGAAATCTCACAGTATGTGTCATGTGATTATGCTCAAAAAGTATTTTGATAGGGAAGGAAAGCCAAAAGGAGACTATATTAATGGTTACAACACAGAGAGAACCAAGTTCAAAGGATTCTGAATTGGACATTCCTCAAATTAAATTGGACAATGAGGAAGTTGTCAAAAATTGGGATAAATTATTAAGTTACCTTTCACAGGAAAATTGAAATGACCTGAAAGAGTCATTACTATTACATGGGGAGATATGCGGAAATAAACTGCAAAGTACTAACCTAATTGTGCATGATGTAGAGGTAGGAAATGCTGTTCCGATTAAGCAACAGTCTTATAGGCATAACCCTCTAAAGTTGGCACAGGTTCAGAAGGAGACTGAATGCATACTCCAAGATGACATAATCGAAGTGAAGCACAAAACTAAATAGCACTACACAGTTAAACAGAACATTAATAAGATCTCCAGTGAATGTTTCTGCCAATTAACCAAGGCTGAATATTCTTGCCTTGAAGGGAGACTAGACTGATACAGGGAATTTGCCCCATGAGGTTACATTGAGTACATTGGGCCTTTATTCTTTAATGCGAGGTAATCTCATTGAAACTTGTACATTTCTTAAAGGGCTGACAATGTAGGTGCTAGGAAGATGTTTATCCTGCCTTGCAAACCTGGAACTAGAGGACCAGTCTCAGAACAAGAAGTCATCCATTTTGAACTGAGACAAGAGTTGTGAATCTTTAGAAATCTATTCCCCAAAGAACTTGGTGCATTCAGAGATTGACAATTCTTTGGATAATAAGGGAATACGGAAATCATATGAAAAGGCAGAACTGAGGTAGAAAATCAACCATGATCTTACTGAATGGCAGAATAGATTTGGATGACCAAATAGCCTAATTCCCTAGATATTCCTACATCACCTCACCAAAATGCTCCCAAACAAAATGCTGAGCACATAACTCAAGAGAGCAGCTCACCACTGCCTTCTTAAAGTCAATTAGGAAAGAGCTCTTGATAGCAAAATGACACTTCTCACACAGTTAAAATAAAGTTAAGTTTGAAGAGACAAAGCTTAATGCTCTGTGACCAATTTAATTTGTATCGTCCACAAAAATTCGGTTTAATGGTGAATGATTTTTTGCACAAATCTAAGGAGAAATGAGAAAACTCATCACAATTTTCAATATCTTCAGCTAACTATGAATACAGCAGCACGGTGGCTCAGTGGTTAGCACTGTTGCCTCACAGCACCAGGCTCCCAGGTTTGATTCCAGCCTCGGGTAACTGTGTGGAGTTTGCACATTCTCCAGTGTCTGCGTGGGTTTCCTCCGGGTGCTCCGATTTCCTCCCACAGACCAAAGATGTGCAGGTCAGGTGAATTGGCCATGCTAAATTGCCCATAGCGTTAGACGCATTATTCAGAGTGAAATGGGTCTGGGTGGGTTACTCTTCGGCGGGTCGGTGTGGACTGGTTGGGCCGAAGGGCCTGTTTCCACACTGTAGGGAATCTAATCTAATCTAGAATCTGTCCCTCAACTGAAGCTGTTGTGCCATTTACACATCTGTAATGATGAGCATCATTAGCCTCACTTTTAACTTGGGAGCAACATCTGCCAATAATTTCTCAGCTATTTTAAATCTAATGCATTGCCTTGTTACTGCACAGAAAGCAGACTCCTTTTTGTGGATATACGTCTGTGCTCCAGTGCCACCTACTGTCTATTGAGTAGAATACATGCAATAGGGGATGACCTCAAGGTTCAAAGCAGTAATTACAAAGCAGTAATCAAGACATAGTCATTTCTTCTAAAATACGATAGCTGTCTTCTTGTGCAACTCTGCTTTATAGAAAGATAACTCTTTAGCAGTGTTTAAAGTGTTGCCGCTGAAATCGCACTGCAGCCAACACACATTTTAACAGTTCACACTTGAGAAACAGCACCCCCAATACATCAATCATGTTAGAGAATTTGCGTTGACAAAACACACATTATAACAGAATAACCTGTACTAATGACAATGAGATGGATTCAATACCTACATAATATCTTCCAAAAGCATTTCCCTTTCAGTAATACACAGCACACAAGGTTTCATTCCAAATTATTGACTGATGACTTTAAAATCCTGCAATGACAATGAAAACCAGTTGCTGAATTGCGATGCAGAATGATGCCACAAGTATGGGTTAAATTCTCACACTGGGGGGGGTTGAGGTTACCATGAAGGGTTTTCCTTCTCAACTCCCTTCCTTGGCTGAGGCATGGTGACCCTCAGGTTTAACCACCACTAATGTCTCTCTCTAACGAGACAGCAGCCCTGTGGTCGAGAAGAACATGGCAACTTTAGCTATTTAAATATTTATCCCACAAAGCATCAATAATCACTACTTAAACTAACACTGTAATAACTACTTATAACTTATAAAGCTAGATATTAACTTTATTTGCTTTCAGATAGTTTCTGTGATACTTTCTATGATAAATAAACTACAACATCACTGATAAAGTTCCTCCAGGCTAGCAATATCCACATGAAGGGCTATTGCCCGAAACGTCGATTTCGCTGCTCCTTGGTTGCTGCCTGAACTGCTGTGCTCTTCCAGCACCACTAATCCAGAATATGGTTTCTAGCATCTGCAGTCATTGTTTTTACCTACATTTGATAGACACCACATCCAAAAGCATTCATTCCCTTCACCTACAATGCTCAGTAGCAGCAGTGTGCACCATCTAGAAAATGAACTTCAGAAACTCTCCAGGGCCCCTGAAACAACATCTGCCAAAGCCAATACCATGACCATCTAGAAGAACAAGGGCAGCATCTACATGCTCCCCTCTTGAGTCACTCACATCCTGATTCGGAAATATACTGCTATTCCTTCAGCGTTGCTGGGTCAAACTCCTGTGGAGTGGAACATCCTTCACAATAACTTTGTGGGTCAACGTACACCAAATAGACTGCAGTGATTTCAGAAGGCAGCACACCAGCACCTTCTCAAGGGCAACTAGGAATGGATAGTAAATGCTGCCATGATCCCAGATAGCAACAAAAACTAAGCCAGAAACAACTTAGCAACACACAGGGTAACATTAGTGAAGTTTGTACAGTATAGATCAACACTGATAAGCAACATATCATATAAATATTACATGTTTTATGGAACATATAAAAAGATTATTTATATACTCATTAAATGACAGACAAACACTCCCTCTTCCATAGCCTCACTACACACAGTGAAAGTCCTCATCTCCAACATACACAGTGCAAACAACTCCTCTCTCCCACTTAAATTACATGTCCTAATTGATTTCCTCTCTGTCTTACACATACGGTAATGCCCACCTGTCAAACAAAGACTCCTATCACACTCATTTCATCCTTTCCTATCACCCAACCCACTCACACAAACCCACCTTCACCAAACAAAGCTTCACACCACTCACTTGTGCTGTCCATCGCTCACCACCCAATCAGATCAGGACCTGACGCTGAGCAATAAGGGGGCAGTCTGACCAGGAGCTGAAGCTGAGCAGGGTGGGTACAGTGTGATCAGGAGATGAATCTCAGCGGGGTAACTGCAGGGAGAACAGGACATGAAGCTGAGGGGGTTGGGTACAGTGCGATCAGGAGGTGAAGCTGAGTGGGGTGGGTGCAGTGTGATCAGGACCTGAAGCTGAGCAGGGGTGGGTACAGTGTGATCAGGAGGTGAAGCTGAGTGGGGTGCGAGCAGTGTGATCAGGACCTGAAGCTGAGCAGGGTGGGTACAGTGTGATCAGGATCTGAAGCTGAGCGGGAGGGGTGCAGTGTGATCAGGAGCTGAAGTTGAGCGGGATGGGTGCAGTGTGATCAGGAGCTGAAGCTGAGCAGGGTGCTGCAATGTGAACAGAAATGAAGCTGAGCAGGGTGTTGCAGTGTGATCAGGAGCTGAGGCTGAGCGGGGTGCGTACAGGGTGATCAGGAGCTGAAGCAGAGCAGGGTGGGAACAGCGTGATCAGGACCTGAAACTGAGCGGTGTGGGTACAGTCTGATCAGGAGCTGATGCAGAGAGGGATGGGTACAGGGTAATCAGGATCTGAAGCTGAGCGGGGTGGGTACAGAGTGCTCAGAAGCTGAGGCTGAGCAGGGTGGGTACAATGTGATCAGGAGCTGAGGCTGAGCAGGGTGGGTGCACTGTGATCAGGACCTGAAGCTGAATGGGGCGGGTACAGTGTGATCAGGAGCTGAAGCTGAGCAGGGTGGGTACAGTGTGATCAGGATCTGAAGCTGTGCGGGGTGGGAGCACTGGGATCAGGACCTGAAGCTGAATGGGGTGGGTACAGTGTGATGAGGACCTGAAGCCGAGCGGGTTGTATACAGTGTGATCAGGAGCTGAAGCTGAGCGGGATAAGTACTGTGTGATCAAGACTTGAGCTGAGTGGGTTGGTTCAGTGTGATCAGGAACAGAAACTGAGCGGGATGGGTTCAGTGTGATCAGGAACTGAAACTGAGCAGGGTGGGTGCAGTGTGATCAGGGCCTGAAGCTGAGTGGGATGGGTGCGGTGTGATCCGGACCCGAAGCTGAGCAGGGTGGGTACAGTTTGATCAGGACCTGAAGCTGAGCGGGGTGGGTACAGTGTGATCAGGAGCTGAAGCAGAGCGGGGTGGGTGCTGTGTGATCAGGAGCTGAAGCTGAGTGGGATGGGTGCAGTGTGATCAGGACCTGAAGCTGAGTGGGATGGGTGCAGTGTGATCAGGGCCTGAAGCTGAGTAAAGTTGGTGCAGTGTGATCAGGACCTGAAACTGAGTGGGGTGTGTGCAGTGTGATCAGGACCTGAAGCTGAGCGGGGTGGGTACAGTGTGATCAGGAGCTGAAGCAGAGTGGGGTGGGTGCTGTGTGATCAGGAGCTGAAGCTGAGCGGGGTGTGTGCAGTGTGATCTGGACCTGAAACTGAGCAGGGCGGTGCAGTGTGATCAGGGCCTGAAGCTGAGTGGGATGGGTGCAGTGTGATCAGGACCTGAAGCTGAGCGGGGTGGGTACAGTGTGATCAGGAGCTGAAGCAGAGTGGGGTGGGTGCTGTGTGATCAGGAGCTGAAGCTGAGCGGGGTGTGTGCAGTGTGATCTGGACCTGAAACTGAGCAGGGCGGGTGCAGTGTGATCAGGGCCTGAAGCTGAGTGGGATGGGTGCAGTGTGATCAGGACCTGAAGCTGAGTGGGATGGGTGCAGTGTGATCAGGGCCAGAAGCTGAGTGGGATGGGTGCAGTGTGATCAGGACCTGAAGCTGAGTGGGATGGGTGCAGTGTGATCAGGGCCTGAAGCTGAGTAAAGTTGGTGCAGTGTGATCAGGACCTGAAAATGAGTGGGGTGTGTGCAGTGTGATCAGGACCTGAGCTGAGCAGTGTGGGTACAGTGTAATCAGGAGCTGACGCTGAGCGGAGTGGGTGCAGCGTGATCAGAACATGAAGCTGAGTGGGGTGACTGTAATGTGATCAGGACCTGAATCTGAGCAGGGTGGGTACAGTGTGATCAGGACCTGAATCTGAAAGGGGTGGGTACAGTGTGATCACGATCTGAAGTTGAGCGGGGTGGGTACAGTGTGATCAGGAGCTGAAGCTGAGCGGGGTGGGTACAGTGTGATCAGGATCTGAAGCTGAGTGGGGTGGGTACAATGTGACCAGGAGCTGAACCTGAGCAGGACGGGTGCAGTGGGATCAGGACCTGAAGCTGAGCGGGGTGGGTACAGTGTCATCAAGATCTGAAGCTGAGCGCTGTGGGTACAGTGTGATCAAGGACATGAAATTGAGCGGTGTGGGTGCAGTGTGATCAGGACCTGAAGCTGAGCGGGCTGGATGCAGTGTGATCAGGAGCTGAAGCAGAGCGGGGTGGGAACAGCGTGATCAGGACCTGAAACTGAGCGGTGTGGGTACAGTCTGATCAGGAGCTGAAGCAGAGAGGGATGGGTACAGGGTAATCAGGATCTGAAGCTGAGCGGGGTGGGTACAGAGTGATCAGGAGCTGAGGCTGAGCAGGGTGGGTACAAAGTGATCAGGAGCTGAGGCTGAGCAGGGTGGGTGCACTGTGATCAGGACCTGAAGCTGAATGGGGCGGGTACAGTGTGATCAGGAGCTGAAGCTGAGAAGGGTGGGTACAGTGTGATCAGGATCTGAAGCTGTGCGGGGTGGGAGCACTGGGATCAGGACCTGAAGCTGAATGGGGTGGGTACAGTGTGATGAGGACCTGAAGCCGAGCGGGTTGTATACAGTGTGATCAGGAGCTGAAGCTGAGCGGGATAAGTACTGTGTGATCAAGACCTGAGCTGAGTGGGTTGGTTCAGTGTGATCAGGAACAGAAACTGAGCGGGATGGGTTCAGTGTGATCAGGAGCTGAAGCCGAGTGGGTTGTGTGCAGTGTGATCAGGACCTGAAACTGAGCAGGGTGGGTGCAGTGTGATCAGGGCCTGAAGCTGAGTGGGATGGGTGCGGTGTGATCCGGACCTGAAGCTGAGCAGGGTGGGTACAGTGTGATCAGGACCTGAAGCTGAGCGGGGTGGGTACAGTGTGATCAGGAGCTGAAGCAGAGAGGGGTGGGTGCTGTGTGATCAGGAGCTGAAGCTGAGCGGGGTATGTGCAGTGTGATCTGGACCTGAAACTGAGCAGGGTGGGTGCAGTGTGATCAGGGCCAGAAGCTGAGTGGGATGGGTGCAGTGTGATCAGGGCCAGAAGCTGACTGGGATGGGTGCAGTGTGATCAGGACCTGAAGCTGAGTAAAGTTGGTGCAGTGTGATCAGGACCTGAAACTGAGTGGGGTGTGTGCAGTGTGATCAGGACCTGAAGCTGAGCAGTGTGGGTACAGTGTAATCAGGAGCTGACGCTGAGCGGAGTGGGTGCAGCGTGATCAGAACATGAAGCTGAGTGGGGTGACTGTAATGTGGTCAGGACCTGAATCGTAGCAGGGTGGGTACAGTGTGATCAGGACCTGAATCTGAAAGGGGTGGGTACAGTGTGATCACGATCTGAAGCTGAGTGGGATGGGTGCAGTGTGATCAGGGCCTGAAGCTGAGTAAAGTTGGTGCAGTGTGATCAGGACCTGAAACTGAGTGGGGTGTGTGCAGTGTGATCAGGACCTGAAGCTGAGCGGGGTGGGTACAGTGTGACCAGGAGCTGAAGCTGAGCGGGGTGGGTACAGTGTGATCAGGAGCTGGAGCTGAAGCAGAGCGGGATGGGTGCTGTGTGATCAGGAGCTGAAGCTGAGCGGGGTGTGTGCAGTGTGATCTGGACCTGAAACTGAGCAGGGTGGGTGCAGTGTGATCAGGGCCAGAAGCTGATTGGGATGGGTGCAGTGTGATCAGGACCTGAAGCTGAGTGGGATGGGTGCAGTGTGATCAGGACCTGAAACTGAGTGGGGTGTGTGCAGTGTGATCAGGACCTGAGCTGAGCAGTGTGGGTACAGTGTAATCAGGAGCTGACGCTGAGCGGAGTGGGTGCAGCGTGATCAGAACATGAAGCTGAGTGGGGTGACTGTAATGTGATCAGGACCTGAATCTGAAAGGGGTGGGTACAGTGTGATCACGATCTGAAGTTGAGCGGGGTGGGTGCAGTGTGATCAGGACCTGAAGCTGAGCGGTGTGGGTGCAGTGTGATCAGGACATGAAGCTGAGCGGGGTGGGTACAGTGTGATCAGGACCTGAAGCTGAGCTAGGGGACTGCAGTGTGATCAGGAGCTGAAGCTGAGCGGGCTGGGTACAGTTGATCAGGATCTGAAGCTGAGCGGGGTGGGTACAATGTGACCAGGAGCTGAACCTGACCAGGACGGGTGCAGTGGGATCAGGACCTGAAGCTGAGCGGGGTGGGTACAGTGTCATCAAGATCTGAAGCTGAGCGCTGTGGGTACAGTGTGATCAAGGACATGAAATTGAGCGGTGTGGGTGCAGTGTGATCAGGACCTGAAGCTGAGCGGGCTGGATGCAGTGTGATCAGGACCTCAGCTGAGTGGGGTGGGTTCAGTGTGATCAGGAGCTGAAGCTGAGTGGGGTGGGGACAGTGTGATCAGGACCAGAAGCTGAGCGGGGTGGGGACAGTGTGGTCAGGACCTGACGCTGAGCGGGGTGGGTTCTGTGTGATCAGGATCTGAAGCTGAGCGGGGTGGGTACACTGTGATCATGACCTGAAGCTGAGCTGGGTGGGTGCAGTGTGATCAGGACCTGAAGCTGAGCGGGATGGGTACAGTGTGATCAGGATCTGAAGCAGAGCAGGGTGGGTACAGTGTGATCAGGAGCTGAAGCTGAGCGGTGTGGGTGCACTGTGATCAGGAGCTGAACCTGAGAAGGGTGGATACAGTGTGATCAGGAGCTGAAGCTGAGCAGGGTGGTTACAGTGTGATCAGGAGCTGAAATTGAGCAGGGTGGGTGCAGTGTGTTCAGGACCTGAAGCAGAGTGGGATGGGTACAGTGTGATCTGGACCTGAAGCTGAGTGGGGAGGGTGCCGTGTGATCAGGACCTGAAACTGAGCGAGGTGGGTGCACTGTGATCCGGACCTGAAGCTGAATGGGGCGGGTACAGTGTGATCAGGAGCTGAAGCTGAGTGAGGTGGGTACAGTGTGATCAGGAGCTGAAGCTGAGCAGGGTGACTGCAATGTGATCAGGAGTTGAAGCTGAGTGAGGTGGGTACAGTGTGATCAGGAGCTGAAGCTGAGCAGGGTGACTGCAATGTGATCAGGAGCTGAAGCTGAGTGAGGTGGGTACAATGTGATCAGGAGATGAACCTGAGCAGGACCGATGCAGTGGGTACAGTGTGATCAAGACCTGAAGCTGAGCAGGGTGGGTACAGTGAGAACAGGATCTGAAGCTGAGTAGGTTGGTTACAGCGTGCTCAGGCCCTGAAGCTGAGTGGGGTGAGTACAGTGTGATCAGGACTTGGAGCTGAGCAGGGTGCATACAGTGTGATCAGGAGCTGAAACTGAGCAGTGTGCGTGCAGTGTGATCAGGAGCTGAAGCAGAGCAGGATGGGTACAGGGTGATGAGGATCTGAAGCTGAGCGGGGTAGGTACAGTGAGAACAGGATATGAAGCTGAGCAGGGTGGGTGCACTGTGATCAGGAGCTGAAGCTGAGCAGGGTGGGTACAGTGTGATCACGACCTGAAGCAGGGCAGGGTGGGTGCAGTGTGATCTGGACCTGAAGCTGAGCGGGGTGGATACAGTTAGATCAGGACCTGAAGCTGAGCAGGGTGGGTACAGTGTGATCACGACCTGAAGCCGAGCGGGGTGGGTGCACTGTGATCAGGAGCTGAAGCAGAGCAGGGTGGGTACAGTGTGATCAGGAGCTGAAACTGAGAGGGGTGGGTACAGTGAGAACAAGATATGAAGCTGTGCAGGGTGGGTACAGTGTGATCAGAACATGAAGCTGAGTGGGGTGGGTACAGTGTGATCAGGACCTGAAGCTGAGAGGGGTGTGTGCAGTGTGATCTGGACCTGAAGCTGAGCAGGGCGGGTGCAGTGTAATCAGGAGCTGACGCTGAGCGGGGTGGGTACAGTGTGATCGGAACATGAAGCTGAGCGGGTTGGGTACAGTGTGATCAGGAACTGAAGCTGAGCAGGGTGGGTACAGTGCGATCAGGACCTGAAGCTGAGCTAGGTGACTGCAGTGTGATAAGGAGCTGAAGCTGACCGGCGTGGGAACAGTGTGATCACGATTTGAAGCTGAGCGGGATGCGTACAATATGATCGGAACATGAAGCTGAGCAGGGTGGGTACAGTGTGATCACGACCTGAAGCTG